>NW_026843709.1:19568750-19941875 GCF_030254825.1 Meriones unguiculatus
TTTCTTTAAGGGACTTGGCACTGAGACTCTGATCATGTTCCAATGAGTATATGAAAAGCATATACTTCAATTGATGTATTTTAAAGAAAAAAAGAATTAATGTGACTCATGGGTAGGAATTTGAACGTGGGAACAATGGAAAAGGAGTGTGATGTATATTACATAAAATTCCCACATAAACAATAAAAACAATATGTTGATGAACATTTTCATTTTATTTTAATTGTTTTCATTTTATTTTCTCTTATTATTTAGTTTTATTAACTTGGTATCCCAGCTGTATCCCATTCCCTCATTCGCTCCCAGTCCCACCCTCCCTCCCTCATCTCCACCCTGCCCCTTTCCATGTCCACTGATGGGGGGGCCTCCACCCCATTCATCTGACCCTGTTTTATCAGGTATCTTCAGGAATGGCTGCAAAGCCCTCCTCTGTAGCCTAACAGGACTGCTCCACCCTTGGGAGGTGGGGAGGTCAAAGAGCCAGTCATAGAGTTTTTGTTAGAAATAGTCCTGTTCCCCTTCCTATGGGAAAACAATTGGCTACTGAGCTCCACGGGCTACATCTGAGCAGAGGTTCTAGGCTATATCCATACATGGTCCTTGGTTGAATGTCAGTCTCAAAAAAGACCCTGTGCCCAGTTATATTTGGTCCTTGTGGAGATCCTATCCTTTTCCCATCATACTAACTCCCTTTTTTTCATATGATTCCCTGTATCCTGCTGAAGGTTTGGTTATGAGTCTTAGTGTATGCTTTGAAAAACTGCTAGGCAGCATCTTTAATATGCCTTCTGAGGTAGAATCCTGTCATACATTCAATGCACATCCCATCTATTTTTCTAAATGAGGATTGATAATCTTACCCCTGCGTCTGCTCTCTTGATTATCTTTTTTAGGTCTACAGATTTCATTTTGTTTATCATATCTTATAGGTCTATATGAGTGAGTACATACCATACTTGTCTTTCTCCTTCTGGGATATTTCACTCAGAATTATCTTTTCTAGATTCTATCACTTGCTTGCAAATTTCATGATATACTTGGTTTTGATTGCTGAATAGTATTCTGTTGTGTAAAAATACCACAATTTCTGTATCCACTCCTCCGTTGATGGACATCTGGATTGTTTCCAGGTTCTGGCTATTACAAATAAAGCTGCTATAAACATGGCTGAGCAAATATTCCTGTTGTGTACTTGAGCAAATTCTGGGTATATACCTAGCAGTAGTATAGCTGTGTCTTGAAGAAACACTATTCCTAATTGTCTGAGAAAGCTCCAGATAGACTTCCAAAGTGTTTGTACCAGTTTACATTCCCACCAGCAGTGGAGGAGGGTTTCCCTTTCTCCACAACCTGTCCAGATTGTGTTGTCACTTGAGTTTTTCATCTTGGCCATTCTGATAGGTGTAATGTTAAATCTCAGGGTCGTTTTGATTTGGATTTCCCTAATGGCAATTGATGTTGAGCATTTGTTTAAGTGTTTCTCTACCATTCTATATACGTCTGTGGATAATTCTCTGTTTACTTCTGTTCCCCATTTTTTATTTTTCTTTTTTTAATTTTTTTATCAGTTACATTTTATTAACTCTGTATCCCAGCCTTGTCCCTATCCCTCATTCCCTTCCAGTCCCTCCCTCCCTCCCTCCCTTATCTCCACCGTGCCCCTTTCCAAGTCCACTGATAGGGGGGGACCTCCTCCCCATTCATCTGATCCTGTTTTATCAGGTATCTTCAGGACTGGCTGCAAAGCCCTCCTCTGTGGCCTAACAGGACTGCTCCTCCCTTGGGGATGGGGAGGCCAAAGAGCCAGTCATTGAGTTCCTGTTCGAAATAGTCCTTGTTCCCCTCAATTGGTAAACCAATTGGTTTCTGAGCTACCACAGACTACATCTGAGCAGAGGTTCTAGGTTATATCCATACATGGTCCGTGGTTGAATGTCAGTCTCAGAAAATACCCTGTGCCCAGATATATTTGGTCGTTGTGGAGCTCCTATCCTTTCCCCATCAGACTAACTCCCCTTCTATCTTATGATTCCCTGTACTCTGCCAAAGATTTGGTCATGAGTCTTTGTTTTGAAAACACTGCTAGTTAGAGTCTTTCAGATGCGCTCAGTAGACTCCTGTCATACATACAATACACATCCAATCTGTCTTTCTAAATGAAGATTGATCATCTTACCCCATGTCCACTCTCTTGATTATCTTTTTTAGGTGTATAGATTTCATTATATTTATCATATCTCATAGGTCTATATAAGTGAGTACATACCATGTTTGTCTTTCTCCTTCCGGGATATTTCACTCAGAATTATCTTTTCTAGATCACACCATTTGCCTGCAAATTTCATGATTTCCTCCTTTTTGATTGCTCAGTAGTATTCCATTGTGTAAAAATACACCAATTTCTGTACCCATTCCTCCATTGATGGACATCTGGATTGTTTCCAAGTTCAGGCTATTACAAATAAAGCTGCTTTAAACATGGTTGAGCAAAGTATCCCTTTTGTGTACTTGAGTGGACTTTGGGTATATACCTAGCAGTGGTATAGCTGTGTCTTGAGGAAGCACTCTTCCTAATTGTCTTAGAAAGCGCCAGATAGATTTCCAGAGTGGTTGTACCAGTTTACATTCCCACCAGCAGTGGAGGAGGGTTCCCCTTTCTCCACAACCTCTCCAGCAGGTGTTGTCACTTGAGTTTTTCATTTTGGCCATTCTGATGGGTGTAAGATGATATCTCAGGGTCATTTTGATTTGCATTTCCCTGATGGCTAATGAGGTTGAGCATTTCTTTAAGTGTTTTTCTGCCATTCGATATTCCTCTGTGGAGAATTCTCTGTTTAGTTCTGTTCCCCATGTTTTAATTGGATTCCTTGGTTTGCTGCTTTTCAGCTTCTTTAGTTCTTTGTATATAGTGGATATTAGCACTTTGTCAGGTAAAGGTTTGGTGAAGATTCTTTTGGTGAAGATTCTTTCCCAATCTGTAGGCAGTTGTTTTGTTTTGATGATGGTGTCCTCTGCTTTGTAGAATCTTTTTAGATTCATGAGGTCCCATTTATTGACTGTTGCTCTTAGAGCCTGTGCTGTTGGTGTTCTGTTCAGAAAGTTGTTTCCTGTGCCAATGAGTTCTAGGCTGTTCCCCAATTTTTCTTCTAACAGATTTAGAGGATCTGGTTTTATGTTGAGGTCTTTATTCCACTTAGACTTTAGTTTTGTGCAGGGTGATAAATATGGATCTATTTTCATTTTTTGCATGTAGACATCCAGTTGGACCAGCACCATTTGTTGAAGATGCCGTCTTTTTTCCATTGAATGGTTTTGGATTCTTTGTCAAATATTGAGTATTCATAGATGTGTGGATTTATTTCTGGGTCTTCTATTCAGTTCCATTGATCCTCCTTTCAGGTTTTTATTCCAATGCCATGCAGTTTTCATTACTATTTTTCTGTAGTACAGCTTGAGAACAGGGATGGAGATACCTCCAGATGATCTGTTGTTGTACAGGATTGTTTTGGAAATGCTAGGTCTTTTGTTTCTACATATGAAGCTGAGAATCTTTTTTTTTTCAAGGTCTGTAAGAATTGAGTTGGTATTTTGATGGGAATTGAATTGAATCTGTAGATTGCTTTTGGCAGGATGGCCATTTTCCAGAGTGGTTGTACCAGTTTACATTTCCAGATGTAAACTGTTAATCCTACCAATTCACGAGCACGGGAGATCTTTCCATCTTCTGATATCTTCTTCAAATTCTTTCTTCAGAGATTTGAAGGTTTTCTCAAACAGGTCTTGCACTTGCTTGGTTAGTGTCACCTCAAGGTACTTTCTGTTATGAGTAGCTATTGTGAAAGGTGTTGTTTCCCTAATTTCTTTCTCAGCCCTTTTGTTTTTGGTATACAAGAGGGCTTCTGATTTTTTTGAGTTGATTTTGTATCCTGCCACTTTGCTGAAAGTGTTTATCAGGAGTTTTCTGTTTATGAAGGAGTTTTCTGGTTGAATTTTTGGGGTCGCTCATGTATACTATCATGCCATCTGAGAATAGTGACACTTTGACCTCTTCCTTTCTGATTTGTATCCCCTTGATCTCCTTTAGTTGTCTTATTGCTCTGGCTAGGACTTCAAGTACTATGTTGAAGAGATATGGAGAGAGTGTGCATCCTTGTCTTCTCCGTGATTACAATGGGATTAGTTTAAGTTTCTCTCCATTGGGTTTGATGTTGGCTATAAGCTTACTGTAAGTTGCCTTTACTATGTTTAGATATGTGCCTTGTATCTCTGATCTCTCCAAAACTTTAAACATGAATGGGTGTTGGACTTTGTCAAATGCTTTTTCGGCATCTAAGGAGATGATCATGTGGTTTTTCTCCTTCAGTTTGTTTATATAGTGAATTACATTGATGGATTTCCATATGTTGAACCACCCTTGCATGCCTGGGATGAAGCCTACTGGGTCATAATGGATGATATCTTTAATGTGTTCTTGGATTCTGTTTCAAGTGTTTTATTGAGTATTTTTTTATGTTAATGTTCAGAAGAGAGATAGGTCTGAATTTCTCTTTTTTTATTGGGTCTTTGTGTGGTTTAGGTATCAAGGTGACTGTTGCTTCATAGAATGAGTTTGGTAATGTTCCTTCTGTTTCTATTTTGTGGAATAGTTTGAGGAGAATTGGTGTTAGCACTTTTTTTAATGTCTGGTAGAATTCTGCACTGAAACCATCTAGCTCAGGGCTTTTTTTGGAGGAGAGACTGTTAATGACTGCTTCAATTTCCTTGGGGGATATAGGGCTATTCATTCTTTCTACCTGATCTTGACTTAGTTTCGGTAGATGGAATCTACTACGAAAATTTTCCATTTCATTTAGATTTTCAAATTTTGTGGCATATAGGCTTTTGTAGTATGACCTAATGATTGTTTGAATTTCCTCAGTGTCTGCAGTTATGTCACCCTTTTCATTTCTAATTTTGCTTTTGCTGATCTGAATGGATTCTCTCTGATTTTTAGTTACTTTGTCTAAGGATTTGTCTATCTTGTTGATTTTCTCAAAGAACTAGCTTTTTATTTCATTGATTCTTTGAATAGTTTTATTTGTTTCTAATTGATTGATTTCAGCCCTGAGTTTGATTATTTCCAGCCATGTGCTCCTCTTGCGTGTATCTGCTTTTTTTTTTTTCTAGGGTTTCAGTTTGGCCATTTAAGTGCTTGTATGTGATATTACGATTTTCTTCTTGGAGGCACTTAGTGCTATAAATTTTCCTCTGAGCATTGCTCTTAATGTTTTCCATAAATTTGGGTATGTTGTGCCTTCATTTTCATTGAATTCTAGGAAGTCTTTAATTTCTTTCTTCATTTCTTCCTTAACCCAGCTGTCATTGAGTAGCAAGTTGTTCAGTTTCCATGTGCATGTAGGCTTTTGTTTATTTCTCTTGTTGTTGAGGTCCAGTTTTAGTCCATGGTGGTCAGATAGCATACAAGGGATTATTTCAATCTTTTTGTATATGTTGAGACTTGCTTTATGATCAACTATATGCTCTGTTTTGGAGAACGTTCCATGCAATACTGAAAAGAAGGTATACTCTTTTGAGTTTGGATGAAAAGATCTGTAGACCTCGATTAGGTCCATTTGATTTAGGGACTCTGTAAGTGGTTTTATTTCCCTTTTTCTTTTCTGTCTAGTTGATCTGGCCCTTGGTGAGAGTGGAGTGTTGAAGTATCCCACTATTAAGGTATTAGGATCAATGTGTGATTTAACCTTTACTATTGTTTCATTTACGAATGTAGGTGTTCTTGTATTTGGGGCATAGATATTCAAAATTGGTATGTCCTCTTGGTGGAATTTTCCTTTGATGAGAATATAGTGGCTCTCCTTATCTTTTTTTTTTTAACTTGGGTTGAAAATATTTTATTAGATATTAGGATGGCTACTCCAGCTTGTTTTCTGGAACCATTTGCTTGAAAAACATTTTTCCAGCCCATTACTCTGAGGTAGTGTTTATCTTTGTTGCATAGATGTGTTTCTTGGATGCAACAGAATGTTGGAATCCTGTTCTTGCAACCATTCTGTTAGTCTGTATCTTTTTATTGGGGACTTGAGTCCATTGATGTTGTTAGATACTAGTGCCAACAATTGTTACTTACTTTTGATGTGGTGTTGGTGGTGTCACTGAGTTTCATTGCTTGTAATCTTTTGTTTTTTTTTTTTTTGTTGTTGTTGTTGATGATGTGTATTTATCTATTTCTTCTGTTTCCTTAGATGTAGTTGTTTTCTTGGTTTGGAGTTTCCTTTCTAGTAACTTCTGCAGAGCTGGGTTACTATGTAGATATTGTTTAAATTTGGTTTGTCATGGAATATTTTGAATTCTCCATGTATGTTGATTGAAAGTTTTGCTGGGTATAGTAGTCTGGGTTGGAATCTGTGGTCCCTTAATTTTCTGTCCAGGCTCTTCTAACTTTCATAGTTTTTGTTGAGCAATCTGGTGTGATTCTGATAGGTCTACCTTCATATGTTACTTGGTCTTTTTCCTTTGCTGCTTTTAGATTTTTTTTCTTTATTTTGTAGGTCCAGTGTTTTAACTATGATGTGATGTGAGGAATTTCTTTTCTGGTCTAGTCTACTTGTTATTCTGTAAGCCTCTTGTATGTTTATGGACATCTCTGTATGTCCATAAACATGTTTATGTTTAGTACATTTGTTCAATGATGTTTGTAGCAGCCTTATTTGTAATAGCCAGTACCTGGAAACAACCCAGAAGCCCTGCAACTGAAAAATGGATACAGAAATTGTGGTATATCTACAGAATGGAATATTAATCAGAAAAAAAAGGAACTCATGAAATATGCAGGTCAATTGTGGGATCTGGAAAGGAACATCTTGAGTGAGCTATCCCAGAAGCAGAAAGACACACACAGTATATACTCACTCATATAGACATAATATTGGACAAACTTACTAAAATCTTTTCACCTAAAGAAATTAATCATGAGAGAGGACTATGGCTAAATGCTCAATCCCCATCAAGAAAGCCAAACGGGATGGACATCAGTAGGAGAAAAAAGGTAACCAGTGGTCAGTGAGGAACCATCCTTTTCCTGCAGTTTTCAACTGGTCCTTCAGTATAGAGAAATGGGTCCATGTTATATTCCTAGAACTTAAGGGCACCTGTGTTTCCTGTTGTGTCCTCCTGACAATCGCTTTAAATGTAGTGTTATTGCCAGAACTGCTTATTCACAAGTGACACCTGGGCTCATGCTGTCTGATGTAGCTTGGTAAGCTTTGTTCTTGGCTAGGATTCTCTGCTACATGATTTCCTGGAAAGCAAGCCTTACAAAAGCAACCTCTGTCCTCCTTTAGAAGAATCTTTTCTCCATGTTAAAAGTCATTGTTAAAGTTGTCAACATATTATTTTTATTGCGTATGTGGGGATTTCATATAATATACATTACATTCCTTTTCCATTGCTCCCAGGAATTGCTCCCAGGTTCATATTCCTTCTCATGTGTCACATTATTTTTTTTTCCTTTAAAATACAACAATTCTAGTATGTGTTATTCATCTATTAATTGGAACATGAGCAGAGTCTCAGTGCCATATCTCTTAAAGAAAACTGAGTTCATCCTTTCTGCACCCTGGTATCACTCTCATGAAGAAGCCATCAGTTCTGACGATCTCTATACTTCATCACCTTGATCACAGTTTTTCTTATATATTTTTATTACTATTTGTTCATTTTGTCCCCTCTTCTGCCCACCCCCCTTCTTCTTCCAGTCCAACCCAGCGTCCTTCATCTACCCCATGCCCTGTCTAAAATTCCCCTGATTGTGGAGGTCCTCCTCCCCATTCTAACTGACCCTAGCTTATCAGGTGTCATCAAGGCTGGCTGCATCATCTACCTCTGCATTATGATTCTCAGGGTAATGTTTTCCTTGTTTCCTTAATTCCCTCTATTTTTGACACTCTTCCTTCCTCCTCTTCTTCAGGCTTAGCAGAGCTTTGAGGGGAGGCAGAATTTCATAGGGAATTCACATTTAGATGTGAGGATTTTAAGATCTTTCCATGCATAATATCAGACTTTGAGTTTCTGTATTTAATCACGTTTGATGTAGAAGGTAGCATCTCTTTGATTACAAGAACATTGCTCTGATCATACATTTGGGGTCAGTGAGCCACATATTTTAATAACAAGAGCATCTGTTTCCTGAAAAATTCCGTAGTATGCTCTGGTCCAAGAACTCAATTCATTGCCACCCAATATATCTAGTGAGTGACTGGTTTAGTCACAATAGATGTCTTAATGGAACTTTATCCCCCACTACTAGTAGACCTCCTAATAAGTGAATACATACCATATTTGTCTTTCTGAATTTTAGTAACTTCACCAATAATTACTTTTCCTGGTTCCATCCATTTGCTTAAAAATATCATGATGTCATTTTCTTAGCTCAAGAATACTGTGTTGTGGAAATATTCCACACTTTCCCCAAAGGAGAGTGTCAGTCCTGTTCTTTAGACCTTGGAATTTGCTGGGACTTTAATAACTGTATTGAATGACAAACTATCAGGTTATTTTCTCTTAATCTAGAAGTCCCTCCATCTTTTTCCACTTCCTTGTGATATGAATTGTAATGTCCCTTTGAAGCTCATCTAGTTACATATGGAATCCCCAATGAGGAAATGCCTGGGAAAGGTTAGGGAGTATGACCTGGTGAGATATCATAATTCCTATTGGCATCATTATAGAAGGGTGTGCTGTGTCGTTGATATGCCAATGAAAGTGACCAGAAAGAATGGAGTCTCTGTCTCTCAGTATCTGTGACTTCATATCTTTGTTTCTGTCATTCTCGGTCTATTTCTGAATCTGTGACTCGAGTTTTTTCTCTCTTTGTCTCCATCTCTCTGCCTTGATGCTTGTGGATCACTATGAAAAGCTCTCAGTTCTGCTGAAGGGCTACAAGAAGATGTCTGCTTGCTGACCTGATATCCTGGTGTTCTCTGAAAAAAAAAAAAAAAAACACAAGGACTCAATAAAATCCTTTTTGTCCAAAAAGTTGCCTTCTTCAGCGAGCATTTTCCCAGGAAGTAATTCACTTATTGAGAATATATTTGTGCATTTAACAAATTATAATGGTGTCAGTGATAATGTGAATGTCACAGGTCAAGGACATATGGCTTTATTAATGACCCCTTGAAAGAAAAATATAACACTTTTCCTGAACTAAGAGTTTTGGACACAGGAACTGTCATTACTGGGTTGTGTGATTTCAGCTACTCAGATTGAGGCATGTAGGGCTGCTCAGCCTTTCTCTCAAGCAGGCTGTCCACTTGGCCCTTTTAATAACTGGCCACTGAAACTCTGGCTTTCACCTGTTTTATGACATCATTCTCCTCTCAGCCAAGCAGCACCTGAGAAAATCTAGAGGTTTCGGTTGAGATGAGTAAACAAACTTTCCTCAGTGTCCAGTATCACTGATCCTGTGCACACATGTTTTTTCTAGAGAAACCCAACAAAACTTTATTTTATCCCTTTATGCAGATCACCTTTACTTTTGTTTACTTCTGTGAAAAATACAGGTAGGAAATGAAACTTTAATGTTTATTTAAGTGGACAGTTTCCTAAGTAGGGAAGTTTCAAAGTGATGTGGGATTAAGAGGAATGTGCCAAATGACAAGGTGGTCTGCTACTATGGTCTTGGATCTGAAATTTCCTAGGTTGTGACTCGGAACTGAGCAGTTACTTGCTTCCTCACTAAATGTACCTTCACATTCTTATTGATAAGAATGTGTACCTTCTGGTATTGATTTTATAAGAGCAGGGAAATGAGAAGGAAACTGGACAATTTCTGTGACTTCTTTCTCTGAAACAGAGAATATTGCTGTATATAAAAAGAGAACTGTGTGGCAATAAACTATTTCACAGCTGGTGCTGTTACACATGAGTGTTGGCATCCCTGTATGAGCAACACTGACCTGACTGGTTCAGCAGCTGTGTCCTACTCAGTGGTCACTGAGCAATACTTCTGGTCTTGATGTTTACTGTTAAAACTCAGCCTTCAGGACAGAGAAATGGGTCCTTGTTATAGGCCTAGGATACCAGAGCAACAGTGTTTCCTCCTGTGGTCCTCCAGACAAAACCTCTAAACATACTTTTAATGCCAGGACTGTTTGTTCAGAGATTCCATGGGTTCTGAGTTAGTTGTATAATCACTACTTCATGGGTAGGATTCTCTGCAAAATAATGAATTCATGGAAAGCATGCCTTACAATGTCAAACTCTCCCCTCTTTAGTGAAATCTTTTTTTCCATCTTAAAAGTCATTGTAAAAGTTTTCACCATATTATTTTTATTGCTTATGGAGGAATTTCATGTAAAATATGTTGTATTCTTTTTCCATTGCTCCCAGCTTGAAAATCCTACCCATGTGTCATACTAATTTTTTTCTTTAAAATACATCAATTTTATCATGGGTGGCTTGATATGCATTGGAACATGATCAGATACTCAGTGCCAAGGCCTTTAGAGAAAACTGAGTTCTTCCTTATCATACCCTGCCTCCAAACCCAAGAAGAAGCCATCAGACCTGAATAGCTGTATAAACTTCATCACCTTTATCACAGTTTTTATGTATTTATTTATTACATTTTATTCAATCTGAATCCCCTTTGTTTCCCCATCCCTCTTCAGCTTCCATTCTCACCCACTCTTCTTCACCTACCCCTATGCCCTTTTTCTACTTTCCTGAGAGGGGAGTCCTACTTCCCCTTCTAACTAGCTTATCAGGCCTCATCAAGGCTGGCTGCATTATTTTCATCTGTGCCTGATCCTCAGGGCTTTTTTCTTCTTGTGTCCTGAATTATCTGTACTGATGACACTCTACCTGCCTCCTCTCCTGCAGGCTGAGGAGAGCAAGATCTGAGGGGAGCAAGATTTTCAGTACAAATCCCATTTAGGGCTGGGTGTTTTAAGGTCTCTCTGTATAATATTGGACCCTGGGTCTCTATACAATTTCATTTAATGCAGAAGGAATTATTACTTTGGGTGCAAGAACATGGAACTGATCTATCAGTTGAGGACAGAGAGCAACATATTTTAATAACAATAATCTCAGTTGATTGAAATTTTCCATAGGATCCCCTGGCCCAACAACTCATTAACTGACACCAAATCTCCACAGTGGTAGACTGGGTTGGTCACAACAGATGGCCAATTGGAACTTTATGCCCCTCTATTAGGAGACCTGAACTGATTGGTCTGCTCTTTGACCTCCTCACCCTGATGCTGGAACAGCTTTACCAGGCCACAGAGGAAGACTATGCAGCCACTCCAGATTAAACCTGATAGATTAGGATCAGAAGGAAGGAGAGGAAGGTAGACCCTATCAGTGTCCTTGGGGAGGGGCATGCATGGAATGGGGAAAGAAGGTGGGATTGGGAAGAGAGAAGGGAAGGGTTTATGGGGAGATAAAACTGAATAAAGAATAACTACTAAAAATTAAACTAAAATACTAAAAAAATATAATTCCTTTTGATGCTATATTATAAGAAGGGTGTGTTTGGAGGTTCGTATGCCAATAAAAGTGACCAGACTGAATGGAGTCTCTGTCTGTCTCTCTGTGGCAATTTATATCTTTGTTTCTGTCGATCACGGTCTCAATATTTCTGAATCTATTTCTCTAGCTCTTTCTCTCTCTGTCTCCCTCTCTCTGCCTGCTGCTTATGGTTCAGTATGAAAAACTCTCAGTTCTGGTGAAGGATTATAACAACATGACTGCTTACAGACATGAAAACATGGATGGTCTATGTAAAAATACAAGCACAGTTCCAAAGTGCTCTTTGTTCAAAGAGTTGCCGTGCTTAAAGAGTGAAATGATTTCCCATTAAGTAATTCATTGGCTGAGGACATATCTATGCATTAAACAAAAAATAATAGAATCTGTCATATGTGAAACTCACATGTCAAGGACATGTGACTTTATTAATGACCCTTTAAAAGAAATATTTGACACTTTTCCTGAACTAACAGTCCTAGACAAAGAAACTGTCATGTCTGGTTTGGGTGCTTTCAGATGTCCAGATTAAGGCATCTAGGGAAGCTAAGCTTTCTCTCAAGCTCATTGTCCACTTTTTTTTTAATAACTTGGTCATAATATTCTTACTGGTTTTCACCTGTTTTACCTGATATCATTCTACCCCTACTGCCAATCATCACATAAAAGTATCTGTAGGTTTCCATGGAGATGAGTAAACAAACTTTCCTCAATGTCCAGTATCTCTGATCCTGTGCACATGTGAATTTTTCTTGTGAAACCCAACAAGTCTTTATCTATTCCCTTCATCCAGATTGCACACCTTTACCTCTGTGACAATTTCAGGAAGAAAATGAAACTTTAATGTTTATTGAATTGGACACCTTCCTCTGATATTAGGACTAATGTTGTTTAGAGATAGAATAAGATTAAAAATGACAATTTTTTTAAGAAAACATGTAAGTTCTTTTTTTTTTCTTTTTTTAATTTTATTTTTTTCTTATCAGTTACATTTTATTAACTCTGTATCCCAGCCATGTCCCAATGCCTCATTCACTCCCAGTCCATCCCTCCCTCCCTCATCTTAACACTGCCCCTTTCCAAGTTAATGATGGGGGGGAACTCCTCCCCATTCATCTGATCCTGTTTTATCAGGTATGTTCAGGAATGGCTGCAAAGCCCTCCTCTGTGGCCTAACAGGACTGCTCCTCCCTTCGGGGATGGGGAAGACAAAGAGCCAGTTATTGAGTTCCTGTTAGAAATAGTCCTTGTTCCCCTCACTTTGGGAAAGCAATTGAATTCTGAGCTACCACAGGCTACATCTGAGTGGAGGTTCTAGCTTATATCCATACATGGTCCTTGGTTGAATGTCAGTCTCAGAAAAGATTCTGTGCCCAGATATATTTGGTCCTTGTGGAGCTCCTATCCTTTCCCCATCAGACTAACTCCCCTTCGTTCTTATGATTCCCTGTACTCTGCCAAAGGTTTGGTCATGAGTCTTTGTTTTGAAAACACTGCTAGAGTCTTTCAGATGTGCTCACTAGACTCCTGTCATACATTCAATGCACATCCCATCTGTCTTTCTAAACGAGGATTGATCATCCCATGTCCACTCTCTTGATTATCTTTTTTAGGTGTATAGATTTCATTATGTTTATCATATCTTATAGGTCTATATAAGTGAGTACATACCATGTTTGTCTTTCTCCTTCTGGGATAATTCACTCAGAATTATTTTTTCTAGATCAAACCATTTGCCTGCAAATTTCATGATTTCCTCTTTTTGATTGCTCAGTAGTATTCCATTGTGTAAAAATACAACAATATCTGTACCTATTCTACATTGATGGACATCTGGGTTGTTTCTAGGTTCTGGCTATTACATATAAAGCTGCTACAAACATGGTTGTGCAAAGTATCCCTTTTGTGTACTTGAGCGAACTTTGGGTATATACCTAGCAGTGGTATAGCTGGGTCTTGAGGAAGCACTATTCCTAATTGTCTTAGAAAGCGCCAGATAGCTTTCCAGAGAGGTTGTACCAGTTTACATTCCCACCAGCAGTGGAGGAGGGTTCCCCTTTCTCCACAACCTCTCCAGCATGTGTTGTCGCTTAAGTTTTTCATTTTGGCCATTCTGAAGGGTGTAAGGTGATATCTCAAGGTCATTTTGATTTGCATTTCCCTGATGGATAATGAGGTTGAGCATTTCTTTCAGTGTTTCTCTGCCATTTGATATTCGTCTGTGGAGAATTCTCTGTTTAGTTCTGATCCCCATTTTTTAACTGGATTACTTGGTTTGCTGCTTTTCAGCTTCTTTAGTTCTTTATATATACTGGATATGAGTCCTCTGTCAGATAAAGGGTTAGTGAAGATTCTTTCCCAATCTGTAGGCAGTCGTTTTGTTTTGATGACGGTATCCTTTGCTTTACAGAAACTTTTCAGTTTCATGAGGTCCCATTTACTGATTGTTGCTCTTAGAGCATGTGCTGTTGGTGTTCTGTTCAGGAAGTTGTCTCCTGTGCCAATGAGTTCTAGGCTGTTCCCCACTTTTTTTTTCCAATTGATTTAGAGTAACTGGTTTTATGTTGAGGTCCTTGATCCACTTTGACTTTAGTTTTGTGCAGGGTGATAAATATGGATCTATTTTCATTTTTCTGCATGTACACATCCAGTTGGTCCAGCACCATTTGTTGAAGATGCTGTCTTTTTTCCATTGCATGGATTTGGCTTCTTTGTTAAATATCGAGTATTCATAGGTGTGTGGGTTTATTTCTGGGTCTTCTATTCAGTTCCATTGATCCTCCTTTCTGTTTCCATGCCAATACCATACAGTTTTTATTACTGTTGCCCTGTAGTACAGGTTGAGATCAGGGATGAAGATACCTCCAGATGATCTGTTGTTGTACAGGATTGTTTTGAAGATTCTGGGTTTCTTGTTTCTCCATATAAAGGTGAGAATCTTTTTTTCAAGGTCTGTAAAGAATTGAGTTGGTATTTTGATGGGAATTGAATTGAATCTGTAGATTGGTTTTGGCGGGATGGCCATTTTCACAATGTTAATCCTACCAATCCATGAGCACGGGATATCTTTCCATCTTCTGAATCTTTGATTTCTTTCTTCAGAGACTTGAACTTTTTCTCAAACAGTTCTTTCACTTGCTTTGTTAGAGTCACACCAAGGTACTTGATGTTATTATTGGCTATTGTGAAGGGTGTTTTTTTCCTAATTTCTTTCTCAGCCTTTTTGTCTTTCGTATCAGAAGGAGGGCTTCCCATTTTTTTTGAGTTGATTTTTTATCCTACCACTTTGCTGAAGGTATTTATCAGCTGAAGGAGTTCTCTGGTCGAATTTTTGGGGTCGCTCAAGTATACTATCATATCATCTGCAAATAGTGACACTTTGATCTCTTCCTTTCTGATTTGTATCCCCTTGATCTTCTTTAGTTTTTTAGTTGTCTTCTTGCTCTGGCTAGGACTTCAAGTACTATGTTGAAGAGATATGGAGACAATGGGCAGCCTTGTCTTGTCCCTGATTTTAGTGGGATTGATTTAAGTTTTTCTCCATTGAGTTTGATGTTAGCTATAGGCTTGCTGTATATTGCCATTAGGATCTTTAGGTATGTGCCTTGTATCCCTGATCCCTCCAAGACTTTAAACATTTTTGGGTGTTGGACTTTATCAAATGCCATTTTAGCATCTAAGGAGATGATCGATCATGTGTTTTTTCTCCTTGAGTTTGTTTATGGGGTGGATTACATTGATGGATTTCCATATGTTGAACCACCATTGCATGCCTGGGATGAAGCCTACTTGGTCATGGTGGATGATATCTTTGATGTGTTCTTGGATTCAGTTTGCAAGTACTTTATTGAGTATTTTTGCATCAATGTTCATAAGAGAGATAGGCCTGAAGTTCTCTTTTTTTGTTGTATCTTTGTGTGGTTTAGGTATCAAGGTGACTGTGGCTTCATAGAATGAGTTTGGTAGTGTTCCTTCTGTTTCTATTTTGTGGAATAGTTTGAGGAGAATTGGTGTTAGCAGTTTTCTGAAGGTCTTGTAGAATTCTGTGCTGAAGCCATCTGACCCAGGCCTTTTTTGGAGGGGAGACTGTTAATGACTGCTTCGATTTCCTTGGGAGATATAGGGCTATTCAGTCTTTCTACCTGATCTTGACTTAATTTTGGTAGATGGAATCTGTCAAGAAAATTATCCATTTCATTTAGATTCTCAAATTTTGTGGCATATAGGCTTTTGTAGTATGAACTAATAATTGTTTATTTTCTCAGTGTCTGTGGTTATGTCCCCATTTTCATTTCTGATTTTGCTGATTTGGATAGTTTCTCTCTGCTTTTTAGTTAGTTTGGGCAAGGGTTTGTCTATCTTGTTGATTTTCTCAAAGAACCAGCTTTTTGTTTCATTGATTCTTTGGATAGTTTTATTTGTTTCTAATTGATTGATTTCAGCCCTGGGTTTGATTATTTCTAGCAGTCTGATCCTCTGAGTGTATCTGCTTCTATTTTTTCTAGGTTTTTCAGTTGGGCCATTAAGTTGTTTGTATGTGATGTTATTAATTTCTTCTTGCAGGCTCTTAGTGCTATAAATTTTCCTCTGAGTACTGCTTTCAATCTGTCCCATAAATTCGGGTATGTTGTGCCTTCCTTTTCAATGAATTCTAGGAAGTCTTTAATTTCTTTCTTTATTTCTTCCTCAACCCAGCTTTCATTGAGTAGTAAGTTGTTCAGTTTCCATGTGCGTGTCGGCTTTTTGTTGTTTTTGTTGTTGTTGATGTCTAGCTTTAGTCCATGGTGGTCAGATAGTATACAAGGGATTATTTCAATCCTTTTGTATCTGTTGAGGTTTGATTTGTGACCCACTATATGGTCTGTTTCGGGAAAGGTTCCATGTGGTGCTGAAAAGAAGGTGTACTCTTTTGAGTTTGGGTGAAATGATATGTAGATGTCTATTAGGCCCATTTGATTTAGGGTCTCTGTGAGTGCTTTTATTTCCCTATTTGGTTTCTGTCTAGTTGATCTGTCCCTTGGTGAGAGTGGAATGTTGAAGTCTGCCACTATTATGGTATTAGGATCAATGTATGATTTAAGCTTTAATAATGTTTTATTTATGAATGTCGGTGCTCTTGTATTTAGGATATAGATATTCAAGTTTGTGATGTCCTCTTGGTGGATTTTTCCTTTGATGAGAATATAGTGGCCCTCCTTATCTTTTTTTTTTAACTTGGGTTGAAAGTCTATTTTATTAGATATTAGGATGGCTACTCCAGCTTGTTTTCTGGAACCATTTGCTTGAAACACAGTTTTCTAGCCCTTTACTCTGAGGTAGTGTTTGTCTTTGTTGCATAGGTGTATTTCTTGGATGGAACAGAATATTGGATCCTGTTTCCATAACCAATCTGTTAGCCTGGGTCTTTTTATTAGTGAGTTGATTCCATTGATATTGATAGATAATAGTGACCAATGCATGTTAGTTCCTTTTGTAATGGACTCGGGGATATAACCTTGTTTCATTGCTTGTTTTCTTTTCACTTTTGTTGGGACATTATCTCTATTCTCTGTTTTCTTGGGTGAATTTGTTTTCGTTGGATTGAAATTTTCCTTCTAGTATCTTCTGTAGGGTTGGTTTGCTGTGTAGATATTGCGTAAATTTAGTTTTGTCATGGAAAATTTTGTTTTCTCCATCTATGTTGATTCACTATAGTATTCTGGGTTAACATTTGTGAACTCTTAGAGTCTCTATACTTGCCCAGGCCCTTCTGGCTTTCTTAGTTTCTGATGAGAAGTCCGGTGTGATTCTGATAGGTCTACCTTCATATGTTACTTGGCCTTTTTCCCTTGCTGCTTTTAAAATATTTTTTTTGTTCTGTAGATTTAGTGTTTTGACTATGATGTGAAGTGATGTGTTTCTTTTTTGGTCTAGTCTATTTGGTGTTCTGTAGGCCTCTTGTATATTTATGGACATCTCTTTCTTTAGGTTGGGAAAATTTTCTTCTATGATTTTCTTGAAAATATTTTCTGGACCTTGGAGCCTTGAGTCTTCTTTTTCATGAATTCCCATTATTCTTAGATTTTGTCTTTTCATAGCATCCTTGATTTCTTGGATATTTTGTGATTGGAACTTTTCTGATTTTACTTTTTCTTTGAGAGAAGTATCCATTTCTGCAAGTGTGTCTTCAGCTCCAGAGATTCTCTCTTCCATCTCTTGTATTCTGTTGGTGATGTTTACTTTTGTGGTTCCTTATCTTTTCTCCAAGTTCTCCAGCTCAAGGGTTTTCTCATTTTGTGTTTTCTTTATTGATTCTAATTCTGTTTTCATGCCTTGCATCATTTCTTTCATGTGTTCGAATTTGGATTCCTGTCTCTCTATGATGGCTTCTATTTCTTTTTTCATTTCCGTTTTATATGTCACTAATTTTTCCTCTACTTATGTATCTGTTTGTCTATGTTTGCCTGTGTTTCTTTAAGGATATTATCTATTTCTTCTTTCTTTGCCTCCAATTGACTGGTCAGCTCTTTGAAAGACTTGTTCATTTCCTCCTTATGAGCCTCAAATATTTGGGCAAGCATGGCTTTAAAATCATTTTCCTGTGCTTCTTCTGAATTGGAGTATCCATCGATTTTGGTATTTGCTGGTGAAGTCATGATGTCCTGATTCATGTTGGAAGTGTTCTTTCGCCTACCCCTGGCCATTGGCTTATCTGAATCCTTCCCTGTTTGTTTTTGGATTCTGCAGATCAGACTGGTGCTGTCTCTCTCTGGCTTCTGGAGAGTTCTTCAGGAAGCTGAGAACTCTCAGTGTGTGCTGAGGAGTAGCTGTTCCTGCGGGAGGAAAGTATGCAGGCACAAACAGGGCAAATGAAAGCATGCGTGTGTGTGTGTGTGTGTGTGTGTGTGTGTGTAAGTGTGCGTGGACGTGTGTCTTGAAGGATAGAATGATGGCTAATGTTGAAGGCTTGAATGTGTGGGAGGGGCTCTGTACTGTATACGTCGCAGACACTAGTGATGATTGAAGAGCAATATCTGGCATTAACTGCCTTAACTCCTCAATTAGACCCACAGAGCAGGAACTTCAATGTCCGTAGTGTCCCTCTGTTTCCCAGAGTGGGTATGTGGGAGGGAGGGGGTTTGATACCTGGCTTCTGTTTTAGAAGGACCCAGGATCTGGAAATTTCAGATTCTCAAGGGTGTACTCATTCACAGGCAGGTCACTTGGCAGAGATGGTGGTATCCAGGCTATCTGCTCTCTGGTTTGGCCCTGCTTCTTTGATGTGCTCCAACAGTTCTGTGCTGCTGTCACTTCCAGGTTCTGAGGTCTTGCTGCAGCTGGAGATTTCAGGGTGAGCACATCAGCAGGGATGGGGTAACCAGGCTCTCTGTTCTCTAGTTTGGCCCTGGTTAGTCTTAAACTGGAGGGCTGTTGTGCCCCGCCAGCTCAGTGCTGCTCTGCCGCCATGTCCTGCTGTAACTGGAGACTGGGTCGCTATCCCGATGTTTTCTGGGGTCTTTTCACTGTGCTCTCCAAGCTTGGGAGGCCCAGCGCCTGGTGTGTCCAGGTTGTTTGACGTTTCTGCCTGGTTTCTTACTGATAGATGTCATGTCCTTTCTGTTTTAAAGATTGAATTTACATCAATTTTGGTTTATATGTGGAGAGATCATGTCACAATGCTTTAAAAAGGTCAGCCAATCTCAGAGAGTGGGACTTTCACAGAAGAACTGGCTTAAGAGATATGTTCTGTTGGTCAGTGTAAGACCTGAAATTAGGCTGGGAGCAAAATTATGCAAAGTGCATGCCTGCCATGTCAAAAAACCTTTTAAATGCTGACTAAGTTAACATATCACACTGCCCTGGAAGCTGACTTATCCTTTCAACATGAGATAGTTTCACGAGGGATAAACATTGGTCATGCCTAATGCAAGGTAGACACAGGAAGTTTACAGCTGGCAAAGTACAGAGCAGCCTAGTTAAGTACTAAAAACTCAAAAATTATATTTCATATTTTAAAAGGCAAACATGACCATCCCATATCATAAAGGTCACAAAAGATAGCTAACATGTCAAAACCCAGGTACACGATGCTTAACCCTATCTATAAACATAATCCCTAACCCTAACAATAACCTTAACCCTAACACTAACCCTAACTATATGCTATGCTGACATCACAATGGTTTAATGGCTTCAATATGGTATTGTGACATCACAATGGAATTTTGACATCATAATGGTATTATAACCTCAAAATGCTATTATGATATCACTCTGCCATTTAGAAATCCCAATGATGGTATGACATCACAATGGAATTATGACATCACAATGCTTTGATGGCATCACTATAGTGTCATGATATCCCAATGTTATTATAACATTGCAATGTTATTATGACACCAAAATGCTATTATAACATGATTTTCATATGACATCACAATGGAATTTTGACATCAGGAAGCTATTATATTACCACAGTGCTATTAAGAGATCACAATTTTATTATGAAATGATTGTCATATGACATCACATTGAAATTTTGACATCACAATGCTATTTTGACCGCACTGTGCTATTATGACATCTCAATTCTATTATGACATGATTGTTGTTTGACTTAACAATGGAATATGTTATCACAATTTATTATGACCTCAAAATGCTATTATTATATCACAATGGTATTTTTGACATCATAATTATATTATGACATCACAATGTATTATGACATCATATGGTACTATATTACAAAGAAATTAGAACATCAAAATAATACTATAACATAACAATGTAATTATGGGATCACAATGCTGTTATGACAGCACAATTGTATGATATGCAATGGTATTATGATTTCACAATAGTTTTATGACATCACAATGGTATTATGACTTCACAATGGTAATAGAACATCACAATGCTGGTATGACAGCACAAAGTTGTCATGATATCACAATGCTTTTGTGACATCTCAATTCTATTATGACACCATAATGCTATTCTGACTTAATTGTGATATGTCATCACAATGGAATTTTGACATCACCATTCCATTATGATCTAAAAATACTATTACATCATCACAATGCTCTTACAGCATCGTAATTGTATTATGATTTCACAATGGTATTATGACTATTATAATACTATAACCTCATCACAACTGTATCATGATATCAAAATGGTATTATGACCTCATAATAGTATGACAAGCAAATACTATTATAACATCACAATGGTATCATGATATCACAATGGTTTTATGATATAATATTTGTGTCATGATACCCCAATGTCATTATGATATCCCAATCCTAATGTAACATCACAATATTATTATGACATCACAATACTATTATGACTTCACAATAAAAAGACATCAAATTTGTATTATGACATCACAGTTGCCTAATCGATTCACAAGTGTATTACAACATCACAGTGCTATGATAACACAATGGCATTATGACATCTAAATGTATTATGACATAATAATTGTAATATGACATCACAACTTTATTATTACATCTCAATGGTTTATGTCATCACAATTGTGTTATGATATCTCAGTGCTATTATGACATCACCATGGTATTATGATATCTCAATTATATTAAGATATCAAAATTATATCATAAGTTTATTATGACATCTCAATGGTATGATGTCATCACAATGGTGTCATTATATCTCAGTGCTATTATGATAAAACAATTATATTGTGACATCAAAACAGTGTCATTATATCCCAATGGTATGATGACACACCCAATGGTATTATAATATCACAATGCTATTATGATATCTCAATGCTATTACAACATCACAAAGGTATTTTGACATCAGAAGGCTATTATGACATTACAATGTTATAACATACCAATGGTATTTTGATTTAACAATATTAATAATAATATATTATTATTATATCACAATACTATTATGATGTCACCCTGCTACTATGATATCACAATGCTATTCTAAAATCACAATGGTATTATGACAAAAAATGCTATGTTGACAACACAATGGTATTAGGACTTTAAGATGGTATTATGACATCACCATGCTAATAGGACATCACAGTGGTATGACTGTTCTATGATATCACAATGGAATTTGGACATCAAAATGCTATTATGACTTCACGATGATATGATTTCACAATACTATGATGACATCACAATGGTATTATGATATCAAAATTCTATTATGACTGCAAAAAGCTATTATGACATCACAATATTATTTTGCCTTCACAATGCTATTACAACATCACAATGGTAGGAAATCAAAATACTATGATGACATAACAAATGAATTTTGATACCACAATCCTATTATGACATCTCAATGCTAGCAAAACATCACAATGCTATGATGACATTATAATGCTATTATGACATCACAATGCTATTATGACTTCACAAAGTTATTATGACATAATTTAATGACATCATTATTTAATTTTGACATCAAAAACTATTATGACTTCACAACGGTAAGACTTCACAATGATATTAGGATTTCCAATGCTATGATGACATCCCAATAGTATTGTGATATTACAATTGTTACGTGCTGATTGGGTGAGAGGGAAAATGTTTTCATGAAACAGGTGAAAGCCAGTAAGTGTTTCTGGAGCCAGTTATTAAAAGGGCCAGGTGGACAGCCTGCTTGAGAGAAAGACTGAGCAGCCCTACATGCTTCAATAAGGGCAGCTGAAAACACACAACCTAGAGATGACAGTCTCTGTGTCCAAGAATCTTAATTCAGGAAAAGTATCATATTTCTTTAAGAGTCTATTAATAAAGTCATGTTTCCTTGACATGTGATTTTCACATAATTATAGATTCCATTGTTTGTTAAATGCACAGATATGTCCTCAGTCAGTGAATTTCTTACTGGGAAAATGCTCCCTGATTAAGGCAATTCTTTGAACAAAACCTTTTGATTGGGACCTTGCTTATAATTTTACAGAGACCATCCAGGATGTCACATCACCAAGAGGTCATCTTGTTGTAGTCCTGCAACAAAACTGTCAGCTTCTCGTACTGAACCACATGCAGCAAGCAGAGAGAGGAAGACAGAGACAAAGAGAGAAAGAACTATAGAGACAGAATAAGAAATAGAGCGACCTATACCAACAGAAAAAAAGATATAACGTGAAATTAACCAAAAGACAGAGATTCCATTCTGTCTGTTCACAATCATTGTATATCAACCTCAAAGCACACCCTTCTATAACTTCAATAGGTATTATATTATCTAACACGCCATACATCATAACACTTCCTAGACATCACCTCACTAGGGACTCCAAATGTTAACAGATGATCTTCAAGTGAACATTTCATTTCAAACCACTAGGAAGTGGAAGAAGATAGAGGGAATTTTAGGCTAAAAGAACAGAGTTATCCTGAGAGTTTGCCATTCAATACAATGATTAAAGTCCCAGCAACTTCCAAGGACTAAAGAACAGGACTAACAATCTCCTTTGGGGAAAATGTGGAATATTTCCATAATGGAGTATTTTTCAGCTAAGAAAATGATGTCATGATATTTTCAGGCAAATGGTTGGAACTAAGAAAAATCATCCTGAGTGAAGTAAATAAATGTAGAAAGACAAGTATGATATTTATTCACTTATTAGGAGGTCTCTTTATATGGGGGGGATAAAATTACATAAAGGCCATCTATTCTGAACAACCATTGTTCCACTGGTGTGTTTAGGTGGAAGTTAACTGAGTACTTGGGCCAGGGCATCATTGGAGCAACCTCCTCACTGTGAGGCAGTCCTGTCTTAGGTCGGTGAAGACTTATTTGCACTCTTCCGTCACTGACTTTCCAGATTGATTGGCAAGAGAAAAATTGTGATTTACACCCATCACCGTGCAATGGGAAACAGATCCCCAGGGAGTGCAAGGGCTGTAAATCCAGATTGTGGCATGTGCCTGCAAAGACAGACATACCTTGTCAAACATTAATTTTTCAGCATGGATAACCAAATATCAGGGGAGGTGCCTTGCTCCAGAGTGGCTAGCACCTGTATGATCACCACCTTGTCACGTTTTTCTTGGGTTTTGAGTTTGCAGAACAACCAGAGGACAAATATTAAACCACAGCACAGGGCAGCGCCAAACTTCCCAACACCCACCCATTCCTTAAAATAAGAGAAGGCGGAAGAAACCCAGGATAATAAGCCATCTGTGAGCAATAAATCCGCTCAAGTAGAATTAATGTTCGCCACCGCCGCCCTTAGCTCTTCGTTTCTTCAAATCCTTCTGACCAATTTCCTGCAAGATATAGGGACAATTTCCTGGACAAATTAGCGGCTCGGGTAAAATTTTCATATTGTACACTGGTAATAAAGAGTGCTCCTATTTTTCATTCACACCCTAATTGAGCCAATTGAAATAAAATATCTATTCTTTCTTCCACAAGATCCAGACGCTGGTTAAGAACCATCAATCCACCTTTTAATTCTGCGCTAGCAGATGCGTGAAGGTTTATGGCTTCAGCCACACCTGCCGACAATTGATTTACTGTTGTGCTTGTTTGGACTGAATTTGCCATTGCCAAGTCGACTGCAGTCAGCGATGGAAGTAACAATGGCTGCGGTGATGCCAAAATCTCTCTTCTGTCTAAACAGGGAGAGGGTGGATGGAGTCTCCACAGGGATTGGGATCCACTGCGGGACTCTAACAACCAGGGCACAAGCATAACGTCTGGCATTCCAACATTGTGATATCCAGCACGTCTCATGGGTACAATTTCTAAAAGAATTATTGGACAAAACAAGTAAAAAAGGGGAATAAACACAGACAGGACTAGGTGGAAAAACCGTCTGATTTGTATTGGACGAGAAAAATTTAGGAAAAACCAATGAATTATGTCTGACCGGCATAGGCTTCGGGAATGCAGACAAAATGGCCCAGCGTTGTACCCCCACAATACTAGGAACCCGATTTAGAAGGATCCAAGCAAGAACTGGAATTAGTTGCAGGTATATTCATTGAAAGATCATCTTCAGCTGCTGAGAGCTTTTGCGTGAGGTGCTCCAGTACACAGAATGGATTGTTTTCTTTCTGTGGGAAAACACAGACAGCTCCCCTGGATCTTATTAAGATAGGATCTGGGCCTTTCCATTGACCAGTCAAGACATCCTTCCATTTGGCCATTTCCTTAGGCCTATCAGGCTCTAAGCAGTGGCGATCAGCCGCCGAGTGGCCCTGACTGTCCAAATTTAAAAAATTGTGAGTAAAGAGTGCCAAGGAAACAGTCACTCGTGGCACTGAGGGCAGAGCCTCCTCGACTCCCCCTTTTTTATTAAGTAGGATTTTAGAGTGTGATGAGCACGTTCAATAATACCCTGTCCCTGAGGATTATATGGGAGACCCATTAGGTGGGTCACTCCCATTTGATGACAAAACTGTCCAAATTTCTGAGAAGTATAGGCTGGCCCATTGTCAGTTTTTAGAATTTTGGGGTTTCCCCAGGCACTCCATGCCTCCAGGCAATGTTGAATAACATGGGCTGCCTTTTCTCCAGTCAGGGGAGAAGCAAACGTAATTCCAGAGCAAGTATCAATGGAAACATGTAAATATTGAAGTTTACCAAAAGATGAAATGTGAGTAACATCCATCTGCCACACTTGTAGCGGATGGATTCCTCTGGGATTAATCCCAACATGAGGCATAGGTAAGAACTTACAACAATTTTGACATTGGGTTACAATATCTCTAGCTTCCTTTCTAGTTATGTCAAATTGATGACACAGTGTTTCAGCTGTCACATGAAATTTCTTATGAAATTCTTTAGCCAATTCCAAATTTGAGAAGAGGGCAAATGCAATCATCTTTGTGGCTCGATCTGCCAGTTCATTTCCATGGGACATGGGTCCCGGTAGACCTGAATGAGCCCTAATATGTGTAATAAAAACAGGGGATTTTCTGATAATGAAGGCAAACTGAATTTTTTGAAAAAGTTTTGCAAGCTTGCTATATGCCTTGATCAATCCAGAAGCCTCTAAAATTTTGGTTGCTTTTACCACATAACTAGAATCAGAAACAATATTTAAAGGACGTGGAAATTTTGTCAAAACTTCTAACACTACTAAACCTTCCACAATTTGAGGCGAAGTCTCATGATATTGCTTAGAAACAACTTTATTATTAACCACATAAGCTCCTACTCCTGTTTTTGCCCCATCTGTATAAACTACCAGTCCATCCCGAAGTGGTTTCTGGGACGTTACATGCGGGAAGACTACTTCTTGAGTTAAAGCAAATTGCAAAACAGGGTGTCGAGGGTAATGATTATCAATCAAGCCACTAAAGGAGGTAACTAGCACCGCCCAAGTATCAGAGGTAGCAGTCAATACCTGAACCTCATGAGCTGTATAAGGCAGGCACTATTAAGAACTTTGGCTCCTTCTCAAAGTGTGTAATGGCGGCTTTTAACCCTCGTTGTGCAAGTTGAGCAACTACATCTGGATACCATTCAATAATTTTTGCAGGAGAAGCATTGGGATGAACCCACAATAAGGGTCCATCTTGCCATAATACAGCAGTTGGTAAATGTTTAGTTTTAATAACACACAGGTCAAAGGTCTTAGTTTTATCTACACGTTTTAATTGGGCATCTTGTAAAGCGTTTTCTACCACTTGCAGGGCGCGGCTTGCAGCCAGTGTTAAGGCTCTGGGTGAAGAAATATGAGCATCCCCTTCCAAAATATCAAATAGGGGTTTTAATTCAGCAGAAGGAATCTTTAAAAAAACGGCCTAAGCCAATTTATATCACCTAATAATTTTTGAAAATCTTTTAAGGTATGCAAATGGTCCCTGCAAATTTCTATTTTTTGAGGAACTATTTTGTCCGGGTAAATGACCATTCCCAAAAAGGAACCTACCTCAGAAATCTGGACCTTTTCAGTGGCAATATGCAATCCCCATTGCTGCAGGGTTTTTTGCAACAAAGGATATGCATCTTGTAAAATAGCTAACTCCTCATGGCACAAGAGAATATCATCCATATAATGAATCAGCAACAAGGAAGGAAATTGCTGTCTAACTGGTTCAAGAGCCATCTGCACATACAATTGACACATGGTGGGGCTATTAGCCATGCCTTGAGGTAAAACTCTCCATTGATATCTTTTGTCTGGCTCATGGTGATTAACAGCAGGTAGGGTAAAGGCAAATCTCTGTCTGTCTCATGGGCACAGAGGAACGGAGAAGAAGCAATCCTTGATATCTATAATTATGTCTCTCCATTGTTTAGGCAAAGCAGAAAGTAAAGGTAGGCCTCACTGAACAGAGCCAAAGAGCCACATCTGTGCATTAATAGCCCTTAAATCATGAAGAAGTCTCCATTTTCCAGACTTCTTTTTAATAACAAAAATAGGTGTGTTCCAGGGGGAAGTAGATGGTTCCAAATGACCAAGCTGTACCTGTTCTTTAACCAGCCTATTTACAGACAATAACTATTTACAGACAATAGTACTCATCCAAATAATTAGGTTAATAACGGCTAAAATCCAAAGCTCTCTGGGTGCAAGATACTTGTCAGCTATTTCTGGTAATGGTCTGCCAATTCACTAAAACATCAACAAAAAATAACCAACTGGGGTTTGTTTGTTACAGCGTAAATCGGCACAACTGATTCCAAACTTAAAAATTTCCTGTCTCTTTGTTTGCTTTTCATTTAAAGGCTTTGAGTTACAAATATACTGATTTGAAACTATATATCTGAAGAAGTTGGTCAAGACACATGCCTTTCTTCCCAACACAAAGTAATGAAAAAACAAACAAACCAAAAAAAAAACAAAAAACAAAAACAGGCAGATCTCTGAGTTCTGGAACAAGCTTATTTACATAATAAAAGCCAGAATGGCAACTCCAGCTATTTAGCCATTTGCAGAGATAGTCTAAGATTCAAAATGACAAAATTTTCCTTAAGGTTACCTTGTATATTCTTTTTTCTTAATAATAGATGTTATGTCCTTACTGCTCTACAGGCTGGATTCACATCATTTTTTAGGTTTATGTAAAGAGAGATAAGATAACACGGCTCTGAAAACTGCCTTATCCTTTTAAATGTGAGACATTTTCACAGGGGAAAAATGTTGGTCATGCATATGTAAAAAAGACACAAGAGGCTTAAAGATGGCAAAGTACATGTCAACCTAGTTTAGTCCTAAAAACTCAAAAATTATATTCATATGTTTAAAAAACAAAAATATCCATCCCATATCAAAAAGAGGGCGATCCAAAGAATAGCCAAAACCAATGTAAAAACCCAGGCACAAGATGGCTAGTATATCCTTAAATGCTAAGGGTAAAAGAGTTTATATGCTAATGCTAAGAGAGATTATATAAAGTTTGGCTATAAAGGCATAACTCTCCAGTCTGTATAAAAAAGGGGCAAGCCAAAAAATAGGCACTATCAATGTAAAGCCCAGGTACAAGATGCCTAGGGTATGCTTAAATGCTAAAGGTGAGTGTAAAGTCCAGGTAAAAGATGCTTAGGGTATGCTTATCAATGTAAAGCCCAGGTACAGGATTCCTAGGGTATGCTTAAATGCTAAAGGTAGGAAGGAGTTTAAATAAAGTTTGGCTATAAAGGCATAACTACAAATTCTATATATAAATGGGGATAGTACAAACAGCTACAACATATATAAAAATCTAGGACTAAACCTCAGAACATACAAGATACACATAATATGCTTATAGTCTAAATTGAACAGGAGTTTATATAAAGTTTACTTAAAACACGTGTTTTCTATTGCTCAAGGCAATCAGCTTGTCTCACTATTGGGGGGCTTCTCTAGCGATATAGGTAGCAGCTTGGCCTAATATAATAGGCACATTAGAGCCCAAAAAGATATTTTAATCTATCCAATCTTGTTTTGATTTCAACATGATAATGATTGTATGTTCAATAATATGGTACCTTATATTGCTGATCCTTTTACATGGGAACAACTCAGAAACTGACTGAGAGATAAAAAAGAAAAATATGTTTTTAGCCAAAAACTTCAACAATACATGGCCAATAAATCCTTGGCTATAATATTCTCAAAATGTGTTGTTAACCTTTTAATTTGATAGATGAAATTGGCTTACAGTTTAGTTTTATCCTGCACATCTCATACATTTATAATTTTAGAACTCTATAATGCTTGTGGGAAATTTTGTTTGTAGGACAAAATAACTGGATATCAGAGATGCTGGATCAAACCAGAAGGATTCATTCTTCAGCATGCTGAGTATTGACACATCTGTTCCAGCATCTTGCATGTTCCAGCATTCTGCTTATTCCTGCCTCAACTGCTTCAATTGCTGTTTTCTCATCAAAACCTGCTTCCAACAGAACTTTGAAGAAAGCTACTAATTTTAACTGGTACAGTATTTTAGACTTTTCCAAAGAGGACTTTTTAAAGCCTGAAATTTCTCAACATTCAAATGTTATTAAACCACAAATGTTCTTGCTTGATTAATTAACCATTTTTATTTGGGGCCCCTACAGGATTTCTACATGTCCAAGCTGTCAGCTAGAAGAAACTCATGAGAACAGAACGGTATCCAATTTCCTTTTAAGAGGGTAGCATATGTTTTTGGTTGTTTGCTATGGCTACAAAATTTTATTGTCAATGGGAGATGTTTATTATTAACAGTCATATTCAAAGTACAACAAGGAATGTACAGGGGTATTTTATAGAAATACAAAAAAAAGGTAGATTATTGAATCTACTCAACTTAAGGTTTTATTTCTTATTCCCAAATAAGGTTAATTTTAACTCCTGTATGGGATTTTGCATATTGATGCAAAAATAAGTATTTTTAATACATTGGTATAAGCTTTAGTATATTAATAGAAAGTCAAGGTTACTTCCAGTACTTTTAAACTATGATTAAAAGGTGGTTAGGATATTAAGTATGCAAGTTAATTGTTAGTTACTCAACTCATACACATATCAGACACTAGTCTAATTTATCACTGGAGTATACATCCTAGGTTTAACAAATAGATATGGTTTTGTATACAAATCAATTACATAAAGATAGGTAGTCTTCAAAAACTTCAGAGACTTACAGAATGTGGCATTTAAAATGGTCTTATTGTTTTAAAGATTCTTTGACAATGAGACAAGTCATTTCCTGGAAGCACCCCACCTACCTGAAAGAAGATAATGAGCATCGAAGAACCTCCATAAGGAGATGGCTTCAAATGTGGCAAACAAGCCACTCAGGTAAATAAAATACCCTCCCTTCACAACAGAGAAATTCAGCCTAAAATGGGCAAGCTTAAATGCAGGATAGGTGGACTGCTGAACTCTGCAAAAATAGGGTAAGCAAGTCCTAAATAGTTCCTCCTTCATGTGTATGTCTGTCAAATATTCTGAGCCAGAAGTTTGATGATGATGCTCCAACTTTATAGATAGTTATGGGTGACTGTTCAGCAGCAAACTGTCTCTGTCAATTTTTATTTTTTGGAAGCTGCTAACATGCACTTCGTATTTACTATCATAACTAATTTTATTCCTTCTCAAGTCTCTGATGGGGTTGAAGACCAAATAGTTACAGTACCACATTTAAGCTTAAGTGGTTTAGAAGTTAAGAAATATTTTCATATATGTAATACCAATGAGGATAAAAGTTAATTTAAGTATAGAACTTTAAACATGTTAAGATAGATACGATAATCAGATACTTTCTCCTAAGATACACTCTCCATGTGCTAAATACACATGGACTGGACATTGCACATGTAGATTTTACCTAACAGTTTTCATCATTTCATAATTATTATTGTATTGAAAGAAAAGGAGCCTTTTATTGGACTTAAAGGGGGAAATGTTGGTATAAGGTTGTTTTTTTTTTAATGTATACACCTTACCATTATTCATTCAAATAATGATTTCTTCCACACCCCACACTAAACTCTCTGGTTTCAATCTGGATATTGCATTGCGATACTCATTCTAAGCATCCTGTCTCAACTCTTGTGTAAACAGAACAAAATAAAGCAACTAGACACAATGTTGAGCAGGGAGGAGCCAGAGGACAGGAAAGAGGGGAGGAGCCAGAAGGCAGTAGATGAATTGGAGGAGGAGGGGTGAGAGGAGAACTGGGAGAGCAGTGCTGTAGGAGAGATCTTGGAGGACATGGGACATGAACAAGACCTAAGATTTCATAAAAAGCAAGTATAATATGGGAAATCTAAACATTAGGAAACTGAGGACTTGGACATTTAGGAGGGAGTAAATATAGCATTGTATTCTAGGTTAAGTAAAAACCCAGTCTCTGTGTGGTGATTTGGTTATACAGCTGTTTAAGATTAGAAGCAAGATTTACTAGAAAATAAACCAATAGTAAATATTAATAACTTCCTACAACACAGGACTGACAATCTCCTTTGGGGAAAGTGTGGAATATTTCCAGAACTGAGTATTTTTCAGCTAAGAAAATTACATCATTATATTTTCAGGCAAATGGATGGAACCAGAAAAAATCATCTTGAGTGAAATAATTAAATTGAAAACAAACAAAACAAATAAGGTATTGTTGGGAGCCATGCCTCTAGCTGCTGCTTTGATATTTAAATCTCAGCAGAAAGACTGCTTTTACCAGGCCTTTACTAAGTCAGGGAAGAATTTGCAAGTCCATCTCCTTTTCTTTGTGACAGCAACTGGGGTAGCTTGTGAAGATCACACCTCTTATTTCATCTCCTTGTGTGAATTTAACCCATTGTTCTGAGATGTTTTTGCTCTGGCTAAAAAACTCTCTACAATAAAAAAAAAAGTCAGGTTGTGCTTGGGGTGCTTTCTGCTTGCAGCTGCTGCTGGTAAGGCCACTGCTTGCAGCTTGCTGATGTGGCTGTCGAGTCTGGATCCTCTTAAAATGAGTCTCCTGTGTGCTGTGTATTTTTTTATTATTATTAATTTTAATCCTCACTCTCAACTCAAGAACTGTTCCAATCTGCTGGTGTGCTCAGGCAGATTGGCGCCCAACATGGGGCTTGAGATACAGGGAAACAATGAAGGATACCATGGTTATTGGTGAGCTCGCATTAAGAAGGAAGGGCGTGGTAGTAAATCCAAAAATAATAATGGGACAAGGAATTAGCCTAGTGTTTTCTGTATGGAACTTAATTAAAGTTAGTCTGTATAAGCAGCAGGAAACTGAGAAAGTTAAACTTTTAGGCTCAGAGAGAAGGAGGTTAGAAAGAGGTAAGGCTTCAAGAGAAAATTACATTATATCATAAGCTTCTCCAGAGGAGTTATATTTTCCTTCTGATGACAGTAATTTACTGCCAGAAGGAGACTTTGAGGAAGACTTCCATCCAAATGAGGTTACAGAGTTGGAGGAAGAACCAGATCAGTATTATTCTGAGAGATACCCTCCAATTCAGGCTATGCATGTTAAAAAGTGTAAGCCTTGGCAAAAAGAAATTAAAAGACTGGAGTGTGGCTTGGAGGAAATAAACAAAAATGTCGAGACTTAACTACTAGGAAAAATGAAGCTCAATCTCCCACTCCAATCCCATCATTTGTTGCAGTTTTGGACCCTCCTCCTGGGAGTGCTACAGTTGCAGTGGCCCAAAACACAGGGGATCTTTTACTTTGTCCACTGGATGGACAACTCTATCCCCTTTGCAAGCTTCTTTACAAGAAGTTAGGCAAAATGAAGAAGATGTAACTGAGTTTTATGGTTTTCCAGTTCTAGAGCAACCTGATGAATGGGGAAATATGGCAAGAGTTCATGCTCCTATACCTTTTAAACAAATAAGTGAATTAAAATCTGCATGCTCCCAGTATGCTCCTACAACATCTTTCACTCAGGCTCTGTTGGAGTTCTTGTCTACTGAGGCCCTCTGCCCAGGGGACTAGAAACAGTTAGCATGAGCATGATTATGAGGAGGAGATAATTTATTACAGAAGTCAAAATTTGCAGAGCATTGTCAAGATACAGCTGAACTTAAACGAGTTCAGGAAATTCCTATAACTTATGACATACTTGTTGGAGAAATAATCCATAGGAAAATAGAACATCAATTGGATACTATTCCTCTTGCTCCTCAAGATTGTAAAACATTTGCTTTTAGCATGCCATCAGTAAATTTTAAAGAACCCATGAAGAGGTATCATTGGCTTGTATTATCTCAAGGTATGGCAAACAGTTCGACTTTATGTCAAAAATTTGTGGCTCAAGCTGTTTTTAAAACTAGAGAGGCATATTATTCTGTGTTTATTATTCATATGGATGACATTTTACTAGCTCATAAAAATGAAGGAATTTTATTAAGTGATTTTACACACTTACAACAAGCTCTAAAGGATCTAGGTTTAGTGGTTGCACCAGAAAAGGTGCAGACTAAACCACCCTATTTGTACTTAGGACATAAATTATATCCTCAGACCATTATGCCTCAAAAAATTTAATTAAGAAAAGACAACCTAAAAACTTTAAATGTTTTTTCAAAAGTTGTTATGTGATATTAATTGGCTAAGACCCTATTTAAAATTAACCACTTTTTGACATTTTTAAAGGAGAGGCTAATCCTTTCTCAAAAAGAGAACTTACCAAAGGAGCTCATGATTCTTTACAAAAAATAGAATTAGCTATTGAAAAGCAACATGTTCAATACATTGATTATTCAAAAGAATGGGGTGCATATATTTTGGCTACTGTTCATAGTCCAACTGCTCTATTGTGGCAAGAAGGACCATTATTATGGTTGCACTTGCCTGTGTCTCCTGCTCGAGTTCTGACACCATAGTATGAAGCAGTGGCTAGTTTAGTTCAAATGGCACACAAAAAATCTCGCAAGTATTTTGGTAGAGAGACCGCCTTAATTGGAGTCCCTTTTACCAAATAGCAAGTAGATTGGTTATTTCAAAATACAGTTTGTTGGGCCATAGCTTTTGCTCATTATTTAGGACGTATTGATAATCATCATCCAAAAGACAAATTACTTCAATTTGCCAATGAGCATTCTTTTGTATTTCCTAAAATAATTAAACAAAAGCCATTACTTCAAATTCCAACAGTATTCACAGATGGATCTTCAAATTGAAAAGCTGTGTATATACTACAGGGACAAGCTTTTGTTTTGCAAACATTGCCAGCCTCAGCTCAAGTTGTAGAATTATGAGCTGTTGCTGCAGTCTTCAAAAATTTGGCTTCTACCTCTTTCAACTTGTACACTAATGGCCATTTTAGAGCTTAAGCTTTACAAGTCCTAGAGACTGTAACATATGTTAATAAAGATAATAAACAAATACAAGATCTATTTAGAGAGATTAAACAAAATATTTGGAGCCGTGTGCAGCCTTGCTATGTAGGACATATTAGAGCTCATTCAGGGCTTCCTGGACCTTTAAGTTTAGGAATTAATTTAGCAGATCAATCCACATGATTGGTTGTATTAACCCAAGAAGAACCGGCTCAAAATTCTCATGCATTACATATCATCAAAATTGCAAGAGCTTAATAAAAGAATTTAATATTACCAGAGAAGCCAAATTTTAAGATCATGTTCCTCTTGTCCTAAACATTTTAATGTACCTCATTATGGTGTCAACCCTAGTGGCTTGACTCCCAATCATTTATAACAAATGGATGTAACTCATCCCAAAATTTGGGAAACTAAAATATGTTCATGAAACATTTGACACTCTTTCAGGATTCATCATGGCACCTGCCTCAACAGGAGAAGCCACCAAACATGTTATAAGTCATTGCTTAAAGTGTTTTGCTGCAATTGGTATTCCTTCCATTATAAAAATTGATAATGGCTCAGGCTATGTGAGTCTAGTTTTTCAGTGTTTTTATGCACAAATGAGTATAAATCATGAAACAGGCATTCCATATAATCCTAATGGCAGATCGATTGTGTCATCCTAATTCCAAAGATAATTATTAGGATATAAGTCAGCAAGCAGTCATCCTGTTGAAGTCCTTCAGCAGAACTTGATAGATTTTCATCCTGAACCACAAGAGGCAGCAGAGAGAGGGTGACTGAGAGAAACAGAGAAAATGCTAGAAAGACAGATTCAAAAATCGAGACAAAGACCGACAGAAACAAAGATATAAAATGACAGAGACCTAGAGACAGAGACTCCATTCTGTCTGCTCATTTTCATTGGCATATCAACCTCAAAGCACACCCCTCTGTAATATAACTCCAAGAGGAATTATATTATCTAGAAAGACCATTCTTCCTATCCCTTCCCAGACATTTCCTCACTGGGGTCTAAACAAGAAAATAATGAGCTTCAAGCGGACATTGTAATTCAAATCCCCATTAAGCAGAAGAAGCAGGGACTTCTAGACTTCTAGTACATGTGTATTTAGCAACTTAGAAAAAAGTATCTGATCATCTTATCTATTTAAAGTTCTGCACCTAAATTAACTTTTATCCTTATTGGTATTAATTATAAGAAATGGCTTCTTAACTTCTAAACAACTTAAGCTTAATTGTGGCACTGTAATTATTTGGTCTTCAACCCCATCAGAGACTTGAGAAGGAATAAAATTTGGTATTAGAGTAAATAGGAAGCACCTGTTAGTAGCCTCCAAAAAATAAAATTAAATGACAGAAACCATTTCTGCCTGAACAGTCACCCATAATTCTCTGTAACATTGGGGCATCATCTTCAACCTTCTGGTTCAGAATATTTTAACAGACATATATATGTGAAACAAGAACTACCTTGTCTTGGCAGAGTTCAGCAGTCAACTACTCCTGCAATTAAGCTTGCCCATTTTTAGCAGAATTTGTCTGTCATGAAGGAAGGATATTTCCTTACCCAAGTGGCTTGTTTGCCACATTTGTAGCCATCTCCTTATAGAGGTACTTTGATGCTCATTATCTTCTTTCAGGTAGGCAGGGTGCTGTCAGAAGATGATTTGTCTCATTATCAAAGAATCTTTTAAAATAATAAAAATATTTTAAATGCCATATTCTGTAGATTTCTGAAGTTTTCAATGACTACCTATCTTTATATTATCGGTCTGTCTACAAAGCCATATCTATCTGTTAAACCTAGGATGTATACTCCTGTGATAAATTATATTAGTGTCTGACATGATTCTGAGTTGAATTACTAGCATACCTAACTTGCATACCTAATATCCTAACCAATTTTTAATAGCAGTTTAAAAGTATTGGGAGTAACCTTGACTTCTGTCAATATACTAATGCATATACCAATGTATCAAAAATACTTATTTTGCATCAGTATACAAATCCTATACCAGAGTTTAAATTAACCTTATTTGAGAATAACAAATAAACCCAAAGTTGAGTAGATTCAATATTCTACCTTTTTTTCCCTATTCCTATGAGATATCCTTGTATATTCCTTGTTTCTCTTTTAATAAGTTCATTAATAATAAACATCTCCCAATGACAATAAAATTTCATAGCCATAGCAAATAACCAAGAAATTACACAACTCCCTTTAAGGAAAATTGGACATTGTTCTTATGGATTTCTTCTAGCTGACAGTTTAGACATGTAGAAATCCTGAATGTGGCCCAAATAAAACTGGGAAAAATTGGTTCATTAAGCAAGCAATAACATTTGTGATCCAGTGTTTGAATGTTAAGAAATTTCAGGCTTAATAAAAGTCCTCTTTGGAACAGTCTAAAGTGCTGGACCAATTAAGATTAGTAGATTTCTCCAATTTCTTTTGGGAGCAGGCTTTGATGAGAAACAGCAATTGAAGCAGTTGAGGGACAAGCAGAATGCTGCAAAATACAAGAAGCTGGAACAGATGTACCAATTTCTCAGCATGTTGAAGTATGATTCTGTTAGGGTTAATCCAACATCTCTGGTGTCCAGTTCTTTTATTCTTCAAACATATAACTTCTCACAAGCATTATAGTGTTCTAAAATTATAAATGTATGAGATGTGCAGGATAAAACTAAAATGTAAACCAATTTCATATATCAAATTAAAAGATTAACATAATACATTTTGAGAATATTAAAGCCAAGGATTTATTGGTCAAGTATTATTGGAGTTCTGGAGACGTATTTTATGTTTTAGTTTTAGAGTTATTACCATATAAAGGGATCAGAGCAATATAAATTACCATTTTATTGAAAATAAAACCATTATCACGTTGAAATCAAAACAAGGTTGGATAGATTAAAATATCTTTTTGGGCTCTTGCAAGCCTGTGGTATTAGGCCAAGCTGCTATCTATTTTCCTAGAGAAGCCTCCAACTAGAAAGAGAAGCTGGTTGTATTGAGCAATAGAAAATGAAGGTTTTAAGTAAACTATATATAAACTCCTTTTTAATTTAGAATATAAACACACCATAGGTATCTTGTACCTATTTTGAGGTTTAGCCCTCTATTTTTATATATGTTGTAGCTATGTATCCTATCCCCCATTTTTTATATAGAATGAGCAGTTATACCTTTAAAGCCAAACGTTATTTATACTCCCTCTTACCTTTAGCATTTAAGCATATCCTAGGCCTTTTGTACCTGGGCTTTATATTAATAGAAGCTATTTTTTGGCTTGCCCCTTTTTTAGACAGGATGGGCAGTTATGCCTTTATAGCTGAACTTTATGTAAACTCTCTTAGCATTAGCATTTAAGTATATCCCTAGGCATCTTGTATTTCAGTTTTTACTTTGGTTTCGGCTATCTTTGGCTTGACTCCTTTTTGATATGGAATGGACAGTTTTGTTTTTAAACATATGAATATAATTTTTGAGTTTTTAGGACTACATTAGGTTGGCATTTACTTTGCAATCTTTAAGTCTCTTGTGTCTTTTTTAAATAGGCATGACCAACATTTTCCCCCATAAAAATATCTCAGGTTTAAAAGGATAAGGCAGTTTCCAGAGCAGTGTGACATTATCTCTCTGTACATAAACCTAAAAATGATGTGAATTCAGCCTTTAGACCAGTAAGGACATAACATCTATTATTAAGAAAAAATAATTTATGTGGTAACTTTAAGGTTGCCATTTGAATCTTAGACTATCTGTGTAAGCGAATAAAGTAGCAGTTAACATTCTGACTTTTATTGTACAAATTAGCTTCATCCTGAACTCAGAGATATGCCTGTTTATTTATTTATTTATTTTCTTTTTACTTTGTGCCTTCACCAACTTGTTCATATATGTATTCATGTCAGTATCATTGTAACTCAAATCCTTTAAATGAAAATAAAGCAAAAAGACAAGAAAATTTTAAGTTTGGGGTCAGTTGTGCCAATTTACTCTGTAACAAACAAAGCCCAGTTGGATATTTTAGTTGATGTTTCAGTAAATTGGCAGACCCTTGCCAGGCAGAGCTGACAAATATTTTGCAGCCAGAGAGCTTTGAATTTTAGCTTTTATTAATCTAATTCCTAGAAAGAGTGCCCTTTCTCTTGTTTGTAACCCAGTATTCCAATCCTTGTTTTTTTCTCCATCAACTTTCTTGGAGAAGGCATGGAGAAGAACCAACATCATTAAACATATTGAAACTAGACCCATGAATATGACAGCGAAAATGAAGCCAACTGGGACTAAAACACCCCCTGCCATGGCTTTTTTTTTTAATTTTAGATGCAGTTTAGGCCAAACTCTGACTAGAGTTTTGTATGTCTCCAGTTCCTTTCTTTCCTGCCATGCCATGGAGCCAAGCCAGTTGAACCAGCCACAGTGTAAAGGAGACATGCTTGTTTACCCCTTAGTTAAACTGCAGGAGCAGCCAGTTTTGTGAAGTCTCAGGTCTGCCCACGGGAGGCCTGTATTTTGCTCCTGGGCTTATTTAAGAGTCTCTCTTGAAGAGACAGTAATTGACCTGAGAGCTTTTAGGTTTTATAACTGGAAGCTTATTCCTCCCAACAAATTATGATTACATATGATTGAAGGAGTGTGGATACTTAGATTAGTTGGTTGCCATTTGTTGTAGATGATGATTAATATTTACTAATAATTATCGCTTACTAATGCTGCTGTTAATTCTACAGAGATGTATACCCAAATCACCACACAGATATGGGGTTTATTTATAAACCAAGAACACAATGCTGGGTAATAGTTACTCAATCCTAAACCTCCAAGCCCTCATACTTTCTTATCATTTAGATTTCACCACATTATACTTGCTTTTAGTGATATATTAGGTCCAGCCCATCTCTCCATGTTGTCCTCCAGATCTCTCTCCTAGCTCTCCTCTTGTCCCTTCTCCTCCAACTCATTTCCTGCCCTCTGGCTCCTGCCGTTTTCCTGTCCTCTGGCTCATCCCTTTGCACAATATTATGGCTAGTTGTTTTATTTTGTCCTGTTTACACACAGTTGAGACATGATGCTTAGAATAAGTATCACAATGCAATATCTAAATTGAAACCAGAGAGTGGGGGTGGAGAAATCAGCATTTGAATAAACAAGGGTAAGGTGTATACATTTCAAAAGAACATTATTCCAACAAGACCCACAGTCTGATATTATGCAGAGAGAGACCTTAAGACACCCAGTTCTATATGGGATTTTCCTATGAAATTCTCCTTCCCCTCACTGCTCTGTGAAGCATGCAGGAGAAGAAACAGGAGGAGTGTCATAAGTAGAGGAAATTGAGGGCACAAGGGAACAATGCCTTGAGAATCAGGCTGCAAAGAAAAATGTTGTAGCTAGCCTTGATGAGACCGGATAAACTAGGGTCAGTTAGAAGGGGGAGGAGTACCTCATATACAGGTGTATTTTAGAAATTGCTTAGGGGTAGAAGAAGGAGGGTGGGAGGAGAAGAGGAAGGGGGCAGCAGAGGGTATACAAACTGAACACTTCATAATAAATAAATACATAACAAAAACTGTGATCAAGGTGATGATGTATAGAGCTCTTCAGGACTGATGGCTTCTTGGGGGTAGTGGCAAGGAATGGCAAAGATGAACTCAGTTTTTCTTTAAAGGACTTGTCACTGAAACTCTAATCATGTTCAGTGTGTATATAAACAACACATACTTCAACTGAGGCATTTTAAAGAAAAAATGTAATGTGACACATGGGTAGCAATTTGAACCTGGGAGCAATGGAAAAGAAGTGTAATTTACATTATATGAAATTCTCACAAAATCAGTAAGAATAGTATGGTGACAACTTTTACAATGACTTTTAATTTGGAGGAAAGATTCCTTGAAAGGAGGGCAGAGTTTGACTCTATATGGCCTGATTCCAGGAACTCATTATGTAGCAGAGAATTCTACCAATGTCCTAGTGGTTGCACAACTACCTCAGACTCCATGCTCTCAACAAGCAGTCCTGACACTAACACCATGTTTAGAGGGTTTGTTTAAGGACCATAGCAGGAAACACTGTTGCTCTTGTGTCCTAGGCATATCACACAGACACATTTCTCTTTGCTGAAGTCTCAGTTTGACCTGGAAACCTCAGGACCAGCAGGGTACCTCACTGACACAAGAGTAGGACACAACTGCTAATCCAGCCAGGTCAGCCTAGGTAACCCTGCTCATAGAGGGTTGGCAACACTAGTGTGGAACAGCACTAGCTTTTAAATACTTTATTGCCCATAAGTTCTCTTTTTACACTCAGTGATTTTCTCTGTTTCAGGCAAACCAGTCTCAGGAATTGTCTGGTTTCCTACCATTTTCCCTATTCTTAAAGACCCTGCCAGCCTATTATATCAATAAGAATGTGAAGGTACATTTAGTGAATATGACAGTAACCCCTCAGTTCAAACTCAGAGCCTAGGAAATTTCAGATCCAAGCCCACAATAGGGGACCCCTTTGTCTTTCAATACATTCCCCTTAATCCCACATCACGTTGAAGCTTCCCTACTTAGGAAGCTGTCCAATTAAATAAACATTAAAGTTTCATTTCTTACCTGACATTGTCACAGAGGTAAACAGGAGTTAATGTGTGGGATCTGCATAAAGGTATAAGATAAATTCTTGTTGGATTTCACAAGAAAATGTCATGAGTGCATAGGATCAGAGATACTGGACACTGTGGAAAGTTTATTTAGTGTTAGTCATCTCCATGGAAACCTCTAGATTCTCTCAGGTGCTGAATGGCTGAGAGGCACATGATATCATGAAACATTGAAACATGTGAAAGCCAGTAAGAGTTTCAGGAGGCAGTATTAGGGCCAAGACGAAAGCCTGCCTTAGAGAAAGGTTGAGCAGTACTACATGCTTCAGACTGGGCAGTTTAAAAAACATCTCAGAAATAACAGTTCCTGTGTCCAAGACTCTTAGTTCAGGAAAGGTGTCACATATTTCTTTCAAGTGGTAATTAATAAAGTCACTTGTCCTGGACATTTGACTTTCATATCATTACAGATTCAATTATTATTGTTAAATGCACAGTTATGTCCTCACTCAGTTAATAACTTACTGGAAAAATGTTTCTGACCAAGGCAAATCTTTGAACAAAAAGAGTTTAATTGGATCTTGCTTATATTTTTACAGAGCCCATCCAAGAATTCATGACAGCAAGCAGTCATCCTGTTGTAGACCTCCAGCAGAACTGACAGCTTTTCTTACTGAACCACAAGTGGCAGACAGAAAGGGAAAGAACGAGAGAGACAGACAGATAAAGAGGGAGAGCAAGATCAACAAAAACAAAGACATAAAGTGTCAGAGACCTAGAAACAGAGGCTCCTTTCTGTCTGTTCACTTTCATTGGCCTATCAACTTCAAAGAACACCCTCCTATAATAAAACACCAAATGGAATTATATTATCTAACAAAGCCATACCTCGTAACCCCACCCAGACATTTCCTCACTGGGATTCAACATGTAAATAGATGAGCTTTACGGAGACATTGCTATTCAAATTACCAGGAAGTGAAAGAAGATAGAGGCCTTTCTAGGCAAAAAGACCATAGTTATCCTGAAAGTTTCTCATTCAGTACAATGATTAAAATCCCAGCACCTCCCAAGGACTAAAAAACAGGACTGACAATCTTCTTAGGGGAAAATGTGGAATATTTCTATAAAGGAGTATCATTCAGCTAAGAAAATGACATCATAATATTTTCAGGCAAATGAATGGAACCGGGAAAAAAATCATCCTGGGTGAAGTAAATAATATTCAGACTGAAAAATATGATATGTATTCACTTATTAGGAGGTCTCCTAATAGTGGGTGATAAAGTTAAAATAGGCCATTTGTTGTGACCAAAACAGTCTTTCAATAGGGATTTTGGGTGGCAGTTAATTGAGTTGTTGCCCAGGGCATCCTATGGAAATTTTCAAGCAACCCAGACCAAACCAGTCTTCCAGTAGGGGGATTAGGTGGCAGTTGATTGGGTTGTTGGGCCAGGGCATCCTATGGAAATTTTCAAGCAACCCAGACAAAACCAGTCTTCCAGTAGGGGGATTAGGTGGCAGTTGATTGGGTTGTTGGGCCAGGGCAACCTATGGAAATTTTCAAGCAACCCAGGTGGTTGTTATTAAAATATGTTGGTCTCTGCTCACACCTGATAGATCAGTAACATGTTCTTGGATCCACAAAGATGTTTCCTTCTGCATCAAATGGGAATGTATACAGAGACCCTCAGTGTGATATTATACAGAGAGAGAGAGAGAGAGAGAGAGAGACCTTAAAACACCCAGCTCTAAATGGTATTTTCCTATGAAATTCTCCCTCCACTCAGAGCTCTGGGAATCATGCAAGAGAGGAGGTAGGAAGAGTGTCATAAGTAGAGGGAATTGAGGACACAAGGAGAACAATGACCTTGGAATCCGGTAGCAAAGGAAGATAATGCAGCCAGCCTTGTTGAGACCTGAGAAACTCGGTTCAGATAGAAGGAGAAGGATAACCTCCCCTATCAGGAAACTACAGAAACAGCATAGGTGTAGAAGAAGGGATTGGTTGGGCCTAGAAGGAGAAGAGGGACTGAGCAACAGAGTGATACAAAGTGAACAAATCTTAATAAGTAAATACATAAGAAAATCTGTGAACAAGGTGATGAACTATAGAGTTCTTAAGGACTGATGGCTTCTTCTTGTGGGTTGTGCCAGCATGCAGTAAAGATGAACTCCATTTTTTAAGGAACTTGGCACTGAGACTCTGATCATATTCCAATAAGTAAATGAACAACTCATAATTCAATTGATGTATTGTAAAGAAAAAAAAATAGTGTGACACATGGGTAGTAATTTGAACCTGTGAGCAATGGAAAACGTGTGTCATGTATATAGTATATGAAATTCCCACATAATCAGTAAAAATTATATTTAGACCAATTTTACAGTGATTTTTATCATGGAGAAAATATTCTAGTAAAGGAAGGCAGAGAATGACTCTGTTAGGTAGCTTTCCTGAAACTCATTATGTAGCACAGAAGCTCAGCCATGAACTAGTGTTTACCTAGCTATCTCATTCCCCATGAGCTCATGTGTCACCACTGAACTAGCAGTCCTGGCAATAACAATATGTTTAGATGGCTTGTATGAAGGACCACAGCAGAAAATACAGCTGCTCTTGTATCCTAGACATTTACGGTGGACCATTTATCTGCCCTGAAGGAACCTTTTGAAATGAAAACCCTAGAACCAGGAGAGTTCCTCACTGACCCAGAGTAGGACACAGCTGCCAATCCAGCCATGTCAGACAAGGCAACCCTACTCATAGAGGGTTGCCAACACTATTGTGGAACAGCAGCAGCTGTTAAATAGTGTATTGCCCCTCAGTTCTCTTTTACAAATGTGATCTTTCTCTTTTTCAGGTAAACGAATCCCAGGAATTTTCTGGTTTCATTCTCTTTTCCCTGCTCTTAAAGACTCAATACCCATGGAATGCTAGACTTGGCCAGCCTATAATATCAATAAGAATGTGAAGCTACATTTAGTGAATATGCAAATAACTGCTCAGTTCAATGTCACAACCTAGGAAATTTCAGAACCAAGACAACAGTAGGAGACTACCTTGTCTTTTGGTACATTCCCCTTAATCCTACATCACTTTGAACCTTTCCTACTAACGAAAGTGTCCAATTTAATAAACATTAATGTTTCATTTCCTACCAGACATTGTCACAGAGGTAAACAGGAGTTAATGTTTGGAATCTGTATAAAGGTATGAGCTAAAGGCTTGTTGGGTTTCACAAGAAAATGTCATGAGTGCACAGGATCAGAGATATTGGACACTAAGGAAAGTTTGTTTACTCATCTCCACGGTGAAAGACAGCGAGAGTTTCAGGAGCCAGTTTTTAAAAGTTCCAAGTAGACAACAAGCTTGAGAGAAAGGGTGAGCAGCCCTGCATTCCTCAGTCTGGGGATCTGATAGCACACAACCCAGTGATAACAGTTCCTGTCCAAGACTCCTAGTTCAGGAATAATGTCACATATTTCTATCAAGAGGTCATTAATAAATTCACCTGGTATGACAGCAAAAATCACAATGGTATTATGATGTCACCATGCTATCCTGACATCACAATGTTATTATGACCTCACAATGGGGTTATGACCTCACTATGCTATTATGATATCATATTGATATTATGACATCACAATGGAATCATAACATCACTATAAAAATATAACATAAAATGTAATTATGACATCACAATGCTATCATGACATAACATTATTATCATAGCACAATCATATAATGACATCACAATGCTATTACAACATCATTGTGGTATGACATCACAATGGAATTTTTACTTTACAATGTCATTATGACCTCAAAATACTATTATATTTTCACAATGTTTTTATGACATCACAATGATATCATGATATATGATATCACAATTGTATGACAACAGAATGCTATGATGACATCCAATGGTATTATCACATCACTATAGTATGATGTCATAACAATGTTGTCATGATACCCCAATGGTATATGACATCCCAATGTATTATAAAATTAAAATGCTATTATGACATCACAATGCTATTATGTCTTCACAATGATATGACATCACAATGGTGTTATGACATCACATTAGTATAATGGCTTCATTATGGTATGCTGTATGTGATGATTCTTATTTAACATTGGTTTTTATTTTAATAATGCTTGCTGTATAAACAGCTGTAAAACCAATTCACCACAAAGAGACTGGGTTCATTTAGTTAACATAGAATAAAATGCTGGTCAATAGTTACTGCCATCCAAAATCTTCAAGCCCTGTTAGTTTCCTAACATTTAGATTTTACCTATTTTATTTTCATTTGTTAAGTCGTAGGTCTGGTTCATTCTCTCCACGCTGTTCCAAGATCTGTCCTCCCTCTCTCCTCTCCAAGCTCTGCTCCATCGCCTTCTTTCCTCCCACTCATTTTCTGCCCCCTGGCTCTTCCTATTGCTCAACGTTGTGGCAAGTTGCTTTATTCAGGCCTGTTTACACAAAGTGGAGACAGGTTGCATAGAATAAGTATCACAATGAACTATCCAGATTGAAATCAGAGAGTGGGGGATAGTAATCAGCATTTAAATGAACAAGGGTAAATTGTATACATTTCAAAGAACAACAATGTTATGACAAATCACAGTGCTATGATATCACAATGCTATTATGACATCACAATGGGGTTATGACCTCAATATGCCATTAAGACATCACATGGATATTAAACATCAAAATGCTATTGTGACATCACAGTGGTATTATTAATTCTCATTGCTATTATGACTTCACAATGGTGCTTTGAGATCTCAATTCTATTGTGATATCACATTGATATTATGACACATCACAATGATATTTGGACATCACAAATTTATTAGGACATCTCAATGGTATTATGTCAGCACAATGGTATTATGACATAACAATGGTGTCATGATATCACAATGGTAATATGGCATCACCATTCTATTCTGATTTCACATTGTCATTATGACCTCATAGTGAAATTTGAAATCACAATTTCATTATGACCTAAAAATGCTATTATGATATCAAAATGGCATTTTGACATCACAAGGAAAGTATGATATCCCATTGTATTATTACATCACAATGATATTCTGATATGATTGTGGAGTGACATCACAATGGATTTTGACAACACAAAGGCATTATGACCTGAAAAATAATATTATGTCATCACATTGTCAATAGGACATCCAAATGTGATTTTGCTATTATGACATCACAAAGATACAATGACATGACAATGGTATGGCATCACAAAGGTATTATTTCACAATGTTATTATGATATCACATTGCTCATATGACATATCAATGTTATTATGACATCACAATATTTTGACTTCAAAATGCTATTATGATATCACAATGTTATTATGAAATCACAGTTTCTATTATGATATCACAATAGTATGACAATGAAATGCTATTTCCACATAATTGAGGTATGAAATCACAATGGAATTTTGACATTAAAATAGCATTATGACATCAAAATGCTATTATGACATCACAAAGTTATTATGACATAACAATGCTATAACAACATGATTGTTTCATGACATCATAATACTATTATGACTTCACAATTGTGTGACATCACAGTGCTATTATGATATCATGATGCTAATATGACATCTCAATGGTATTAAAACATCACAATGGTTTTATATCATCACAAAGGTATGGCATCACAATGCTAATATGACATCACAATGCTAACATGATATATCAATTGTATTATGACATCACTATGGTATGACATATCAAAGGTATCATGATAACCCAATGATATGACATCACAATAATTTTATGACGTCTCATTTATATTATGCTATAACAACTGTATTAAAACATCACAAATTTATTTTATTATTATTATTTTTTTATTACACTTTATTCATTCTGCATCCCCCCATAAGCCCCTCCCTCCTCCCATCCCAATCCCACCCTCCCTCCTCCCTCTGCTTGCATGCCACTCCCCAAGTCCACTAATAGGGGAGGTTCTCCTCTCCTTTCTGATCTTAGTATGTCAGTTCACATCAAAAGTGGCTGTATTGTCCTCTACTGTGGCCTGGTAAGGCTGCTCCCCCCCAGAGGGAGGTGATCAAAGAGCAGGCCAATCAGAGTATGTCAGAGGCAGTCCCTCTTCACATTACTATGTAACCCAATTGGACTCTGAACTGCCCTGGGCTACATCTGTGCAGGGGTTCTAGGTTATCTCCATGAATAGTCCTTGGTTGGAGTATGAGTCTCTGGGAAGTTCCCTATGTTCAAATTTTCTTGTTCTGTTGCTCTCCTTGTGGAGACCCTGTCCTCTCCAGCTCTTACTATTTCCCAGTTCTTACCTAAAATTCCATTCACTCTGCCCAACAGTTGCCCATCAGGCTCAGCATCTGCTTTGATAGTCTGAAGGGCAGAGGCTTTCAGAGGCCCTCTGTGGTAGGTTCCTAGGTTGTTTCCTGTTTTCTTCTTCTTCTGATGTCCATCCTCTTTGCCTTTCTGGATGGGGATTGGACATTTTAGTTAGGGTCCTCTCTGTTGCTTAGTTTCTTTAGATGCACAGGTTTTAGTGGGTTTGTCCTATGTTGTATGTCTATATGAGTGAGTATATACCATGTGTATTAAAACATCACAATGGTTTTATATCATCACAAAGGTATGGCATCACAATGCTAATATGACATCACAATGCTAACATGATATATCAATTGTATTATGACATCACTATGGTATGACATATCAAAGGTATCATGATAACCCAATGATATGACATCACAATAATTTTATGACGTCTCATTTATATTATGCTATAACAACTGTATTAAAACATCACAAATTTATTTTATTATTATTAATTATACTTTATTCATTTTGTATCCTCCCATAAGCCCCTCCCTCTTCCCCTCCCGATCCCACCCTCCCTTCCCTCTCTGCATGCATGCCACTCCCCAAGTCCACTGATAGGGGAGGTTCTCTTTTCCTTTCTGATCTTAGTCTATCAGTTCTCATCAAAAGTGGCTGAATTGTTCCCTACTGTGGCCTGGTAAGGCTGCTCCCCTCTTAGGGGGAGGTGGTCAAAGAGCAGGCAATCAGATTATGTCAGAGGAAGTTCCTCTTCCCATTACTATATAAACCACTTGGACTGTATTAAAACATCACAATTTTTCATGACATCATAACAGTGTTATGTCATCTCAACTGTGTCATGACATCTCAGTGCTATTATGACTTTACAATGCTATTAGGATATCACACTGCTATTATGACATCATATGGTATGATATCACAATGGAATTATAACATCACAAAAAATATAATACAATATGACAATGCAATTTTGACATCTCAATGTTATCCTGACATCAAATGAGTCTTTTAATATGACAATGGAATTATGATATCACAATGCTGTTTTGACAACATCATAATGGTATTATAATACCATTATATAGATATAATACCATTACATAGTGGTATTATATCAAAATGCTATAATGAAATCATGATGGTATGTCACCTAAATGGTATTATTTCATCATAGTGTTATGACATCACAATGGTTTTATACTTCACAATTTTATGACATCACAATTGTACTATGATATCACGATGCTATAATCCCATCACAAAGATATGACATCACAATACTATTATGACATCAGAATGTTATGACACCACAATGCTATTATTATATCACAGTGGTATTATATCATTACAATGGTAATATGACATCAAATTGTATAATTACATCACAAACATATGACATCACGATGCTATTATGACATCACAAAGATATGATATCACTAAGCTCTTATAACATCACAATGTTAAGACATCCCAATGGTATGAACTTACAATGGTCTTATGACATCACAATGCTATTATGACATCAGAGTGTTATTATGTCATCACAATGCTATGATGATTTTAAAAAGGTATTAGGACATTACTATGGTATTTTGACATCACACTAATACTACAATGTCACAATGCTATTATGCCTTCATAAAGGTATGACTTCACAATAGTATTAGGATATTATTTCTTCACAATCCTATTATGACTTGAGAACGTTATTATGACATCACAATGGTAATATAGATTCATATGATATTATGACATCACAAAGCTATAATGACATCACAATCGTATGACATTTCAATGCTATTTTGAAAATGCAATGCTATGATATCAAAATGTTATTATGACATCACAATTTTATTATGGTGTCACAAAGGTATGGCTTCACAATGTTATTAGGACATCACAGTGATATGGTGAAATTAAAATGTTTTTATGACATCACAATTTTATATAACATCACAATATTATTAAGACCTCACAATGCTATCATGACCTTACGATTCTATGATGACATCATAATTTTAGGACATCACAATTCTATTATGACATAACAGTGCTGTTATAACATCACATTGCTATTATGACATCTCAATTCTCTTATGCCTTAACAATGATATGACATCACACTGCTATTATGAACTCACAGTGCTATGATCACATAACAGCGGTATCAAATAGCAATGGTATGATTTCATAATGGTGTCATGACCTCTCAGTTTTATTATGATTTCACAATGCTGTTATGACATCATGATGCTTTCATGCCTTCACAATTCTATTATGACATAACAATCAAGTATGCACAGGATCAGAGATACTGGACACAGAGGAAACATTGTTTACTCATTTCCATGGAAACCTCCAGAATCTCTCAAGTGCTGATTGGCCAAGAGAGAGAATGATGTTATGCAAAAGTTGAAAGCCAGTAAGAGTTTCAGGAGCCAGTTATTAAAAGTGCCAAGTGGACACCCTGCCTGAGGAAAAGGCTGAGCAGCCCTACAAGCCTCAATCTGGGCAGCTGAAAGCAACCCAACTCAGAGATGACAGTTCCTGTGTGCAAGATCTTTTAGTTCAGGAAAAGTGTCACATACTTCTTTCAAGTTGACATTAATAAAGTCACTTTTCCTTCATATGTGACTTGCACATTATGACAGATTTCCATTATTATTTGTTAAATTCAAAGATATGTTCTTAGTCTGTGAACTACTTACTGTGAAAATGCTCCCTGACCAAGGCAAATCGTTGAACAGAAAGAGTTTAATTGGGTCCTTGCTTATATTTTTACAGAGACCATCGTGGATGTCACATCAGTCAGCAGTCATCTTTTTGTAGTCCTTAAGCAGTACTGAGAGCCTTTCATACTAAACCACAAGTGCAAGGCAGAGAGGGAGACTGAGAGAGACAGAAAGAGAGAAAGAGCTAGAGAGAGAGATTCAGAAATGGAGAGATAAAATAACAGAAGCAAAGATAAAAATTGACTGAGACTAAGAGACAGAGACTCCATATTCTCGGGTTACTTTCATTGCCATTCAATCTCAAGGCACACCCTCCTATATTATAACTCCAATAGGAATAATATTATCTTACAAGACCATACTTACTAACCCCTCCTAGACATTTACTCACTGCAGAGTAAACATATAAATAGATGAGCTTCAAAGGGATATTGCAATTCATATCAACATACAGTGGAAGAAGATGGAGAGACTTCTAGCCTAACAGAAGATAGCTACCCTGAGAGTTTCTCATTGAATACAATGATTAAAGCCCTAGCAAATTTCAAGGGCTAAACAAAAGGACTGACAATTTTCTTTGGGGAAATGTAGATTATTTCTATAATGGAGTATTATTCAGCTAAGAAAATGACATTATGATATTCAGGCAAATGGATGAAAGTAGGAAAATAATCCTGGGTGATTTCACTAAAATATAGAAATAGAAATACGGTATGTATCTACTTATTAGGAGGTCTTTTAATACTGGGGAATAAAGTTCAAATAGGCCCTTTGGAATAGTCTACCCAGAGTTCCACTAGGAGGAATGGGTGACACTGAAAAGAGCTGTTGGGTCAGGGCATGCTACAGAAATGTTCTAGCAACCCAGGCTGTTGTTATTAAAACATGTTGCTCTTGGCCCTCAACTGATAGATTGGTGCCATGTTTTTGTTTTTGTTTTTTGTTTATCCAGAGATACTTCTTTCTCCATCAAATGGGATTGCATACAGAGAACCACAGTCTGATATTATGCAAAGAGAGACCTTAAAACACCCAGCTCTAAATGGGGTTTCCCTATGAAATTCTCTCTCCCCTCAGAGCTTTGGGAAGCCTACAGGATAGGAAGGAGGAAGAGTGTTATAAGTAGAGGGAATTGAGAACATAATGAGAACATTTTCCTGAGAATGAGGCCTCAAAGGAAGATGATGCAGCCAGGCTTGATGAGACCTGGTAAATTAGAGTCAGAGAGAAGGTGGAGGAGAATTGTCCCCTTCAGGGAAATAGAGAAATGGTATATAGGTAGAAGAAGGAGGCTTGATAGAACTGGAAGGGGTAGAGGGCGGGGCAAGCAGAATGCATACAAAGTGACCAAATCATAATAAATAAATACATAAGAAAACTATGTTCATGATGATAAAGTATAGGTTTCTTTGTTACTGATGGCTTCTTCTTGGGTGGTTTTGCCATGTTGAGGCAAGGATGAACTCAGTTTTCTTTAAAGGACTTGGTACTGAGAGTCTGATCATGTTCCAATGAGTATATCCAAAACAAATACTTCATTTGATGTAAATAAAGAAAAGGAAAAAAAAAATACTGTGACACATGGGTAGGATTTGAACCTGGGAACAATGGAAAAAGAGTGTAATGTATGTTACATGAAATTCCCACATAATCAATAAAAATAATATCTTGAAAACTTTTACACTGACTTTAACATGGAGAAAGATTCTGCTAACAGAGGGTAGAGTTTGACTTTGCAAGGCATGTTTTCCAGGAACTCATTATGTAGCAGAGTATCCTAGCCATGAACTAGTGGTTAACCAGCTACATCACACACAATGAGCTCAGGTGGTACCTCTGAACAAGCAATCCTGGCACTAATACTACATTTTGAGGGTTTGTCTGGAGGACACAGCTTCTCCTGTGTCCTAGGCCTATGACACGGACCCATTTCTTTTTCCTGAAGGCCCAGTTTCAACTGTAAAAACCAGTACCAAGAGGGTTCCTCACTGACCACTGCTAGGACACAGCCAGGTCAGCCAAGGCAACCCTGATAATAAAGAGTTGACAACACTAGTGTTTAACAACCCCGCTATCAAAAAATATCTTGTCCTCAATTTTCCTTTTATGCTCACCAATCTATCTCTGTTTCAGCCAGGAATTGTCTGGTTTCCTTCTCTTTTCCCTATTCTTAAAGACTCTTTGTCAAACGCAGGTATCTGTAAGTGTGTGGTTTTATTTCTTGGTCTGCTATTCAGGTCCATTGATCCACCATTCTGTTTCTATGCCAGTACCATGCAGTTTTCATTACTGTTGCTCTATAGCACAGCTTGAGATCTGGGATGGAGATATTTCCCTAAGATCTTTTATTGTAGGGGATTGTTTTAGCAGTTTTGGGTTTCTTGTTTTTTCATATGAAGTTGAGAATTTTTCTTTCAAGTTCTATAAAGAATTGTGTTGGTAATTTGATGGGAGTTGAATTGTTCTGTAGATTACCTATGGTAAGATGGCCATTTTTACTATGTTAATCCTGCCAAGCCATGAGCATGGGAGATCTTTCCATCTTCTGATATCTTCTAATTCTTTATTCAGAGAGTTGAAATTTTTATGATACAAGTCTTTGACTTTCTTGGTTAGGGTCATACCAAAGTACTTTTTCTTTGAATGAATACAAGAACACATCGAAAATATCAGCCACTATGACCAAGTAGGTTTCATCCCAGGTATGCAGGTCTGGTTCAATATATGTGTATCCATCAATGTGTTCCAACATATTAAAAAAAATGAATGAAAAAATTATACACAATAATATCTGTAGATGCTGAAAAAGCATTTGTCAGAATCCAAACTCCATTCATCTTTAAAGTATTGGAGAGATCAAGGATACAAGGCACATATCTAAATATAGTAAAGGGAATAGAGCAAGCCTATAGCCAACATCAAACTAAATGGAGAGAAATATAAAGCAATCCCACTGAAATCAGGGAGAAGGCAAGGCTCTCCTTTCTCTCCATAACTCTTCAACATAAATCCGGAATTCCTCCTAGAGCAATAAGACAATTTAAGGAGATCAAACAGATACAGATTGGAAAGGAAGAAGGCAAAGTATCACGATTAGTATACCTGAGTGACCCCAAAAATTTGACCAGGGAACACCTACAGCTGATAAACAGCTTCAAAACTGTGGCTGGATACAAAGTTAACTCTAAAAAATCAGTAGCCTTCCTGTATACAAAAGCAAAAAAAAAAAAAAAAAAAAAAAAAAAAAAGCACTGAGAAAGAAAGAAAGAAATTAGGTGAAACAAAAGGAATTATATTATCTAACAAGGCCATACCTCCTAACACTTCCCAGATATTTCCTCACAGAGGAGTCCACATGTAAATATACAGGCTTCAAGAGAACAGTGCAATTAAAATCTCCAGGAAGTATAAGAAGATTGAGGGAATTCTAGGCTAAAAATAAATCGTTATCCTTAAAGTTTTTCATTCAATACAATCATTAAAGTCTCAGCAAATCCAAAGGCTAAAGAACAGGACTGACAATCTCCTTCAGGAAAAACACAGAATATTTCCATAACGGAGTATTATTCTGCTAAGAAAATGACATCATGAGACTTTCAAGCAAATGGATAGAATCGGGAAAAATTATCCTGGGAGAAGTAACTAAAATGCAAAGTCACTTATTAGGGGATCTCCTAATATTGGGGGATAAAATTCCAATTGGCCATCTATTGTGACCAACCCAGTCTACCACTAGGGGGATTGGGTGGCAGTTTATTGAGTTGAGAGCCCAGGGCATCCTTAGGAAAACTTCAAGCAACCAAGGCTGTTGTTATTAAAATATGCTGCTCTCTACCCTTAAATGATAGATCAGTGCCATGTTTTTTTTTATCCACAGCACAGAGATGTTTTCTTCTGCATCAAATGGGATTGATTATTGAGATCCACAGTCCGATATTATGCAGTGAGAGACCTTAAAACAGCTAGCTATAAATGGATTTCCCTATGAAATGCTTCTCCCCTCAAAGTTCTGGGGAGCCTTCATAAGGGGAGGCAAGAAGAGTGTCATAAATAGAGGGAATTGAGGAAACAAAAACAACAATAACCACAGAATCAGAATGCAGAGGTAGATGATGCAGCCCTCCTTGATGACACCTGATAAATTAGGATCAGTTAGAATGGTGAGGAGGACCTCCCCTATAAACAGAATTTTAGAAAGGGCATAAAGGTAGAGGAAGGAGGGTGGGTGGGAATGGAGGAGAAGAGGGAGGGGCAGCAGAGGGAATACAATGTTCACATTGTATTTATTTCTTTATTATAAAATAATATTTATATTATTACTAAAAATAATAAATAAATATAATAAAAAACTGTGATCAAGGAGATGAAGTATAGAGTTTTTAAGGACCTGTGGCTTCCATTTGGCAGTAGTCCCATATTGTGTCAAAGATGAGCTCAGTTTTCTTTAAGGGACTTGGCACTGAGACTAATCATTTTCCAATATGATTTTGAAAAACATATATTTGAATTGATGTATTTTAAACAAATAAAAACATTTTTAGAGTTACACATAGTTATGAATTTGAATCTGAGAGCAATGGAAAAGTAGTGTAATGTATATTATAGCAAATTCCAACATAAGTAGAACAATAATATAAAGATAGGTAATGTTCAAAAATCTCAGAGACCTACAGAATATGGCATTTAAAAATATTTTTTTTATTATTTTAAAGATCCAAGACCACAGTAGGAGACCACCTTGTCCTTCGGTACATTCCCCTTAAATGCACATCACTTTGAAGCATCCCTACTTAGGAAGTTGTCCAATTAAATAAACATTAAAGTTTCATTTCCTACCTGACTTTGTCATAGAGGTGAACAGGAGTAAAGGAGTGGCATCTAGATACAAGAATGAGATAAAGTCTTGTTTCATAAGAAAAAGGCAAGTGTGCACAGGATCAGAGATACAAGACACTGAGAGATGTTTACTCATCTCCATGAAAACCTCAAGATTCTTTCAGGTGCTGATTGGCTGAGAGGCAGATGATGTCACTAAACAGGAGAAAACCAGTAAGAGTTTCAGAAGCCAGTTATTAAAAGGCACAAGTGGACAGCTTGCTTGAGAAAAAGTTGCAGCAGCCTTACATTCCTCAATCTGGATAGCTGAGAGCCCACAACCCAGAGATGAAAGATCCTGTATCCAAGTCTCTTAGTTCAGGATCAGTGTCACATATTTCTCTCATTTAAAAGTCACATGTACTTGACCTGTGAGTATCACCTTATCAGAGATTCCATTAATATTTGATAATGCACACATATGTCCTCAGTCAGTGAATTGATTATTAGAAAAATGTTCCCTTATCAAGGCAACTCTCTGAACGAATATTTATAATTGGCACCATGCTTACATTTTTACAGCTACCATCCAGGACTTTAAATCAGGAAGCAGTCTTCTTGTTTTAGTCCTTCAGCAGAACTGATAGCTTTTCTTACTGAACCACAAGTGGTAGACAAGAGAGGGACACAGAGAGAGACAGAAAAAAAGGTCAAGATACAGATTCAAAAATAGGGAGACCAAGACCAACTAAACAAAGATATACAGTGACAGAGACTGAGAGATAGAGACTCCATTCTGTCTGCTCACTTTCATTGGCATATCAACCTCAAAGCACAGCTTCTTATAATATAACTTCAGTAGTAATTATATTGTTGAACAAGGCAAACCTGCTAACATTTCCAAGACATTTCCTCACTGGGGAGTAAACATGAAAATAGATGAGATTCAAGAGGACATTTCAATTCAAATCACCAGGAAGTGGAATAGATGGAGGGAATTCTAGGCTAAAAGAACATAGTTATACTGATAATTTGTTATTCAATACAATGATTAAAGTCCCAGCAATGTCCAAGGTCTAAACAGGACTGACAATCTCCTTTGGGGAATACATGGAATATTTCCATAATAGAGTATTATTAAGACAAGAAAATGAAATGATATTTTTAGGCAAATGGATGGAACTAGGACAGATCATCCTGGGTGAAGTAACTAAAATGCAGAAAGACAAATATGGTATGTATTCACTTATTAGGAGGTCTCCTAATAGTGGGAGATAAAATTCCATTAGGCCTTCTTTTGAGAACAAAGCAGTCTTCCACTAGGGGGATTGGGTAGCAGTGAATTGAGTTGTTGGGCCATAGGATCCTTTGGAAATTTTTAAGCAACACATGCTGTTGTTATCAAATACTCAGATCTCTGGCCTCAACTGATAAGTCTGTGCCATTCATTTATCCACTGAGAGGTTTCCTTCTGCATCAAATGGGATTGCATACAGAAACCCATAGTCTGATATTATGCACAGAGAGACTTTAAAACATCCAGATCTAAATGGGATTTCCCTATTAAATTCTCCCATCCTTCAGAGCTCTGGGAAGCCTGCAGGAAACGAGGCAGGAAGAGCGTCATAAGTAGCGGGAACTGAGCACACAAGGAGAATAATGCCTTGAGAATCAGGCCAGAGAGGATCATGATGCAGCCGGCCTTGTTTGATACCTAATAAGTTAGGGTCATATAGAAGGGCGAGGAGGACCTCCCCTATCAAGGAACTAGAGAAAGGGCCAATGGGTAGGAGAAGGAGGGTTGGTGGGACTGAGTGGAGAAGAGGGAGGAGGCAGCAGAGGTGAAACAAAGTGAACAAATGATAATAAGTAAATACATAAGAAAAACTGTGATCAAGGTAATGAAGTATACAGCTCTTCAGGATTGATGGCTTCCTCTTGGCCCTTGTGCCTGGGGTGACAAGGATGAACTCAGTGTTCTTTCAGGGAATTGGCACTCAGACTGATCATGTTCTAATCAGTATATCAAAGACAAATACTTCAACTGATGTATTTTAGAAAAAACAATTTCAGTTTGTCACATGGGTCGGTATTGAATGTTGGAGCAACAGAAAATGAGTGTAATGTATACTATATGTAATTACCAAATAATCAATAAAAAATGATATGTTGACAACTTTTACAATGACCTTTAACATGGAGAAATGTTTCTGCTAAAGGAGGGAAGAGTTTAATTCTATAAGGCATGCTTTCCTGCAGCTCATTATTTAGCAGAGAATCCTAGCCATGAACCAGTGTTACCCAGCTTCCTCAGACTGCATGAAATCAGGTGGCTCCTTAGAACAAGCAGTCCTGCAACTAACACTATGTTTAGAGGGTTTGTATGGAGGACACATATAGGAAACACATCTACTCTTGTGTTTTAGACATATGGCACGGACTGATTTCACTGTCCTGAAGGACTAGTTTTAACTGTAAACCCCAGGACCAGGAGGGTTCCTCACTGACCACAGAGTAGGACACTGTTGCCAATCCACTCAGATGAGCGAAGGCAACCCTGCTCATAAAGGTTTAGCAATCTTAGTGTGGAAGAAAACCAGCTGACAAAATGTTAATTGCCCCTAAGTTCTCCTTTTGCATACACTGATCTTTTACTGTTTTTGCCATACAATCTCAGGAATTGTCTGGTTTCATTGTCTTTCACCTTTTCTTACAGAATCAATTCCCCAGGGATCCCTAGACCCTGCCAGCCAATTATATCAGAAAGAATGTGAAGGTACATTTAGTGAGAACACCAGAAACTGGTCAGTTCAAAGTCAAAACCTGGAAAATTTCAGATCCAAGATCACAGTAGGAGACCACCTTGTCATTCTGTATATAACATTTAATCCCACATAACTGTGAAGCTTCCCTATTTAGGAAGCTGTCCAATTAAATAAGCATTAAAGTTTCATTTCCTACCTGATATATTCACAGACATAAACAGGAGTAAAGGTGAGGGATCTGGATAAAGGGATGAGAAAAAGGCTTGTTGTGTTTCACAAGAAAAAATGCACTTGTGCACAGGATCAAAGATGCAGGACACAGAGGAAAGTTTGTTTACTCATCTACAAGGAAACCTCAAGCTTCTCTCAGTTACTGACTGGCTGAGAGGCAGAATGATGTCATGAAACAAATGAAAGCAAGTTATCAAAAGGGCCAAGTGGGCAACCTGCCTGAGAGAAAGTTTGAGCAGCCCTATATGCCTCTTTCAGGGCAGCTGAAAGCACACAACCCAGAGATTTCAGTTCCTGTGTCCAAGTTTCTTAGTTCAGGAAAAGCATCACATATTTCTTTCAAGTACTCATTAATAAAATCACATGCCCTTGCCCTGTGAGTTCTATCTTATCACTGATTTCATTATAATTTGTTAAAAGCACAGATATGTCCTCAGTCAGTAAATTACTTACTGTGAAAATGCTGCCTTACAAAGTCAGATCTTTGAACAAAGAGCATTTAATTGGGTCCTTCCTTATATTTATACAAAGACTATCCCTGATGTCATGTCAGTAATCATTCATCTTGTTGTAGTCTTTCAGCAGAACTGAGAGCTTTTCTTAGTGAAACACAAGCGGCAGGCAGAGGAAGAGAGATCAAGAGGGACAGAGAGAAACAGCTAGAGCAAAATATTCAGAAATAGTGAGACCAAGACCAACAGAAACAAAGATACAAAGTGACAGAGACCAAGAGACACAGACTCCATTTTGTCTGGTCACTTTCATTGGCATATCAATCTCAAAGTACACTCTCCTACAATATAACTCCAATAGGAATTACATTATCTGACGACACCATATCTCCTAACACTTCCCAGACTTTTCCTCACTGGGGATTCCACATGTAAATAGATGAGATTCAAAGGGACATTGCAATTCAAATCACCAGGAAGTGGAAGAAGATGGAGGAACTTCTAGGCTCAAAGAACATTTATTTGTCATTCAATATAATAATTAAAGTTCCAGCAACTTCCAAATTCTAAAGAACAGGACTGAAAATCTACTTTGGGATAAAATGGGGAATTTTTCCATAATGGAGTATTATTCAGCTAAGAAAATGACATCATATTAATTTTCAGGCAGATGGATGGAACCAGGAAATATCATCCTAGGTGAAGTAACTAAAATGCAGAAAGACAAATATGGTTTGTTTTCACTTTATAGAAGGTGTCCTAATAGTGGGGATAAAGTTCTAATAAGCCATCTATTGTGAAAAAAGCAGTCTTAAACTAGGGGATTTGGGTGGCAGTTAATTGAGTTGTGGGGTCAGGGCATCCTATGGAAATTTTCAATCAAACACACCTGCTGTTAGTAAGATATGTTGCTCTCTCTCCTCAACTGATAGATCAGAGCCATGTTCTTTTATCCACAGAGATGTTTCATTCTGTATATATTGGGATTGCATTAAAAGATCCACAGTCAAATATTATGCAGAGAGAGACCTTAAAACACCCAGTTCTAAATGGGATTTCCCTATGAAATTCTCCCTTCTCTCATGGTTCTGAGAAGCCTGTAGGAGAGGAGGCATAAAGAGTGTCGTAAGTAGACTTAATTAAGGACACAAGGAAAACAATGTCCTGAGAATCAGGCTGCAAAAGATGATGATGAAGCCAGCATTGATGAGTCCTGATAAGCTAGGTTCAGATAGAATGGGGAGTAGGACAACCCCCTATCTTGGTAATTAGAGAAAGGCCTAAGTGTAGAAAAAAGGATGGTTGTTGGGATGGCAAGGGGAAGACTGAGGGTGTAGCAGAGGGAATACAAAGTGAACAAATTATAATAAATAAATACATAAGAAAAACTGTGATCAAAGGGATGAAGTGTAAAGCTCTTAGATTCATGGCTTCTTTGTGGGGGTGGTGTGAGGGTGTGGCAATGATGAATTCAGTTTTTTTTAAGGGACTTGGCACTGAGAATCTGATTATGTTCCTCACACCACTGAGTATGACATAGCTTGCCTGAAAGAAAGGCTGAGCAGCCCTACATTCCTCAATCAGGGCAGCTGGTAGCATACAACACAGAGATGACAGTTCCTGTGTTCAAGACTCTTTCAGTACTATTGTCATATATTTCTTTCAAGAGGTCATTAATAAAGTCATCTGCTATGACAGATAAATTGAATTTTGACATCAAAATGGTATTATGACATTACAATGCTATCATGAATTACATTATTGTTATCATATGGCATTCATATTATGACATCATAATTCTCTTATGGCATTATTGTGAAGTGATATCACAATGGAATATTGACTTCATAGTACCATTATGACCTAAAATACTATTATATTATCACAATGCTTTTATGACATCCCAATGATATCATGATACCACAATGTTATTATGACATCACAATAGTGTGACATCACAATGCTATGGTGACATCACCATGGGATGATGACATAACCATGTTATCATTATATCCCAATGGTATTATGACATTCCAATGATATTATGGCATCACAATTCTATTCTACCTTCACAAGTATATGACATCACAATGGTGTTTTGCCATCACAATGCTATAATGGCTTCACAATGATATGTTGTAGGTGATGACTAATATTTATTATTGATTTATCTTCTTTTAATGTTTGCTGTTAATCATAAACAGCTGTATAACCAATTCACCACACAGAAATTGGGTTTGTTTAGTTAACTTAGAACACAAGTCTGGTCAATACTCCCTCCTAAAACTTCAAGCTCTTAGTTTCCTAACATTTGGATTTTACCTATTATACTTACTTTTTGTGAAATCTTAGATCTGGATCATTCTCTCCATGATGTTCCAAGATCTCTCCTCCTGCTCTACTCTCCAATCTCTGCTCCCTAACCCTCTTTCCTCCCACTCATTCCCTGCCCTCTGACTCCTCCAATTGATCAACATTGTGGCTAGTTGCTTTATTCCGGCCTGTTTACAAAAATTTGAGACAAAATACTTAGAATAAGTATCACAATGCAATATCGGGATTGAGAAGAGAAAGTGGGGTGTAAAAATTAGCATTTGAATGATAAGTTGTATCAAGGATAAGGTGTATATGTTTCAAAATAACATTATAACAACAATGGTATGACAATATCACAATGCTATTATAACATAACAATGGAGTTATGACCTCAATATGCTATTAAGATATTACATTGATATTATGACATAAAAATTCTATTATGATGTCACAATGATATTATTAATTCACAATGCTATTGTGACTTAACAATGATATTATGAAATCTCAATGCTATTCTGACATCCCATTGATATTATGACATCACAATGCTATTATGACATCTCAATATTATGACATCACAAGTACATTATGATGTCACAACTTCATCATGACATCCCAACTGTATCATGTCATCACAGTTGTGTCATGAAATTTCAGTGCTTAACTAAAAGATATTTCAATAGTAAATTTTAATAACTATCAACAAATGGCACCCAGCTAATATAACTGTACAATACATGACCACGAACTAATCTAAGTATCCATACCCTTTAAATCAGATTTTAACATAATTTGGAGAGGTGAATAAGCTCTAATACAGTAATACAACCAGCAGTAATACAACCCCTATAACCCAAACTTAAAACCTAAAAACTCCCAGATCAATTACTGTTTCTTTAAGAGAGACTCTTAAACAGCCTATTGTGGACAGACCTGAGACTTAACAAAACAAAACTGGCTGCTACGACAGTTCTAACAGGAGGATACACAAGCATTGCTACCTTAAACTGTGGCTGGCTAAGCTCAGCTAAACTCAGCAGCCATGTCTGGAAAGAAAGAAATGGAGGCACACAGACCTCTAGACAGAGCTTGGCCTAAAACTGCATCCAATAAATAAATAAATAAATAAAAGCAATGGCAGAGGGTGTTTTAATCCACTTTGACTTTGTTTTGGTTATCATAGTCATGGATTTGGTTGAAATATATTTAATGGTGTTGGCTTTTCTAGAGGACTTCTCCAAGTAAGGTGCAAGGAGGAAATGGGAAAAACAATCAAGGGCTGGAATACTAAGTTACAGACAATAGAAAGGGCACTCTGCCTAATAAAAATTAGATTAATAATGGCTAAAATTCAAAGCTGTCTGGCTGCAAGATATTTGTCAGCTCTTTCTGGTAAGGGTCCACCAATTCACTAAAACATCAACTAAATTCCAAAAAACAACCAAGTGGACATTGCTTGTTACAGCATAACAACTGACCCAGAACTTAAAATTTTCTTGTATCTTTGCTTAATTTTCATTTAAAAGCTTTGAGTTACAATTATATTGATTTGAAAAAAAAATTTTTTGAACAAGTTGATGAAGGCACATGCCTTTAATCCTAACACAAAGTAAAAAGAAACAAGCAGATCTGTGACTCACTGATCAGCCTAATTTACATAATAAAAACCAGGATGGAAACTCCTGCTGTTTAACCACTTGCAGAGATAGTCTAAGATTCAAAATGACAAAATTTTCCTTAAGGTTACCATATAAGTTCTTTTTTCTTTATGATAGATGTTATGTCCTTACTGTTTTAAAAATTGAACTCACATCAGTTTTAGGTTTATATGAGGAGAGATCATGTCACAATGCTTTAAGAAGGCCAGCTAATCTCAGAAAGTTGGACTTCCACAGAAGAACTGGTGCCAAAGGTCATTTTGGTTTAAGAGATATGCTCTGTTGGTCAATGTCAGAACCTAAAATTAGGCTGGGAGACAAACATGCAAACTGCCTGACATATCAAAAAAAAATTAAATGCTGAATAAATTAACATGTCACAGTGCTCTGGAAGCTGACATATCTTTTCAATAAGAGATATTTTTCATGGGGGATAAATATTGGTCATGCCTAATGCAAAATAGACACAGGAGGTTTACAGCTGGCAAAGTTCACACCAGCCTAGTTAAGAACTAAAACCTCAAAAAATATACTTCATATGTTTAAAAAGCAAAACTGTCCATCCAATATCGAAATGGGAAAAAACAAAAGAAAGCCAAAACAAATGTCAAAACCCAGGTACAGGATGTCTAACCTTAAGGCTAAACCTAAACCCTACCCCTAACTCTATGCTATGCTGACATCACAATGGTATAATGTTTTCAAAATGGTATTATGACATCACAATGGAATTTTGACATCACAGTGCTTTGATGATATCACGATAGTTTATATCCCAATGCTATTATGACATCACATTGATATTATGACACCAAAATGCTATTACAGCATGATTGTCGTATGATAATCACATTGGAATTTTGACATTACTAACTACTATGACAGCACAGTGCTATTATGACATTGCAATTCTATTATGACAATGATAGTTGTATGCCATAATAATGGAATTTTGACATCACAATTTCATTATGACCTCAAAATGCTATTATGATATTACAAAGGTATTTTGATATCATAATGAAAGTATGACATCACAATGGAACTATGACATCTCAATGCTATTATGATGTCATATGGTATTAGAACATAAAAAATATAATGTAACAATGCAATTATGACATTACAATGCTATTATGACAGCACAATGGTATGACATCCAATGGTTTTATGATTTCACAATGGTTTTATGACATCACAATGTTATCATGACATCACAAATATAATATGACATCACAACTTTATTATAACACCTCAATGGTTTTATGTCATCACAATGGTGTCATGACCTCTCAGTGCTATTATGACATCACAATGGTATTAAGACATCACAATGGTGTCACGGTATTCCAGTGGTATTATGACACATCAATGGTATTACAACATCAAAAGGCTATTATGACATTACAATGGTATTTCAACATGATTATTGTATATATTCACAATAGAATTTTGATGTCATAATGGCATTATGACCTCAAAAAATGTTATTATGACATCACAAAGGTCTGAAAGCTCAATACTATTTTGATATCACAATGATAGGTCATCACAATAGTGTTATGGCATCACAATGGTATTATGAAACTAAAATGTTATTTGGAAATCTAAATAGTATGACATTCCAATATGATTATGACATAACAGTGGTATTTTGACATCACACTGACATTATGAGATCATAATGGCTTCACAATTGTATGACATCTCAATGATACTATGACATCAGAATGATAAGACATCATAATGGTGTTATGATATCACAATAGTATTATAATATCACAATGGCTTTATGCCATTAAAATGCTATTATTACATCAAATTGCTATTTTGACTTTACAATGGTATTATGATACCTTATTGATACAATCACATCAAAATGGAATTATGATGTCACAACTTTATTTTGACATCTCAATTGTATGATGTCATTACAGTAGTGTCAAGACATATGTGCTTTTATGATATCACAGTGGTATTATGTAATATAAAAAATGTCATGAAATCCCAATGGGATTATGATATCACACTGCTATTATGATATCACAATAGTATGACATTGAAATGCTATTATAAGATCAAATGACATTATTCCGTGACAGTGCCATTATGACATCTAATGAAATTATTACATGACAATGGTAAGACATCCCAATACTATAATATCCTCCCAAAGATATGATATCACAATGGTATTGCAACATCACAATGGTGTTATGACTTCACAATGGTATTATGACCTCACAATTCTATTATGAAAGCACAATGCTATTATGACATCTCAATGCTATTATCTCAATGACCTCAAAATGCTGTTATGATATTACAAAGGTATTATAACTTCACAATGGTCTTATGACATATCAATGCAATCATGATAGCACCATGATATAACAACTAAATGTTATTAAGATGTCACAATGTTATGATGACATCACAATGGTATTATGATATCACAATTTTAGTGTGACTTCACAAAGGTATTATTATGACATCACAATGGTGTTATGAGTTCACAATGCTCTGATACAATAACAATGATACTATAAATTCACAATGCTAGTATGATATCTCAGTGCTGTTTGGACATCACAATGTTATAAAATCACAGTGCTATTACAAAATCACAAAAAGTATTATGACATCACAATGTTATGAAATCCCAATGATATTATGATTTCACAATGTTATTAAGACATCATAATGCTACTAAGACATCACAAGGCTTTTATGCTATCATAATGGTGTTATGACATCACAATTCTATTATGACATTACAATATTATGACCTCATAATGGATTTTGATATCAAAATTCATTATGACATAACCTCACTTTCTTGACATTACAATGCTATTATGACATAACAATCCTATTATGAATTAAAAATGGATGACTTCACAATAATATTAGGACTTCATAATGCTATGATGACATTGCAATGTTATGATGACATCATATTGGGTTTATGTACTCAACATGCTATGATGATATCAAAATGCTATGTTACCATCAAATTCCTATTGTGATATCACTATGCTATTATGACATCACACTGCTATTGAGAAATGGGACCATCCCAAATTAGAAAGAAAAACAACTGGACCTTGAATAAGGGCCAGCTAAGAAAGAAGAACAAGTCAGGTGATTTAGGCCCGCTGTGGGAAAAGAGGGGAGGACTGTCCTTGAAGATGTAAGCAGCCAGCTACAGAACCGAGAGATGAGGGGAGGACTGTCTTTGGAGCTGTGAGCTCCACTCTACAGCTGCCAGCTGCATAACTGCTATCTTTTCTGCTGACTAATCAATGTAAAGACCTGATTTTTTAGGAATAAAAACTCTGTGCTTTGTATGCTCGGGGTCGTCTCCTGCTTTGAAGGGATGACCCCCATCGCGATCGGAATAAACTGCCTCTTGCTTTTGCATTGAACCACGGTCTGTGAGTCTCTCTGGTTGAGGGAGCGGTATGGACCCTGCACCGGGAGTGCAGGTTTTGCAGTGGCTCCTCTGAACAAGCAGTCCAGGCATTAACACTACCTTTAGATAGTTTGTCTGCAGGACCACAGCAGGAAACAACAGCTGCTCTTGTGTACTAGGCATATAATATGGACGTATTTCTCTATCCTGAAGGTCCAGTTTAAACTGTACATCCCAGGACAGGGAGGGTTCCTCACTGACCACTGTGTAGGACACAGCTGCTGGTTCAGCCTGGTCATCAAATGCAACCCTTCTTATAGATGGTTGGCAACCTTAGTAAGCATGAGCACCAACTGTCAAGTTTATTGCTTCTCAGTTCTCCTGTTACAAACACTGAACTTTCTCTGTTCAAGCCAAATCAATTCCAGGAATTGTCTGGTTTCCTTCTCTTTACCATGCTCTTAAAGACTCAATAGCCCAGGGAACCCAAAGCCTTGCAAGCCTATTATATTAATAAGAATGTGAAGGTACAGTTAGTGAGTATGCCAGTCACTGCTCAGTTCAAAGTCATAACCTAGAAACTTTCAGAACCGACAGCACAGTAGGAAACCACCTTATCATTTGGTACATTCCCCTTAATCCCACATCACTTTGAAGATTCCCTTCTTAGGAAGCTTTCCAATTAAATAAACATTAAAGTTTCATTTCCTACCTATATTGCACAAATAGGAGTAAAGTTATAGAATCTGCATAAAGGGATGAGATAAATGCTTGTTGGGTTTCACAAGAAAACATCACTTTTGTACAGAATCAGAGATCCTGGACCCTCAGGAAAGTTTGTTTAGTCATCTCCATGGAAACCTCAAGATTAGCTCAGGAGTTAATTGTCTGAGAGGGAAAATGGTGTCATGAAAGAGGTAAGAGCCTGTAAGAGTATCAGGGGCCAGTTATTAATATGGTCAAGTGGACAGAGTGCTTGAGAGAAATGCTGAGCAGCCCTACATGCTTCAGTCTGGTCAACTGAAAGCACACAACCCAGTGATGACAGTTCCTGTGAGTAAGACTCTTAGCTCAGAAAATGTCACATATTTCTTTCAATTGGTCATAATAAAGTCATGCATCCTTGACCATTATTAATTGTTAAATGCACAGATATGTCCTAAGTCAGTGAAAAACTTTCTGGAAAAATGCTCCCCAACCAAGGCAAATCATTGAACAAAAAGCATTTAATTGGGACTCTGCTTATATTATTTACAGAAACTATTGTGGATGTCACATCATCAAGTTGTCATCCTGTTGTAGTCCTTCAGCAGAACTGAGAGATTTTCGTACTGAACCACAAGAGGCAGACAGAGAGATGGAGACTGGAAGAAACAGAGAAAAACCTAGAGAGACAGATTCAGAAATAGAGATGAAGACTTACAGAAACAGACATAGAGTGACAGAGGCCTAGAGACCAAGACTCATTTCTCTCTGGTCTCTTTCATGGGCATATCAATTTCAAAGCACAACCTCCTATAATATAATCCCAATAGGAATTATAATATAACTACAAGAAGAATTATGTTATCTAAAAAGGCCATACTTCCTATCCCTTCAAAGACATTTCCTCACTAAACAAATAAACAGATGAGCTTCACATGGACATTGTAATTCAATGTCAACCAGGAAGTAGAAGAAGATAGAGGGACTTCTAGGAGAAAAGAATACAGTTATCCTCATACTTTCTCATTCAATACAGTGAATAAAATCCCAGCAACTTCCAATTTCTAAAGAACAGGACAGACAATCTCCTTTGGGGAAAATCTGGAAAAAATAACAGCTTTGACAGCTTTTACAATGAATTTTAACATGGAGAAAAGATTCTGTTTAAGGGGGGCAGAGTTTGACTCTGTAAACATGATTCCAGGTACTTGTTAATAGAGATCCTTAGCAACGAGCTAGTCCAACTGCCTCAGACCCCATGAGCTCAGGTGGAACATCTGAAAAAGCAATCCTTACCCAAACACTATGTTTAGAGCGTTTGTGAGGAGGACCGTAGCAGGAAACACTGTTGCTCTTGTCTCTAGGGCATATAACATGGACCCATTTCTCTGAGCTGAAGGCTCAGTTTGAACTGGAAACCTCAGGACCAGGAGGGTTCCTCACTGAAAGAATAGGACACAGCTGCCTATCCAAGAAGGTCAATCAAGGCAACCCTGCTCATAGAGGGTGTGGAACAGCAAGGGCTTTCAAATACTTTATTGCCCCTAAGTTTTCCTTTTACACTCACCGATTTTCACTGTTTCAGCCAAACCAGTCCCAGGAATTGTCTGATTTCCTTTTCTTTTCCCTGCTTTTAAAGATTCAAAACCCCAGAAAATCATAGACCCTGCCAGCCTATTATATCAATAAGAATGTGAAGGTACATTTAGTGAGTGCAGGAATAACCACTCAGTTCAAAGTCACAACCTAGGAAATTTCAGATCTAAGACCACAGTAGGAGACCACGTTCTCTTTTGGTACATTCCCCTCAATTGCACATCACTTTGAAGCTTCCCTACTTAGGAAGCTGTCCAGTTAAATAAACATTAAAGTTTCAGTTCTTACCAGACATTGTCACAGAGGTAAACAGGAGGTAAGGCGTGGGACCTGCGTAAAGGGGTGAGTTAAAGGCTTATTAGGTTTCACAAGAAAAAGTTGCCAGTGCAGAGGATACTGGACACTGAGGAAAGATTGTTTACCCACCTACATGGAAATATCAAGATTCTCTCAGGTGCTGACTGGCTGAGAGGTCGAATGCGGTCATGAAAGAAGTTAAAGCCAGTAAGAGTTTCAGGAGCCCGTTATTATAAGGGCCAAGAGGACAGCCTGCTTGAGAGAAAATCTGAATAACCCTACATGTCTCAAATGGTGCAGCTTAAAGCACACATCTCAGAAATGACAGTTCCTGTGCCCTAGATGCTTAGTTCAGGAAAAGTGTCACATACTGCTCTCAAATGGTCATTAATGAAATCACTTATCCTAGACATGTGAGTTTCCCATTATCACATATACCATTATTATTTTTTAAATGCACAGGTATGTCCTCAGTCAGTAACTTACTTACTGGAAAAATGTTCCTTGACCAAGAAAAAACTTTGAACAAAAAGTGTTTAATAGGGACTTTGCTTATATTTTTACAGGGAACATCCAGGAAGTCATGTTAGAAAGCAATGATCTTGTTGTAGTCCTCCAGCAGAGCTGAGAGCTTTTCATACTGATTCACAAATGGCAGGCAGAAGGGGAAAGCATTAGAGAGACAGACAGAGATAGAGAGGGAGCTAGACCAACATAAACAAAGATATAAAGTGACAGAGACTGAGAGACAGAGACTCCCTTCTGTCTGGTCACACTCATTGGCATATCAACCTCAAAGCACACCCTTGTATAATAAAGCACCCAAAGGAATTACATTATCTAATAAGGCCATACCTCCTAAACCTTCTCAGACATTTCCTCACTGGGACTCAACATGTAAATAGTTGAGCTTTAAGAAGACATTGCAATTCAAATAACCAGAAAGTGAAAAAATATGAAGGTACTTCTATGCTAAAAGAAAATATTTATCCTGAAAGTTTGTCATTCAATACAATGATTAAAGACCCAGCAACTTCCCAGCAATAAAGAATAGGAAATATAATCTCCTTTGGGAAAAATGTGGAATATTTCCATAGGGAAGTATTATTCAGCTAAGAAAATGACATCATGATATTTTCAGATAAATAGATGAACATTGGAAAAATAATCCTGGGTGAAGCAACCATAATGTAGAAAAAAAAAAGTATGGAATGAATTAACTTCTTAGGAGGTCTCCTAATAGTGGGGGATAAATTTAGAATAGGCCATCTATTGTGACCAAACCAGTTTTCCACTAAGGAGATTGAGTGGCAGTTAATTGAGTTGTTGGGTCAGGGCATCCTACAGAAATTTTCAAGCAACCCAGGCTGCTGTTATTAAAATATGTTGCTCTCTGCCCTCAACTAATAGATTAGTGCCATGTTCATGGATCCACAAGGATGCTTCCTTATGCATTATATCAGATTGCATACAGAAACCCACAGTCCGATATTATGCAGAGAGAAACCTTAAAACACTCAGCTCTAAATGGAATTTCCCTGTGAAATTCTCTCTCCCCTCAGATCTGTGCTAAACCTGCAGGAGAGGAGGCAGAAAGTGTGTCATAAGGAGAGAGAACTGGAGAATAAAATTATAAGGAGAATAAAACCCTAAGAGTCAGACTGCAGAAGTAGATGATGCAGCCAACCATGATGACACCTGATAAGCTAGGGCAGTTAGAAGTAGGAGGAGGACTTCCCCTATCAGGTAACTAGAAAAATGGAATATGTACAAAGGAAGGAGAGTAGGTGGGACTTGACGAAGAAGATGGAGTGGGCAGCAGAGGAGATACAGTGTAATAAAATTATAATAAATAAATACATAAGGAAAACTGTGATCAAGGTGATGTAGTATAAAGCTCTTCAGGACTGATGGCTTCTTATTGGGGGTGGTATCAGGGTGCAACAAGGATGAACTAATTTTTTTAAGGGACTTGCCACTAAGATTCTGATCATGTTCCAATGAGTATATGAGCAACACATATTTCAACTGTTTTTTATATTAAATATTTATTTTTATTTTAATATTTTTATTATTAAATAATTTTATACATTCACTTGTTTCCCAGCTGTAGCCCTCTCCCTCTTTCTCTCCCAATCCTCCCCTCTCTCAGTCATCTCCTCCCTGCCCCTTTCCGAGTCCACTGAGGAGGGGTATCCTCCTCTCCTTCTGTCTGGCCCTAGCTTATCAGGTATCTTCAGGATGGTTGCAATGTCGTGATCTGTGGCCTAGCAAAGGCTGCTCCTCCCCGAGAGGGGAGGTGAGAGGAAGCTTATGAACACATGTCAGAAACAATTCCTGTCCCCCTTACTAGGGAACCCACTTGGATACTGAGCTACTACGGGCTATGTCTGAGCAGGTGTTGTAGGTTATATCCATGCATGGTCCTTTGTTGGATAAACAGTCTCATAGAAGACCCCATTGGTCAGATATATTTAGACTTTGTGGGGCTCCCTGTCCCCTCTAGGATATAATAATTCCTCTGTCCTTCATATGATTTCCTACACTCTGGTGAAGGTTTGGTTATGGGTCTCAGCATCTGCTTTGATACACCGCTAAGTAGAGTCTTTTAGGTGCGTTCTGTGGTAGGCTACTGTCCTCTTTATTGTTTTCTCCTATTTCCAATGTCCATCTAGATGAGGATTGATCATCTTACACCTGTAGCTCTTTCTTGTTTATCCTCTTTAAGTGTACATATTTTAGTAGATTTATCCTATCTTACAGGTCTATATAAGTGAGGATATACAATGTGTGTCTTTCTGCTATTGTGATACCTCACTCAGGATGATTTTTTGTAGATCTCACCATTTGCCTGAAAAATTCCTGATTTCCTTGTTTTTAATTGCTGAGTAGTGTTCCATTGTGTAAAAGTACCACAATGTCTGTATCCATTCCTCCATTGAACTGTGCTGTTTCCAGGTTCAGGCTATTATGAATAAAGCTGCTACAAACATGGTTGAGCAAATGTCCTTCTTGTGTACTTGAACAGTTTTTGGATATATGCCTAGGAGTGGTACAGCTGGATCTTGAGGTAGCACTATTCCTAATTGACTGAGAAAGTTCCAGGTTGATTTCCATAGTGGTTGTACCTTGACATTCCCACCAGCAATGGAAGAGCCTTTCTCCACAGCCTCTCCAGCATGTGTTATCTCTTGAGTTTTTGATCTTAGCCATTCTGATGGGTGTAAGGTGAAATCTCAGGGTCATTTTGATTAACATCTCTCTGATGGCTAGGGATGTTGAACATCTCCTTATGTGCTTCTCTGCTATTCTATATTCTTCTATAGAAAATTTTTTGTTTAGCTTTATAACTCATTTTTTAATTGGGTTACATGAATTATTGCCTTTTAAGTTATTTAGTTCTTTATATATTCCAGATATCAGCCCTCTGTCAGATGTTGGGTTGTGAAGATGCTTTCCCAATCTGTAGGCTGTCGTTTTCTTCTATTGACAGTGTCTTTTGCTTTACAGAAGCTATTAAATTTCACGATGTCTCATTAATTGATTTTTGCTCTTAGGGCCTGTGCTGATGGTGTTCTGTTTTGTCTCCTTTGCAATGAGTTCTAGATTCTTCCCCACTTTTTCTTCTAACCAATTTAGAGTATCTGGTTTTATGTTGAGGTCTTTGATCCACTTGGACTTTAATTTTGTGAAGGGTGATAAGTAGAAATCTATTTTCGTTTTTCTGCATATAGACATACGGTTGGACCAGCACCAGTTGTTGAAGATGCTGTCTCTTTTCCATTGAATGTTTTTGGCTTCTTTGACAAAAATCAAGTATTCATACTTGTGTGGGTTTATTTATGGGTCTTCTATTCAGTTCTATTGATCCACCTTTCTGTTTCTATGCCAGTCCCAAAGAGTTTTTATTATTATTGCTCTGTAGTACAACTTGAGATCAGGGATAGAGTTACCTCCAGAGGATCTATTGTTGTACAGGATTCTTTTGGAAATTCTGGGTTTTTTGCTTCTCCATATGAAGTTGAGAATTTTTCTTTCAAGTTCTGTAAAGAATTGTGTTGGTATTTTGATGGGAATTGCATTGAATCTGTAGATTGCTTTTGGCAGGATGGCCAATTTCACTATTGTAATCCTACTGATCCATGAGTATGGGAGAACTTTCCATCTTCTGTTGTCTTTGATTTCTTTCTTCAGAGAGTTGAAGTTTTTTTTTTTTTTTGTTTTGTTCCAAATAGGTCTTGCACCTGCTTGGTTAGGGGTCATCCCAAGCTATTTCATGTTATTAGTGGGTATTATGAAGGCTATTGTTTCCCTGATTTTTTTCTTCGTCCTTTTGTCTTGTGTATACAGGAGGGCTTTTTATTTATTTATTTTTTTGAGTGAATTGAAGTTTGCTGAAGTTGTTGATCAGCTAAAGGTGTTCTCTGGTTGAGTTTTTGGGTCACTTAGGTATATTATTATATCATCAGCGAATACTGAAACTTTGACTTCTTCCTTTCTGATTTGTATTCCCTTGATCTCCCTTACTTGTCTTATTGCTCTAGCTAGGACATCAATTACTATGTTGAAGAGATATGGAGACAATGGGCAGCCTTGCCTTGTCCCTAATTTCAGTGGGATTGATTTAAGTGTCTCTCCCTTGAGTTTTATGTTGGCTATAGGCTTGCTGTATATTGTCTTTACTATGTTCAGGTATGTTCCTTCTATCCCTGAGCTCTCCAAAACGTTAAACATGAATGGGTGTTGGATTTTGTCAAATGCTTTTTTTGTCATCTAGGGAGATGACCATGTCATTTTTCTCCTTCAATTTGTTTATATGGTGGATTAGATTGACGGATTTCTAAATATTGAACTACCCTTGCATGCCTGGGATGAAGCCTACTTGGTCATGTTGGATGATCTCTTTTATGTGTTCTTGGATTTGGTTTGCAAGTATTTTATTGAGTATCTTTGCATCAATTTTCATAAGAGAGATTGGTTTGAAGTTCTCTTTTTCTGATCTTTGTGTGGTTTAGGTATTAAGGTGACTGTGGCTTCATAGAACGAGTTTGGTAATGTTCCTTCTGTTTCTATTTTGTAGAATAATTTGAAGAGAATTGAAGTTAGCACTTCTTTGAAGGTCTGGTAGAATTCTTCTCTGAAACCATCTAGCTCTGGGCTTTTTTTTTTTTTTTTTTTTTTTTTTTTGGAAGGGAGGCTGTTGATGGCTGCTACAGTTCCTTTGGGGATATAGGGCTGTTCAATCTGTCCACCTGGTCTTGACTTAATTTTGGTAGATGGAATCTGCTAAGAAAATTGTCCATTTCTTTTAAATTTTCGAACTTTGTGGCATATAGGCTTCTGTACTATGACCTAGTTATTGTTTGTATTTCCTCATTGTTTGTAGTTATGTCCCCCTTTTTTTTCCTCATTTTGCTGATTTGGATAGTTTCTCTCTTCCTTTTACTTAGTTTGGCTACTAAGAATTTGTCTATCTTATTTCTCAAAGAACCAGCTCTTGATTTCATTGAGTCTTTGAATTGTTTTATTGTTTTCTAATTGATTGATTTCAGCCCTGAGTTTGATTATTTCCAGTTGTCTGCTCCTTTTGGGTTTATTTGCTTCTTCCCCCCCCCCCAGGGCTTTCAGTTGTGCCATTAAGTTGTTTGTATGAACTGTTACAAATTTCTTCTTAAAGGCACTTAGTGCTCTGAGTTTTCCTCTAAGTTCTCCTTTCATTGTGTCCCATAAATTTGGGTATGTTGTGCCTTCATTTTCAATGAATTCTAGGAATTCTTTAATTTCTTTATTTCATCCTTAACCCAGGTGTCATTGAGAAGTAACTTGTTAAGTTTCCAAGTGCATGTAGGCCTTTTGCCTTTTCTATTTTTGTTGAGGTCCAGCTTCAATCCCTGGGGGTCATATAGTAAACAGGGTATTATTTCAATCTTCTTGTATCTGTTGAGGCTATATGGTCTATTTTGGAGAATGTTCCATGAGGTGCTGAAAAGAATGTATACTCTTTTGAGTTTGGGTGAAAAGTTCTGTAGACATCCATTAAGTTTATTTGAATTAGGATGTTTGTAAGTGCCTTTATTTCCCTGTTTGGCTTCTCTCTAGATGATCTATCCCTTGGTGAGAGTGGGGTGTTGAAGTCTCCCACTAATTAATTTTTGGGTTCGATGTGTGATTTAAGCTTTAATAACATTTCATTTACGATTATAGGTCCTCTTGTATTTGGGGCATAGATGTTCAGAATTGTGATGTCTTCCTGGTGGATTTTTCCTTTGATGAGAATGTAGTGCCACTCTACATCTTTTGATTAGTTTTGGTTAAAAGTCTATTTATTAGATATTATTAGATGTTAGGATAACCACTCCTGCATTGTTTTTTGGGTCCATTTGCTTAAAAAACAGTTTTTCAGCCTTTTACTCTCAGGAAGTTTTTATCTTTGTTGCGTAGGTGTGTTTCTTGGATATAGCAGAATTTTGGATCTTCTTTCTGCACCCATTCTGTTAGTCTGTGTCTTTTTATTGGAGAGTTGAGTCCATTGATGTTGATAGATAATAATGACGATTTAATGTTATTTCCTATTATTGTGAAGTTGTTGGTGTTACTGTGATTCATTGCTTGTTTTCTTTTGATTTTTTTGGGGGGGGGATTATCTATAACCTATATTTTCTTGGGTGTAGTTCTTTTTGTTGAATTGAAATTTTTCTTCTAGTATCTTCTTTAGGGCTGGTCTGCTGTTCAAATATTGCTTAAATTTAGGTTTGTCCCAGAATATTTTGTTTTCTCCATTTATGTTGATTGAAAGCTTTACAGGGTATAGTAGTCGATGTTGGCATCTGTGGTCCCTTAGAGCTTGCATGATATCTGCCCTGGCCCTTCTGGCTTTCATGGTTTCTGATGATAAGTCCTCTGTGATTCTGATAGGTCTACCTTTATATGTTACTTGTTGGCCCTTTTCCCTTGTTGCTTTTAGTATCTTTTCTTTGCTGTAGATTAAGTGTTTTGGCTATGATGTGGAGTGAGGAGTTTCTTTTCTGGTCTAGTCTATTTGATGTTCTGTAGGCCTCTTGTAGGTTTGTGGATATCTCTTTCTTTCGGTTGGGGAAATTTTCTTCTGTGATTTTCTTGAAAATATTTTCTGGACCTTAGAGCCTGGAATCCTCTTCTTAGTCAATTCCTATTATTCTTAGATTTTGACTTTTCATGGCATCCTTGATTTCTTGGGTGTTTTGTGTTTGGGATTTTTCTGATTTTACTTTTTCTTTGAGTGAACTATCAGTTTTTGCGAGTGTATCTTCAGAACCTGAGATTCTCTCTTCCAACTCTTGTATTCTATTAGTGATGCTTATATTTGTGGTTCCTTCTCTTTAAATCCTCCAGTTCCAGGGTTTTCTCATTTTCTGTTTTCTTTATTGATTCTAATTCTGTTTTCATGCCTTGCAACATTTCCTTTATCTGTTTGAAAGTGGATTCCTATGTCTCCAAGATGATCTCTATGTTTTTGTTTGTTTCCTCTCTTATTGCCACTACTTCTGCCTTCGTTTGGCTATATTTGCCTGTGTTTCTTTAAGAGCTTCATTCACTTCATTTTTCTTTGTTTCTATTCGGGAGGCCAAATCTTTGAGAGATTTGTTTGTTTACTCTTTAACTGTTTGAATCTGTATGGCTAATTCTCTGAAAATTTTTTGGTTTACCCTTTATGTGCATCAAATAACTGGATAATCATAGCTTTAAAATAATTTTCTTGTGCTGACTTGGAATATTCATTAATTTTGCTGGTTCCTGGTGAAGCCACGATATCTTGATTTACATTGGTTGTGTTCTTTTTCCGACCCCTGGCCATTTGGTTATCATTGTGTTCACTGTTTGTTCCTGGATTCTTCAGATCAGACTGGTCTTTCTCTGGTGTCTGGAGAATTCTTCAGGAAAATGAGGGAGGTCCAGTGGTTTCAGTGTGCGCATTGGTGATTCAGCTATAACCGTAAACCGGAAAGTTTGCAGGCACAGAAGGGCAAATGCAGGGTAGCAGGTGATTTAGCATGTGCTTGTAGGTGTGTCCTAATGGACAGGGTGTTGGGAATGAAGAGGACTTCCGAGTGTGAGAGAGGTTCCTTGCAGGCAGTGAAAGTGTGGCAGGCGCTTAAGGGATCACAAGCAGTGTTGAAGATTGAGGGCATGTATTGTTTTTGCAGGTTTCCTAGGCTTTGGCAGCTATTTAGCTGGTTATTTGCCACTGAGGTGTTGGATGTCCTATACAATCACTGGATGGACAGCCCTGTGTAGTCAGTGCTGCCACTTGCATACTTGGGATCTGGGAAGGATTGTACTGCAGATCTGAATCTCTGTGGCTAGCACTCTTTGGGTGTGCACTCTGGCAGGGTGGGTTTCTGGTGGTGCATGCACTATGGCAGGGTCCTGTGGGGGGTGCTTCAAGGGTCCAGAGCTTGGCCAGAGAGCACTAGGTGGGGTATGGTTTCCTCAGATGTGTGCTGTGAGGGATGGCATTCAGTGGGTAGTTACAGCTCTCTGCTGAGGCTAAGGGGCCTGAAGCCCTGCCTCTGCTGTCTTGGGCCCCAGTCACTGAACTTTGTGGATTTGGGATCCAGGAAGGATTGTGTTGTGGAACTAAGTCAGGTTGACACTCTGTGGGTTGGGCCTGCACTCTGGAGCTGGCAGTGGGTGCTTTCTGGTGTGGCAGGGTTTCCTGAGGTGTTGCGCTCCTCCAGTGTGGTAGTGTTCTTGACATGTGAGCACTCTGATGTGAATGGGTTTCCAGAGGTATAAATGGTACCATGAGGAGGGATTTCCTGTGGTGGGTGTGTTCTGGCAGGGCGGTTTTTCTGGAGGGACATGAGCTCGGCTTTGCTTCTTGTGGTGGGGGAGGGTACACCTCCTTAGGTCAGGAGCTTGGCAAAAAGATTCCTGGAAGGACCTGGGGTATGCGCTCCTTGGACGTGTGTCTGAGGGGTGTTGTTCAACGGGTGGTTACAGCTATCTGCTGCACTACCGGGCCTAGAGAACAGTCTCTGCTCTCTGAGTCCCCAGGCTGTGAGCTTTGCACTCAGCTACCTGGTGCTGTTTGCAGGTTTCCCTGTTTAGGAGGACTGGACAAGGGATTAATTGTCTTAATTAATTCCCAGAGAAGTCCTCACCCAATTTAAATCTACAAACACTGTGTTTGTGTTGTGTCCCCTCTCCTTTAGAAAGCTTAAAAATCCAAATTCTAGTTTTGATTGTCTCTTCACTCACCAATTTTGGAGATTCATGTCCTCTGCTTCTCCAAAATGGTGCACTCTATTCACTGCCATCTTGGAACCCCTCCTCAATTGATGTATTTTAAAGAAAAAAAATTACTGTGACACATGGATATAAATTTGAACCTGGGAGCAATAAAAAAAGAGTGTAATGTATATTATATGAAATTTCCACATAAGCGGTAAAAATAATATATGACAATTTTACAATGGCTTTTAACATGAAGAAAATATTCCTTTACAGGAGGGCATAGTTTGACTTTGTGAGACATTCTTTCCAATAACTCATTATGTAGCAGAGTATCCTAGCCATGAACTAATGGTTACCCAATTAGCTCAGACCCCATGACTAAGGGGACACCTCTGAACAAGTAGTCCTGGCACTAACACTACATTTAGAGGGTATGTTTGTAGGCTGATAAGCTAGGATCAGATAGAAGGAGTAGGAGGACCTCCCTCTCAAGGAACTAAAGAAAGGGCATAGGGGTAGAAGGAGGGTTTTTTTTTTTTTTTTTTTGAAACCGGAGGAAGTTGGGAGGGTATAGCAGAGGGGATTTAAAGTGAAACAGTCATAATAAATACTTATATAAGAAAAACTGTGATCCAAGTGATGAAATATAGAGTTCTTTAGGACTGATTGCTTATTCTTGGGGTGGTGGCAGTTTTCTTTAAGGGACTTGTCCTGAGACTCAGATCATCTTTCAATGAGTATATGAATAACACATACTTTAATTGATCTATTTTAAAGAAAAAAACAATTAGTGTGATACATGTGTAGAAATTTGAACCGCGGAGCAATGGAAAAGAAGATTAATGTATATTATATGAAATTCCCACATAAGCAATAAAAAAATGACATATCGATAACTTTTACAATGAATTTTAACATGGAGAAAAGATTCCACTAAAGGAGGGCAGAGTTTGTCTTTGTAAAGCATGATTTCCCGTTTACTCATTATGTAGCAGAGAATCCTAGCCCTGAACTAGTGGTTACCCAGATAACTCAGACTCCATGTGCAAAGGTGGCACCTCTAAATTAGCCATCCTGGCACTAACAGTATGTTTAGAGTGTTTGTCTGAAGAACCAGAGCAGGAAACACAGCAGCTTTTGTGTACCAGGCATATAAAACAGTTCCATTTCTTTGTCCTGAAGGGCCAGTTTGAAATTTAAAGCCCAGGACCAGAATTTGTTCCTCAATAACCATTGAGTAGGTTCCCGCTTAGTCTGCCAAGGCATTCCTGCTCATAAACAGTTGTCAACGCTAGTGTGGAACAGCACCAGCTGTCAAATAGTTTATTGCCCCTCATTTCTCCTTTTGAACTCAGGAATCTTTCTCTTTTTCAGCCAAACCAGTCCCAGGAATTGTCTTGTTTCCTTCTCGTTTCCCTGCTTTTAAAGACTCAATATCCCAGGGAACCCTAGACCCTGCCGGCCTATCATATCAGTAAGAATGTTAATGTACATTTAGTGAATATGTGAGTAACTGCTCAGTTCAAAGTCACAACCTAGAAAATTTCAAATCGGAGACCACAGTAGGAGAAAACCTTGTCTTTCAGTACATTCCCCTTAATCCTACTTTGAAGCTTTCCTACTTCGGAAGCTGTCCAATTAAATGAACATGAAATTTCATTTGCTACCTGACATTGTCACAGATGTAAACAGGAGTAAAGGTGTGGGATCTGGATAAAGGGATGAGATAAAGGTTTGTTGGGCTTCACAAGAAAAGTCATGTGTCCACAGGTTCAGAGATATTGTACACTTTTGAAAGGTTGTTTACTCATTTCCAAGGACACCTTAAAATTCTCTCAGTTGCTGAATGGCTGAGACAGAATGATGTCATGCAACAGGTGAGAGCTGGTAAGATTTTCAGCAGCCAGTTATTAAAAGGGCCAAGTAGACAGCCTGCTGCAGAGAAAGGCTGTTCAGCCCTATATGCCTCAACCTGGGCATATGAAAGCACACAACCCAGAGATGAAAGTTCCTGTGTCCAAGACTCTTAATTCAGCAAAATTTACACATATTTATTTCAAGTGGTCATTAATAAAATCATGTGTTTTTGACATGTGACTTTTATATCATCACAAATTTCATTATTATTTGTTAAATGGAAAGACACATCCTCAGTCAGTGAATTACTTACTTTGAAAATGCTCCCTGACTAAGGCAAATCTTTGAACAAAAAGCATTTAATTGTATCTGGCTTATATTCTTACAGAGATCATCCAGGATGTCACATCAGGAAGTAGTCACCTTTTTGTAGTCCTTCAGCAGAGCAGAGAGCTTTTCTTACCACAATCAACAGGCAGAGAGATGTACACAGATATACAAAGAGCTAGAGAGACAGATTCAGAGAAATATAGGTCAAGACCAACAGAAACAAAGATAGAAAGTTACAGAGACTGAGAGACAGAGACTCCCTCTGTCTGGTCACTTTCATTAGCATATCAATCTAAAAGCACACCCTCCTATAACATAACTGCAATAGGAATCATATTATCTTACAAGGCTATACCTTATAACCCTTCCCTGACATTTGCTCTGGGGACCTAACATGTAAATAGATGATTTGGGAGGACATAGCAATTTAAAACAAAAGGAAGTGAAAGAAGGTTCAGGGACCTCGTGGTAAAGAACATTGTTTTATGGATATTTTTTCATTAAATATAATGACTAAAGTCCCTGCAACATCCAAGGTCTAAAGTCAGGACTGACAATCTACTATGGGGAAATTGTGTTCTATTACCATAAACAAGTATCATTCAGATAAGAAAATGACATCATGATATTTTCAGGCAAATGGATAGAACCAGGAAAAATCATCCTGGGTTAAGTAAATAAAATGCAGAAAGACAAATATGGTATGCATTCCCTTATTAGGAGGTGTCCTAATTGGGGGGATAAATTTCTATTAGGTCATCCATTATGACCAACCCAAATTCCAACTGGGGATTGGGTGGCAGTTAATTAAGTTGTTGGGCCAGGCATCATCCTATGGAAATTTCCAAGCAACCCAGGCTGTTGTTATTTAAATATGTTGCTTTCTGCCTTCAACTGATAGATCAGTGTCATGTTCTTGGATCCACAGAAATGGGATTCCATACAGAAATACACAGTCCAATATTATGCAGAGAGAGTCCATAAAGCACCCAGCTCTAAATGTGATTTCTCTATGGAATTCTCCCTCCCCTCAGATCTCTGGGAAGCCTGCAGAAGAGTAGGTAGGAAGAGTGTTGTAAGTAGACATAATTCAGGAAACAAGAAGAACAATACCCTGAGAATCAGGCCACAGAGGTAGATGATGCAGCCAGCCTTGATGAGTCTTGATAATCTAGGGTCAGATAGAAATGGAGAGGAAACTCCCCTATCAGCGAACTAGAGAAAGGGCATAGGGTTAGAAGAAGGAGTATGGGTGGGTCTTTAAGGAGAAGAGGGAGAGAGCAACAGAGATGATACAAAGTAAACAAATTGTAATAAATAAATACACAAGAAAAACTGTGATCACGGGGATGAACTATAGACCTCTTCAGGACTGTGACTTCTTCTTGGAGGTGGTTGCAGGGTGTAGCAAGGATGTACTCTGTTTTCTTTAAGGGACTTGTACTGAGACTCTGATTTTGTTCCAATAAGTATATGAACAACACGTAATTGAACTGGTGAACATTAAATAAAAAAAAATTAATGTGGCACATGGTTATGAATTGAAACAGGGAGCAATGGAAAATGGAGTGTTGTATATTATATGAAATTCCCACATCATCAGTAAAAATAATATGTTGACAACTTATACAATGACTGTGAAAATGGAGAAAAGATTCCATTGAACAATCAGTCCTGGAACTAACACTATTTTTAGTGGGTTTGTCTGAAATACCACTGAAGTAAACACAGCTGCTCTTGTGTCCTAGGCATATATCATGGACCCATTTTTCTGTCCTGAAAGCCCAGGTATAACTGTAAACCCCAGGACCAGGAGGGTTCCTCACTAACCACTGAGAAAGGCTTGGGAGAAAGGCTGAGCAGCCATACATATCTCAATCTGGGCAGCTGATAGCACAAAAACCAGTTCCTGTCCAAGACTCTTAGTTCAGGAATACTGTCACATATTTCTTTCAAGATGTCATTAACAAAATTGTCTAGTATGACAGCAAAATGTAATTTTGATATCATAATGATATTTTGACATCACAATGCTATCATGACCTGACAATACTTTTATGACATTAATAATACTATTATGATCTCAATATGCTATTATGATAGCACAATGTATTATGATATCACAATGGAATTATGATATCACAATGCTACTGTAATATCACAATGCTATTATGCCTTCATATGGTATGATATCACAATGGAATTTTAACATCATAATAATAATAAAACATAAAGATGAAATAATGACATCACAATTCTATTATGACATCACATTATTGTTATGATATCCCAATTGTATTATGACATCATAAAGCTAATATGACATCATTGTGGTATAATATCACAGTAGAATTTTCACTTCGTAATGGCGTTATGACATCAAAATACTATTATATCATCACAATGCTTTTATGCTATCACAAATGATATCATGATGGTATTATGACATCACAAGAGTATGACATTACAGTGTTATGATGAGCTCCCAATGGTCTGATGACATAACAATTTTGTCATGATATCCCAATGGTAAATGATATTTCAATGTATTAGAACATCGCAATGCTACTATGACATCCCAATGCTATTATGGCATCACAATGCTATTGTAGCTTCACAATGATATGACATTGCAATGGTGTTATGACATCACAATAGTATAATGGCTTCACAATGGTATGTTTTAAGTGATGATTATTAATTACTATTGGTTTATCTTTTATTAATGCTTGCTGTTAATCCTAAACAGCTGTATAACCAATTCCCATACAGAGACTGGGTTTATTTAGGTAACTTAGAACACAATATTGGTCAACAGTTACTCCCTCCTAAACCTTCAAGCCTTCAGGGTTTTGTAACATTTAGATTTTACCCATTATACTTGCTTTCTCTGAAGTCTTAGGTCTGGTTCATTCTCTCCATGCTGTTCCAAGTTCTCTCTTTCCATTCTGCTCTCTAAGCTCTGCTCCTTCACCCTCTGCCCTCTCACTCATTTTCTGCCCTCTGGCTCCTCCCATAGGTCAACATTGTGGCTAGTTATTTTACTCAAGCCTGCTTACACATAGTTGGGAGAGGATGCATAGAATAAGTATCACAATACAATATCCAGATTGAAACCAGAGAGTGGGAGGAGTAATCAGCATTTGAATGAACAAGGGTAAGGTGAATACATTTCAAAAGAACATTATACCAACAATGTTATGACAAATCATAATACTATGATGATATCACAATTATATTATGACATCACAATGGGGTTATGTCCTCAATATGATATTATGACATCCCATAGATATTATGAGATCATCACAATGCTACTATGACATCTCAATGATATTATGACATCGTAACTGTGTTTTGACACAAAAACTTTATTATGACATTTTAATTGCATCATGTTATCACAATCATGTCATGACATCTCAGTACTGTTATGACATAACAATGGTATTATGACATAACAATGGTGTCATGATATTCCAAAGGTATTATGAGATCACAATTCTATTATGATCTCACATTGTAATTATGATATCACAGTGGAATATTGACATCACCATTTCATTATGACTTCAATATGCTAGTATGACATCACACGGATATTATGACATCAAAATGCTATTTTGACATCACAGAGGTATTATTAAATCCCAATGCTATTATGACTTCACAATGTTATTATGACATCACATTGATATTATGGCATCACGTTGATATTATGACATCAGAATGCTGTTAGGATGTCACCATTTTATTATGACATCTCAATAGTATTATGTCATCACAAGGGTTTATCTTCTAGTAACGCTGCTGTTAATCCTCAGCGGCTGTAAAACCAAATCACCACACAGAGACTGGGTTTTTAGTTAACCTAGAACAAAATGCTGGGCAATATTTACTGACTCCTAAACCTCCAAGCCCTCAGTTTCCTAACATTTAGATTTCCCACATTTTACTTGCTTTTTGTGAAATCTTAGGTCTGGTTCATGCTTTAAGTCCTCCAAGCTCTCTCCTCCTGCTCTGCTCTCCTCGTGGACCCCTCTCCTCAAACTCCTCCTCCTTCTCGCCCCTCCCTATTCTCTAGCTCCTCCCATCTTTCCTGTCCTCTGGCTCCTCCCATTGCACAACATTGTATCTAGTTGCTTTATTTGTGTCCTGTTTACACAAGAGTTGAGACAGGATGCTTATAGTGAGTATCACAATGCAATATCCAAATTGAAACCAGAGAGTTGGGGGTAGGGAATTCAGGATTTGAATTAACAAGGGTAAGGCACATACATTTTAAAAGAACATTATTCCAACATTTCCCCCTTTAAGTCCAATAAAAGGCTCTTTTTCTTTCAATACAAGAATAATTATGAAATTATAAAAAATGTTAGGTAAGATCTACACGTGCAATGTCTACTCCATGTGTATTTAGCACATGGAGAGGGTATCTTAGGAGAAAGTGTCTGATTATCCTATATATCTTGATAAGTTTAAAATTCTATACCTAAATTAACTTTTATCCTTATTGGTATTACCTATATAAAAAGATTTCTTAACTTCTAAACAACTTAAGCCTAAATGTGGTACTGTAATTATTTGGTCTTCAACCCCATCAGAGACTTGAGAAGAAATAAAATTAGTTATGAGAGTAAATAGGAAGTGCATGTTAGCAGCTTCCAAAAAATAAAAAATTGACAAAGACAGTTTGCTGCTGAACAGTTAGTCACCCATAACTCTCTATAACGGAGTATCATCTTCAGCCTTCTGGCTCAGAATATTTTGACAGACATATACGTGAAGCAGGTACTTTTTAGGACTTGCTTACCCTGTCTTGGCAGAGTTTGGCAGTTGACTTGTCCTGCATTTAAGCTTGCCCATTTTAGGCCGAATTTCTCTGTTGTCTTTACCTAAGTGGCTTGTTTGCCACATTTGAAGCCATCTCCATATGGAGGTTCTTCGATGCTCATTATCTTCTTTCAGGTAGGTGGGGTGCTGCCAGGAAATGACTTGTCTCATTGTCAAAGAATCTTTAAAATAATAAGAACATTTTAAATGCCATATTCTGTAGGTCTCTGAAGTTTTTGAAGACTACCTATCTTTATGTAATTGATTTGTATACAAAATCATATCTATCTGTCAAACCTACGAGATATACTCGTGTGATAAATGAGACTAGTGTCTGACATGACTTTGAGTTGAATAACTAACAATTAACTTGTATACCTAATATCCTAATCACCTTTTAATAGTAGTTTAAAAGTATTGGAAGTAACCTTGACTTTCTATCAATATAGTAAAGCTTATACCAATGCATTAAAAATACTTATTTTTGCATCAATATGTAAAATCCTATACCAGAGTTAAAATTAACCTTATTTGTGAATAACACATAAAACCTTAATTTGAGTAGATTCAATAATCTACCCTTTTTCTATTTCTATAAAATATCCCTGTATATTCCTTGTTTCACTTTGAATAAGACCATTAATAATAAACATCTCCCAGTGACAATAAAATTTTGTAGCCATATCAAGCAACCAAAAACATACCTAAACCCTTTAAAGGAAATTGGACGCCGTTCTCATGAGTTTCTTCTAGCTGACATTGTGGACATGTAGAAATCCTATAGGGGGCCCAAATAAAAATGGTTAATTAAGCAAGTAATAACATTTGTGGTCCAATAACATTTGAATGTTGAGAAATTTCAGGCTTCATAAAAGTCCTTTTTGGAACAGTCCAAAATGCTGGACCAGTTAAAATTAGTAGCTTTCTTCAAAGTTCTTTTGGGAGCAGGCTTTGATGTGAAATGGCAGTTGAAGAAGTTGAGGCAGGTACAAACAGAATGCTTGAACATGCAAGATACTGGAACAGATGTGTCAATTTCTCAGCATGCTGAAGAATGATTCTGTTAGGTTTGCTCTAGCATCTCTGTCATCTAGTTCTTTTGTTCTGCAAACATAATTTCTCACAAGCATTATAGAGTTCTAAAATTATAAATGTATGAGATGTGCAGGATGAAACTAAACTGTAAGCCAATTTTATCTATGCAAATTAAAAGGTTAGCATAATACATTTTGAGGATATTATAGCCAAGAATTATTGGCCAAGTATTGATGGAGTTCTGGCTGGTGACATTTTTTATGTCTGTCAGTTTCAGAGGTATTTATAGGGAAAGGGATTATCAATTTATGTTACCTGTTCTGATTGATCTTGATTTCTCTCCTCTTCTGAGTGGCTAAGGTCTTCCGGTGGTCTTCCACTGTCATTTCTGATTTTTATTAGTTTTGAAGAAACCCATAATTTCTCTTCTCTTGCATGAACATAAGCAAAACCTCTTCCCCAGCATAGCACATTTCCCACTCTCCACTGTGAAGTTAGGGTATCTTTGAAATATATAGGTTGAAACAACTCAGCAGTTTTTTCTATAACCCAGTGTCTCTCCGCAGCTGTTGTTTGTTGTTCATTAACATTTAAGAAATTTAAGGTCAGGATGGAGCCAAGATGGCGACTAGCACACACAGTTTCTGAGCAGTGGGATACCTGAACTTCTGAGTTGGTGAATGGAAGGACCTCTAACCCAGGAAAACCACGGTGAGGCTTTCTAAACAACAGGGAACATCGCAGGAGGTGAAAACTTTGGTTTCCAGTCACCTGGGGACTTGTTTGGGGAAGGAGAGAAACGATCCTTTGATCTTGTGGCACTCCCTTCCCCCAGACCTCCTTCCTCCTGGCACAGCAGCACAGGGGACTCATCTTTCTCAGCGCAGACCTAACTGCTTGGGGTATACAGCTGCTGAGACGGAGCCCCAAGGCCTTTAGTGGCAGACAAAAACCAGCAGTACCTGTCTCAGAGTCCCAGATTCGCGCAGCTGCTGTACCATCTTCCCAGGGTGCGAATCTGCTTGATGCCATACTAGCTCCAAAGGATTGTGATCACTGACAGTACGTCCCACCCAATCCCACAGTGACAGAGAATACGCTATATACTCACCAAAACCAGGCAGAAACATCATACAATCTGGACACACCAGGCGCTGGGCCTCCCAAGCTTGGAGAGCACAGTGAAGAGACCCCAGGACTTCTCAGAAAACATTGGGACTAGCGACCCAGTCTCCAGTTACAGCATGACATGGCGGCAGAGCAGCACTGAGCTGGCGGGCACAACAGCCCTCCAGTTTAAGACTAAACAGGGCCAAACCAGAGAACAGAGAGCCTGGTTACCCCATCCCTGCTGATGTGACCACCCTGAAATCTCCAGCTGCAGTAAGACCTCAGAACCTGGCAGTGACAGCAGCACAGATCTGGTGGAGCACATCAAAGAAGCAGGGCCAAACCAGAGAGTAGAGAGCCCCGGATACCACGATCTCTGCCAAGTGACCTGCCTGTAAGTGAGTGCACCCTTGAAAATCTGCAGTTCCCAAGATTCTGGGTCCTTCTAAAACAAGCCAGGCATCGAACCCCCTCCCACCCACATACCCACTTTGGGAAACAGAGGGGCAGTAGGGACATTGAAGTTCCTACCCTGTGGGTCTAACTGAAAACTTAAGGTAGTTAATGCCAGAAATTGTGCTGCGATCATCATTGGCACCTGTGACATATACAGTGCAGAGGCCCTCCCACACACTCAAGGATTCAACATTAGCCATCACTATGTCCCTCAAGACACACGTCCACACACATTTACACACACAGACACACACACACACACACAAACACACGCACACATGCACACACACATGCTTGCATTTGCCCCATTTGCACCTGCGTACTTTCCTCCCACAGGTACAGCTAGTCCTCAGCACACGCTGAGAGTTCTCAGCTTCCTGAAGAACTCTCCAGACACCAGAGAGAGACAGTACCAGTCTGATCTGCAGAATCCAAAAATAAACAGGGAAGGTTTCAGATAAGCCAATGGCCAGGGGTAGGCAAAAGAACACTTCCAACATGAATCAGGACATCATGACTTCACCAGCAAACCCCCAAATCGATGGGTACTCCAATTCAGCAGAAGCACAGGAAAATGATATTAAAGCCATGCTTGCCCAATTATTTGAGGCTCATAAGGAGGAAATGAACAAGTCTTTCAAAGAGATGGCCAGTCAATTGGAGGCAAAGAAAGAAGAAATAAACAATATCCTTAAAGAAACACAGGCAAACATAGACAAATAGATACACAAGTAGAGGAAAAATTAGTGGCATATAAAAAAGAAATGAAAAAAGAAATAGAGGCCTTCGTAGAGAGACAGGAATCCAAATTCAAACACATGAAAGAAATGGTGCAAGGCATGAAAACAGAATTAGAATCAATAAAGAAAACACAAAATGAGAAAACCCTTGAGCTGGAGAACTTGGAGAAAAGATCAGGAACCACAAAAGTAAACATCACCAACAGAATACAAGAGATGGAAGAGAGAATCTCTGGAGCTGAAGACACACTTGCAGAAATGGATACTTCTCTCAAAGAAAAAGTAAAATCAGAAAAGTTCCAATCACAAAATATCCAAGAAATCAAGGATGCTATTGTAAGACCTGGGGTCTCACAGCTCAGGAATTCAATCGCGCCCTTCCCAGAAACTCCCTCAGATCAAGACGCTTTGCAAAAGCAAGAGGTTTATTAACCATTGTACAACGGGGTCACCCCTGCAAGTCAGCAAAGAGTGGCACTGGGAGGCAAAGGCCTTTAGGTTTATAAAAGAAAAATTGCGGGAAATTTGAAGTTGGAGTTTTGGCAATTTAGGATTGGAAGAGGAAGTTATAAAGTAAGATAATTGGCTAGTCTTAGGTGCCCAAGCTTGGCCAGTCCTGCCAAGTGTGGATGCAGCTGCAATTGAAGGTGGGGGTGGTTAGCTCATCCTTGAAGATTAGGGCTGCGGGCTCTTGGCTGGAGATCAAAAGCTACTCAGAAGTCTAGATGTGTTGCTAAGAAAAGCTATCTCAAGGACAAGGGTCTGGTCCTTCTTTTGCTGAGTGAAGGTAATTGTTTGCTTGCCCTTTTTTTATATCTGTCCTCACAGATAGGGTCACATTCCTTCACTCTCTGGAAAGGTACTAAGAGGCTTTACCTTAACCTGGACCTAAAACTCAAAACTATAGCTTTAGAGGACATACAGTTTACAAAGCTAGCCTAACCCTTTCACTATGAAAAGACAAAATTTAAGAATAATAGGAATTCATGAAAAAGAAGACTCCAGGCTCCAAGGTCCAGAAAATATTTTCAAGAAAATCATAGAAGAAAATTTTCCCAACTTAAAGAAAGAGATGTCCATAAATATACAATAGGCTTACAGAACTTCAAATAGACTAGACCAGAAAAGAAACACATCTCGTCACATAATAGTCAAAACACTAAATCTACAGAACAAAGAAAAGATATTAAATGCAGCAAAGGAAAAAGGCCAAGTAACATATGAAGGTAGACCTACCAGAATCACACCTGACTTTTCATCAGAAACTATGAAAGCCACAGGGGCCTGGGCAAGTATCATGGGGACTCTAAGAGATCACAAATGTCAACCCAGACTACTATACCCTGCAAAGCTATCAATCAACATAGATGAAGAAAACAAAATATTCCATTACAAAACTAAATTTACACAATATCTACACAGCAAACCAACCCTACAGAAGATACTAGAAGGAAAACTCCAATCCAATGAAAACAAATTCACCCAAGAAAACAGGGCATACAGATAATATCCCAACAAAAATGAAAAGAAAACAAGCAATGAAACAGGATTAGATCACCGACTCCATTACAAAAGGAACTAACATGCATTGGTCACTATTATCTATCAATATCAATGGACTCAACTCACCAATAAAAAGACACAGGCTAACAGAATGGTTAAGAAAACAGGATCCAACATTCTGTTGCACCCAAGAAACACACCTATGCAACAAAGATAAACACTACCTCAGAGTAAAGGGCTGGAAAACTGTTTTTCAAGCAAATGGTTCCACAAAACAAGCTGGAGTAGCCACCGTAATATCTAATAAAATAGACTTTCAACCCAAGTTAATCAAAAACGATAAAGAGGGCCACTATATTCTCATCAAAGGAAAAATCCACTAGAGGACCTCACAATCTTGAATATCTATGCCCCAAATTCAAGAGCACCGATATTCGTAAATGAAACATTATTAAAGCTTAAATCATACATTGATCCTAATACCTTAATAGTGGGAGACTTCAACACTCCACTCTCACCAAGGGACAGATCAACTAGACAGACACCAAATAGGGAAATAAAAGCACTCACAGAATCCCTAAATCAAATGGACCTAATAGACGTCTACATATCATTTCACCCAAACTCAAAGGAGTACACCTTCTTTTCAGCACCGCATGGAACCTTTTCCAAAATAGACCATATAGTGGGTCACAAAGCAAGCCTCAACAGATACAAAAGGATTGAAATAATCCCTTGTATACTATTTGACCACCATGGACTAAAGCTAGACATCAACAATAACAGAAACAACAAAAAGCCAACACGCACATGGAAACTGAACAACTTACTACTCAATGACAGCTGGGTTGAGGAAGAAATAAAGAAAGAAATTAAAGACTTCCTAGAATTCAATGAAAAGGAAGGCACAACATACCCAAATTTATGAGAAACATTGAAAGCAGTGCTCAGAAGAAAATTTATAGCACTAAGTGCCTGCAAGAAGAACTTTGTAACATCACATAGAAACAACTTAATGGCCCAACTAAAAAACCTAGAAAAAAAAGAAGCAGATACACCCAGAGGAGCAGACTGCTGGAAATAATCAAACTCAGGGCTGAAATCAATCAATTAGAAACAAATAAAACTATCCAAAGAATCAATGAAACAAAAAGCTGGTTCTTTGAGAAAATCAACAAGATAGACAAACCCTTGCCCAAACTAACTAAAAAGCAGAGAGAAAGTATCCAGATCAACAAAATCAGAAATGAAAATGGGGACATAACCACAGACACTGAAGAAATCCAAACAATTATTAGGTCATACTACAAAAGCCTATATGCCACAAAATTTGAAAATCTAAATGAAATGGATAATTTTCTTGAAAGATTCCATCTACCAAAACTAAGTCAAGATCATGTAGAAAGACTGAATAGCTCTATATCTCCCAAGGAAATCAAAGCAGTCATTAACAGTCTCCCCTCCAAAAAAATCCCTGGACCAGATGGCTTCAGCACAGAATTCTACAAGAGCCTCAAAGAAGTGCTAACTCCAATTCTCCACAAGCTATTCCACAAAATAAAAACAGAAGGAACACTACCAAACTCATTCTATGAAGCCACAGTCACCTTGATACCTAAACCACACAAAGACCCAACAAAAAAAGAGAACTTCAGACCTATCTCTCTTATGAACATTGATGCAAAAATACTCAATAAAATACTTGCAAACCAAATCCAAAAACATATCAAAGATAACATGACCAAGTAGGCTTCATCCCAGGCATTCACGGGTGGATCAACATATGGAAATCCATCAATGTAACCCACTACATAAACAAACTGAAGGAGAAAAACCACATGATCATCTCCTTAGAAGCCAAAAAAGCATTTGACAAAGTCCAACACCCATTCATATTTAAAGTCTTGGAGAGATCAGGGATACAAGGCACATACCTAAAGATAGTAAAGGCAATATATAGCAAGCCTATACCTAATATCAAACACAATGGAGAGAAACTTAAATCAATCCCACTGAAACCAGGGACAAGACAAGGCTGTCCATTGTCCCCATATCTCTTCAACATAGTACTTGAAGTCCTAGCCAGAGCAATAAAACAACTAAAGGAGATCAAGCGGATACAAATCAGAAAGGAAGAGGTCAAAGTGTCACTATTTGCAGATGATATGATAGTATACATGAGCGACCCCAAAAATTCAACCAGAGAACTCCTTCAGCTGATAAACACCTTTAGCAAAGTGGCAGGATACAAAATCAACTCAAAAAAATCAGAAGCCCTCCTATATACCAAAGACAAAAAGGATGAGAAAGAAATTACGGAAACAACACCATTCACAATAGCCACTAATAACAGAAAGTACCTTGGGGAGACTCTAACCAAGCAAGTGAAAGACCTGTTTGAGAAAAACTTCAAGTCTCTGAAGAAAGAAATCGAAGAAGATCTCAGAAGATGGAAAGATCTCCCGTGCTCATGGATTGGTAGGATTAACACTGTGAAAATGGCCATACTGCCAAAAGCAATCTACAGATTCAATGCAATTCCCATCAAAATACCAACTTAATTCTTTACAGACCTTGAAAAAAAGATTCTCGGCTTCATATGGAGAAACAAAAAACCCAGAATCTCCAAAACAATCCTCTACAACAACAGATCATCTGGAGGTATCTCCACTCCTGATCTCAAGCTGTACTACAATGCAACAGTAATAAAAACTGCATGGTATTGGCATAGAACCAGAAAGGAGGATCAATGGAACCACATAGAAGATCCAGAAATAAATCCACACACCTATGAATACTCGATATTTGACAAAGAAGCCAAATCCATTCAATGGAAAAAAGACAGCATCTTCAACAAATGGTGCTAGACCAACTGGATGTCTACATGCAGAAAAATGAAAATAGATCCATGTTTATCACCCTGCACAAAACTAAAGTCAAAGTGTATCAAGGACCTCAACATAAAACCAGATACCCTAAAGCAATTGGAAAAAAAAGTGGGGAAATAGAACTCATTGGCACAGGAGACAACTTCCTGAAGAGAACACCAACAGCACAGGCTCTAAGAGCAACAATCAATAAATGGGACCTCATGAAACTGAAAAGTTTCTGTAAAGCAAAGGACGCCATCATCAAAACAAAATGACTGCCTACAGATTGGGAAAGAATCTTCACTAACCCTTTATCTGATAGAGGACTCATATCCAGTATATATAAAGAACTAAAGAAGCTGAAAAGTAGTAAACCAAGTAATCCAATTAAAAAATGGGGAACAGAGCTAAACAGAGAATTCTTGACAGAGGAATATTGAATGGCAGAAAAACACTTAAAGAAATGCTCATCCTCATTAGCCATCAGGGAAATGCAAATCAAAACGACCCTGAGATATCACCTTACACCCATCAGAATGGCCAAGATAAAAAACTCAAGCGACAACACATGCTGGAGAGGTTGTGGAGAAAGGAGAACCATCCTCCACTGCTGGTGGGAATGTAAACTGGTACAACCACTCTGGAAACCTATCTGGTGCTTTCTAAGAGAATTAGGAATAGTGCTTCCTCAAGACCGTGCTATACCACTCCTAGGTATATACCCAAAGTTCTTTCAAGCATACAAAAGAGATACTTGCTCAACCATGTTTATAGCAACTTTATTTGTAATAGACAGAACCTGGAAACAACCCAGATGTCCATCAATGGTGGAATGGGTACAGAAATGTGGTATTTTTACACAATGGAATACTACTGAGCAATCAAAAAGGAGGAAATCATGAAATTTGCAGGCAAATGGTGGGATCTAGAAAAGATAATTCTGAGTGAAATATCCCAGAAGGAGAAAGAAAAACATGGTATATACTCACTTATATAGACCTATAATATATGATGAACATAATGAAATCTATACACCTAAAAAAGATAATCAATTGAGTGGACATGGGGCAAGATGATCAATCCTCCTTTAGAAACAGATGGGATGTGCATTGAACTTATGACAGCAGTCGACTGAGCGTATCTGAAAGAGTCTAACTAGCAGTGTTTTCAAAGCAAAGACTCAGGACCAAACCTTTGGCAGAGTACAGGGAACCATAAGAAAGAAGGGGAGTTAGTCTGATGGGGAAAGGATAGGAGCTCCACAAGGACCAAATCTATCTGGGCACAGGGTCTTTTCTGAGACTGACATTCAACCAAGGACCATGTATGGATATAACCTAGAACCTCCACTCAGATGTAGCCTGTGGTAGCTCAGAATTCAATTGGTTTCCCAAAGTGAGGGGAACAAGGACTATTTCTAACAGGAACTCAATGACTGGCTCTTTGGCCTCCCCAACCCCGAAGAGAGAAGCAGTCCTGTTAGGCCACAGAGGAGGGCTTTGCAGCCATTCCTGAAGATACCTGATAAAACAGGATCAGGTGAATGGGGAGGAGGTCCCCCCTATCAGTGGACTTGGAAAGGGGCACGATGGAGATGAGGGAGGGAGGGAGTGAGGGACTGGGAGGGAATGAGTGATCGGGACATGGCTGGGACACAGAGTTAATAAAATGTAACTGATAAAAAACAACAACAAAAAAAAAACCAGACACATAATAATAAAAATAATGATAAAAGATATTGATAAAAGAAACAGTATTTCTTCCTCATTTAATCTCATCTATAATAATTTATCTGTATATAAAATTTATATATATAATATATAATTTATCTGTTATAAATTTATAACACCTATATAATTTATATATATAAATTTTAATATATATTATTTATTTATATTGTAATTTATATATATATATAATGTATATATAATTTATAGATGAGATTAAATAATGAACAAATACTTGTAATCTGTTGTTGGGCCTTATAAGGCCTGATGCATCTACCTGAGCCTGGCTTGAGTTTGGAGACCTATCTTTAGCTTCTGATTTAAGAGGCGCCACTTCAGGGCAAAAATGATTCAGCATATCCACCTTAAAGTCAACCCCTCCTGGTAACTGTTACATGGAGTTTTGTCTCTGGCCCACCTCTCCTTGCACTACCTAATATTACCCTCTACATCATCTTACCTCACTTCCATAATTCTGCCTCCTGACACAAACTTATAAAAAGGACCATTTTATTCAATAAACCGAGTTCCTGCTTCAATAGATCTCCTGGAAAAAAAAAAAAGAAATTTAAGGTCAATAAAGAATTATGTAAGCATTTCCCTTAATATTTACTATGGGTTTAATTTCTGGTATTGCTGCTGTTAATCCTCAGCAGCTATAAAACCAAATCACCCCACAGAGTCTGGGTTTTTAGTTAACCTAGAACACAATGCTGGGCAATATTTACTCCCTCCTAAACCTCCATGCCCTCAGTTTCCTAACATTTAGATTTCCCACATTTTACTTGCTTTTTGTGAAATCTTAGGTTTGGTTCATGCTTTCAGTCTTCCAAGCTCTCTCTTCCTGCTCTGCTCTCCTCGTGGACCCCTCTCCTCAAACTCCTCCTCCTTCTCGCCCCTCCCTATTCTCTAGCTCCTGCCATCTTTCCTGTCCTCTGGCTCCTCCCATTGCACAACATTGTATCTAGTTGCTTTATTTGTGTCCTGTTTACACAAGAGTTGAGACAGGATGCTTATAGTGAGTATCACAATGCAATATCCAAATTGAAACCAGAGAGGTGGGGGTGGGGAAATCAGCATTTGAATTAACAAGGGTAAGGCATATACATTTTAAAAGAACATTATACAAACAATGGTGTCATAACATTTCAGTGCTATTTTGACATCACATTGGTATTATGACATAACATTGGTGTCATACCCCAATGATATTATGACATCACCATTTTATTTTTAATTCACATTGTCATTATGACATCATAATGGAATTTTGAAATCACAATTTGATTATGACTTAAAAATGCTATTTTAATAATAGCATTTTGACATCAAAATGATTGTATGAAATCACAATTGTATTATGGCATCACAATGTTATTCTGATGTGATTGTGGAGTCACATCACAAAGGAACATTTGACATCACAGTAGCAAATGACTTGAAAAATACTAATGTAACATCACATTGCTCATATGACATCACAAAGGTATTATTATTTCACAATGGTATTATGACTTCACAATACTCATATGACATCTAAATGCCATTATGACAGAACCATTATTTAATGATATTACAATGCTATCACATCACAAAGGTATTTCACAGTGCAATTATGACATCACAATGGTATTTTGACTTCAAAATAGAATTTTGATATAATATTATGATATCACAGTTCTTTTATGACATCACAATAGTATGACATCAAAACTCTATTACCACATGATTGTGGTATGACATCACAATGCAATTTTGACATCACAAAGGCATTATAACATTAAAATGCTATTATGATATCACAATAGTATTATGGTATCCTAATGCTATTACAACATGATTGTGGTATGACATCATAATACTATTCAGACTTCACAATTGTTGACAGACATCTCAATGCTATTATTACAACACAATTATATGACATCAAAAAGACATTATGTCATCACTATGCTAATATGACATCACAATTTTTATGATATCATAATGGTGTTATGTCACCTGAATTGTGTCATGACATCTCAGTGCTATTATAACTTTACAGTGCTATTAGGATATCACACTGCTATTATGACATAACATGGTTTGATATCAAAATGGACTTATAACTTCACAATAATAATAAAACCTAACAATGCAATTATGATATCCCAATCCTATCCTGACATCACAGGATTATTATATCACAATGGAATTATGACATCACAATGCTGTTTTGACAATATCACAAAAATATTATAACATCACAGTGGTACTATGACATCAAAATGCAATAATGACATCAAGATGTTATGTCACCTCAATGCTATTTTGACATCACAATGTTATAACATCACAATGTTTTTCTGGTTTCACAATAATATAATATCACAATGGTACTATGACATCACAATGCTATTACAACATCACAAAGATACGGTATCACAATGCTACTATGACATCACAATGTGTGTATGACTTCAAAATTATATAACATCACAATCCTATTGTGACATCACAATGGTATTATGACATCAGTATATTACTGTAATATCGCAATGCTATCATGACTTCACAATGCTACAATGACATCACAATGGTACTATGACATCACAATACTATTAAGGCATCACAATATTATGATATCACAATATTATTATGATAGGAAAATGCTATTGTGACATCATAGTGGTATTGTGGCATCAAAATGGTATTTTGACATCACACTGATAGTATGCTGTCACAAAGCTATTATGACTTCACAATGGTCTGAGTTCACAATGGTATTAGGACATCTCAATGATATATTACAAGGCTATTATTAAATCACAATGGTATTATGACATCAGCATGATATTATGACATCCTAATGAAATTATTGATTCACAAAGGTATGTTGACATTACAATGATATAATTACATCAAAACGGTATGACATCACAAAGCTATTATGAAAACACAATGATATGACATCACAATGTTATTATGACACCACAATTCTATTAAAGTGTAACAAAAGTATAGCTTCACAATGTTATTAGGACATCACAGTGATATGGTAAAATCAAAATTGTATTATGACATCACAATGCTACCATGACCTCACAATGCTTTGATGACATCACAATGGTATGACTATGACATAACAGTGGAATTATGACATTACAATGCTATTATCAACATTACAATCTTATTGTACCTTAACAATGGTATGATAGCACCATGCTATGATGAAATCACAGTGATATCACATCACACAATGGTGTCATACGTCTCAGAGCTATTATGATTTCACAATGCTATTGTGATATCATACTGCTTGTATGACTTCAAAATTGTATTATGACATTACAATTCTTTTATGAATTAAGATTATTATTATGACATCACAATTTTATGACATCACTTTTGTATGTTTTAATATTTACTTTTAATTATTAAATATTAAATATTTACTTTTAAATATTAACATTTAATATTTAATATTTACTTTTGATATATCTATGGTAAAGCTGCTCTTAATCCTATAGAGCTGTATAACAAAATCACCAGACAGATTCTGATTATATTTAGTTACCCTAGAACACAATGCTGGCCAATAGTTACTCTATTCTAAACCTCCAAGCCCTCATAGTTTCTTAACATTTGGGTTATACCCATTTTACTTGCTTTTTTGTGAAATCTTATGTCTGGTTCATTCTCAATGTAGTTCCTAGTTCCCCTCCCAGCTCAGCTCTCCTAGCTTTGCACTTGCCCTTTTTCCCTACCACTCATTTCCTGTGTTCAGGCTCCTCCTCTTTCCTTTCTCAACATTGTGGCTAGTTGTCTTATTTTGGCCTGTTTATCACAAAGCAATACCTGGATTGAAACAATAGAGTGGGGCTAACGGGGAGAAGTCAGCATTTGAATGAACAAGGGTCAGGTGTATACATTTCAAAAGAACATTATACCAACATTTCCCTCTTTAAATCCAATAAAAGGCTCATTTTCTTTAAATACAATAGTAATTATAAAATTATGAAAACTGTTAGGTAAAATCTGCATGTGTAATGTCCATTCCATGTGTATTTAGAAACTTAGGAGAAAGTATCCAATTATCCTATCTTGACAAGTTTAGAGTTCTATACCTAAATTAACTTTTATCCTCATTGGTATTACCTATATTTCTTAACTGCTAAACAATGTAAGTGTAATTATGGCAGTATAACTATTTGGCATTCAATCCCATCAGAGAATTGAGAAGGAATTAAATTAGCTACTAGTGTGAATAGGAAGTGTATGTTAGCAGCTTCCAAAAAATAAAAAAAAATGACAGAAACAATTTGTTGCCTACACAGTCTCCCATAACTTATCTCTGTACCATTGGAGCATAATCTTCAGCCTTCTGGCCTAGAATATTTGAAAGACATACATGTGAAGGAGGAACTATGTAGGACTTGATTACCAAGTCTTGGTTGAGTCTGACAAATTGTGACATTTAAATGCTATGATGACATCTCAATGTTATGATATCACAATGCTATGATGAAATTACAATGCTATGATGACACCACAATAATATTATGACTTCACAATACTATTATGCCATCACAATGGTATTATACATCTCCATGCTATTGTATTATACATCTCTATGCTATTCAAAATAGTATCATGCTATCACAATGGTAATATAACATCACAAAAGTATTATGACATAACAATGCTAAGATGATATCACAATGCTATTATGACATCACAATTATGTTATGACTTCACATTGATATTGATATCACAACCCTATGATGACTTCACAATGCTATTGTGACATCACAATGGCATTATGACATCAAAATTAATCATGATATCCCTATGCTATTAAGACATAACAATGGTATTAAGACTTGATTGTGGTATGACATTACTATGTTATTATGACTTCACAAGTGTTTGACTTTATAATAAATATTAGGATATCTCAATGTTATGATGACATAGCATGCTATTATATATTAGGACTTCACAATGCTATTATGACCTCACAAGGTATTACAACTTCACAATTATATTATGACATTACCATGCTATTATAATATCAAAACATGATTGTGTTATGGCCTAACAAAGGAATCACAATGCTATTATGACATCAAAATAATGTTATGACATCAAAATAATATTATGACATCACAATGATGTTACAACTTCACTATGGTATGACTTCAAAATTATATTAGGACATCACAATGCTATGATGATATCACAGTGCTATGATGATATCAAAACTGTGTCAAGACTTTCCAATAATATTATGATGTCACAATGTTATGAGGACATCACAATGCTATTATGACATGGTTTTGTTGTGACATCACAATGGAATTATGGCATTACAATGCTATTATGACTTCACAACAGTATGGCTTCACATTGATATTAGGAAATGACAAATGACAATGATATTATGGCATCACATTAGGATTATGAAATCCCAATGGAATTATGATTTCACCAAGGTATTATAACATCTCAAAGTTATGACATCACAATGATATTATAACACCGAAAATTTAAGGAATATGAACTAAAGAAAATTGGGACCAAGGCTGGAGATGCATCTTAGAGATTAAGAGCATTGTTTACTCTTTCAGATATCGTTCTTCAATTCCCAGCAACTACACTGTGGCTCAAAACCATCTATAATGAGATCTGGTGTCCTTTTTCAGGATGCTGGCAGAACATGGTATATACAGTATATATATATATATATATGTAAATAAATTGTTGATAAAACCTTCTTTTGGAATATATACAATTTACCCTTTTTCATTCAAATGCTGATTTCTGTCCCCCACTCTCTGGTTTCAATCCAGAAATTGCAATATGCTGCTTATTCTACATATCACCTGTCTCAAGTTTGTGTAAACATGCCACCATTTGTTCTCTGTATTTTCAATAAAACAACCAGCTACAATGCTGTGCAATGGAGAGGAAAGGGTAGGACATCTTGGTCCACAGTGGGAGAAAGAGGAAGAAAGCAGGGGAGAGGTGGAGAATCAGGAGAGGTCTTGGAACCATGTGAGGAGATGGACTGTACCTAAGATATGACTAAAATCACATATAATGAGTGAAGTATCAAGGGTAGGTATCTATGTGGTCTTGGAGGTTTAGGATGGAATAACTATTGCCCAGCATTGTGCTCTAGGTTAATTAAATAAATCTCAGTTTCTGTGTTGTGATCTGGGTATAAAGCTGGGTTAGAAATAACTGCTGCTTGACTAAAAGATATTTCAATAGTAAATATTAATAGCTATTAACAAATGGCACCCAGCTAATCTAACTGTACAATAAATAGTCATCAACTAATTTAAGTATCCACAGCCTTTACATCATACTTTAACATAATTTGGTGGGGGGAATAAGCTCTCAGTAATAAAACCCCAACAACCAAAACTTAAAAACTCCCAGATCAATTACTGTCTTTTTAAGAGAGACTTTTAAACTGACACAGGAGCAAAAGACACCCTATTGTGGAAATACCTATTATGACATCACAATGAAATTTTGATATCAAAATGCTATTATGACATCACAATGAAATTTTGATATCAAAATGCTATTATGAAATCACAATGGAATTTTGAAATCAAAATGCTATTATGATATCATTATTTTGACATGACAATGGAATTTTGATATCACAATGCTATGTTGACATCAAAATAGTGTCATGACACCACAATGCTATTATGACATCACAATGCTATTATGACAACAAAATTCTACTCAGACATGATTGTCATATGACATCACAATGAAATTTTGACATCACAATATTACTATGACAGCATAATGTTATGACATCCAATGATATTATATCACAATGGTTTTATGACTTCAATGATATTATGACATCACAATGCTATTATAACTTCATAATGGTATTAGAATGTCACAATTCTATTATGACATCCAAAAGTTTTATGACATCACAATAGTATTATGACATTATAAATCAATTCCGACATAATTGTGATATGATATCACATTGGAATAATGACATCACAATGGCATTATGACCTAAAAATAGTATTATATCATAACAAATCTTTTATAACATCACAATGATATTATGATATTACAATGGCATTATGACCTCAAAAGGCTTTTATGACATCACAATAGTCTCACATCTCAATGCTATTATGACATCACAGTGCTATAATGACATCACAATAAATATGATATCACAATGGTATCATGACATCGCTATAGTATGAATCCAAATACTATCATATCATCACATGGTATCATGATATTAAAATGGTATTATGACATAACTTCTGTGTCATGATATCGGAATGGCATTATAATATCCCAATGTTATTATAACATCACAATACTATTATGACATTACAATGCTCTTATGTCTTCACAATGATACATCACAATATTATTATGACAGCACAGTTGATATTTGCTTCACAATGGTATTACAACATCACAGTGCTATGATGACAACACAATGCTATTATGACATGACAAAGACAATATGCCATAAAATGCTATTATGACATCAATATGGTATTTTGACTTTACAATGGTATTATGACATCACAATTCTATTAGGATATCACAATTGTAATATGACATCACAATTTATTATGAAATGTCTATTGTTTTGTGCTCACAATTGTGTCATGACATTTAGTGCTCTTATTACATTACCATGGTATTATGACATCTCAATTTTATTATGATAAAATACATCACAATTGTAATATGATATCAAAACCTTATTATGACATCTCAATGGCTTTATGTCATCACAATTGTGTAATGACATCTCAGTGTTCTTATGACGTCACATGGTATTATGACATCACAATGGAATTATGACATTACAATGCTCTTATGTCTTCACAATTATACAACACAATGCTATTATGATATCACAATGGTATTTCACCATGATTGTGGTATGTAATCACAATAGAATTTTTAAGTCACAATGGCATTATGACATCAAAATTTTACTATGACAATTCAGTTGTATTAATTCAAAACATTGGAGTCATGACATCTCACAGCTTTTATTGCATCACAAAATTTTGTGATATAACAATGGGGTCATGATATCACAATGGAATTAGGAATTTCAAAAAACTATTTTTAAATGATTGTGGTATGAAATCACAATGGCATTATAACCTTAAAATGTGATTATGACATCACAAACTTATGTTATCAGGATGGTATTATGACGACATCAAAATGCTATTATGACATCAAAGGAGTATCACATTCCAAGACAATTATGACATCACGATGGTATTTTGACATCACACTGATATTATGAGATCACAATGCTATTATGACATCACAATGTACTATATTTCAATGCTATTATGACATCACACTATTAAAACATCACAATGGTGCTATGATATCAGAATGGCTTTATGACAACAAAATGCTATTATGGCATCACAATGGTATTATGTTATCTTTTTGATAAAATTACATCACAGTAATATTATGACATCTCAATGGTATTATGTCATAACAAGGTTGTCATTACAAATGACATCACAATGTATTATATTTCAATGTTATTATGACATCACACTATTAAGACATCACAATGGTGCTATATATCAGAATGGCTTTATGACATCAAAATGCTATTATTACATCAAAATGCTGTCATGACATCACAATCATATTATGCCATCAAAATGCTATTATGGCATCACAATGGTATTATGATATCCTTTTGATAAAATTACATCACAGTAGTATTATGACATCACAAATTTATTAAGACATCTCAATGGTATTATGTCATAAAGAGGTTGTCATTACATATAAGTGCTTTCATGACATCACAATGGTAATATGAACTAAAAAAGGGTCATGAAATCCCAAGGCATTATGACATCACAATGTTTTTATGACAGCACAGTAGTATAATATTCCAATGTTATTATAATTTCAAAACGGCATTATGATATCACAGTACTTATGACATCTAATGTAATTATTACATAACAATGGTAAGACATCCCAGTGCTATAATATCCTCACAATGACATGATATCACATTGGTACTGTAACATCATCATGGTGTTATGACTTCACAATGGTATTATGACATCACAATGCTATTATGACCTCAAAATGCTTTTATGACATTAAAAAGGTATAATTTCACAATGGTCTTATGTCATATCAATACATTCATTATATCACCATGATAGAACACCTAAATGATATTATGACATTATAATACTATTATGACATTACAATGGTATTGTGACAACACACTGCCATTATGACTTCACCATGGTATTATGACTTCACAATGCTATAATGACATCACAATTTTATGACATCATACTGGGATTAGGATCTTATAATACTATGATGACATCATAATGGTATTATGAAATCACAATGGTATGATATAATAATGCTATGATGACATATCAAAGATATAGCATCACAAGGCTATTATGACATCACAATTATATAACAACAAAATGCTATGTGGACATCACAATGGTTATTATAACTTCAAAATGATATTATGACATCACCATGTTATTAATAAAATGGTATTACATCAAGATTGTGCTATGACATCACAATGGACTTTAGACATCAAAATATTATTATGACTTCACAACTTTATGAGTTCACAATGCTATGATATCAAAATGGTATTATGACATCCTAATGCTCTGATGACATCACAATGCAATTATTCTATGAGAATGGCATGATATCAAAATTCATCATGATATCTCAATGCTATTTGACATAAAAATGCTATTACAACATGATTGCTTTTTGACACCACAAAAGAAATTTAACAATCACAATGATATTATGCCATTACAATGCTTTTATGATATCACAATACTATTTTGACTTCACAATGCTCTTATAAGATCATAATGCTATTATGACATCACAATGCTATTATGATATCTCAATGGTATTCAAGAATACAAAGATATGAAATCACAATGCTATTACAACATCACAAATATGTTATGACATCTAAATAGTATTATGACATCACAATGGTATGGCATCCCAATGGAATTATTATTTCACAATGTTATTATGACATCACAATGCTTTTATGATTTATAAATTGTATATCGACATGATTGTGTTATGATATCAAAATGGAATTTTGAGATCAAAAAGCTGTTACGACTTCACAACATTAAGACTTCAAAATGATATTGCAACATCCAATGCTATGATGACATCACAATGCTATTATGAAGTCACAATGGTTAGATGATGACTGGCTGAGAGGAAGAATGATGTCATGAAACAAGTGAAAGCCAGTAAGAGTTTGAGGAGACAGTTATTAAAAGTCCCAACTGGACAGCATGCTTGAGAGAAAGGCTGAGCAGCCCTATATGCCTCAATCTTGGCAGCTGAAAGCACACAACTGAGAGAGGACAGTTCCTGTGTCCAATTTAGTTCAGTTAATCTGTCACATATTTCTTTCAATTGTTCATTAGTAAAGTTCTCTGTCCTTGACATGTGATTTTCATACCATCACAGATCCCATTGTTATTTCTTAAATGTAGAGATATGTCTTCAGTCAGTGAATTACTTACTGAGAATACCCTCATGACCAAGGCAACTTTTTGGGAAAAATGCTTATAATTTTTCAGAGACTATCCATGATGTCACTTCAGCAAGCAGATAACTTGTTGTAGACTTTCAGCAGAACTGAGAGCATTTCATACTGAATGACAATCAGCAGGCAGAAGAGGGAGACAGAGAGACAGAGAGAGAGAAGGAGATTCAAGGAGACATTGCAATTCAAATCACCAGGAAGTGGAAGAAGACAGAGGGACACATAGGCTAAAAAAATATAGTTATCCTGATATTTTGTTGTTCAATATAACTAGTAAAGTCCCAGCAAATTTCAAGTTCTGTGTTCTAAAAAACAGAATTGATAATCTCCTTTGGGGAAAATGTAGAATATTTCCATAATGGAGTATTATTCAACTAATAAAATGATATCATGGTATTTTCAGGCAAATGGATGGAACCAGGGAAAATCATGCTGGGTGAAGTAACTAAAATGCAGACCGACAAATATGGTATGTATTCACATATTAGGAGGACTTCTAATAGTTTGGCAAAAAGTTCCAATAGGCCATCTAATTGTGACCAAAACCGTTTTCTATAAGGGGGACTGGATGGCAGTGAATTGAGCTGTTGGGCATGGGTATTCTACAGAAATTTTCAAGCAAGCCACGCTATTGTTATTAAAATATGTTGCTGTCTGCCCTAAACTGATTGATCATTGCCATGTTCTTCTATCCACAGAGATGCTTCCTTCTGCATCAAATTGGATTGCATACAGAAACCCACAGTCAAGTCATGAGGATGGGAAATCTTTCCATCTTCTGATATATTCTTCTAATTTTTTCTTCTGAGACTTGAAATTTTTCTCATACAATCTTTGACTTGCTTGGTTAGGGTCACACCAAGGTACTTTATGTCTCTGACCAAAACCAAGAACACATCAAAGATATCATCCACTATGACCAGGTACACAGGGGAGTTTCAATATAGGGAAATCCATCAATGTGATACACCATATTAAAAAAAAATGAAAGAAAAAAATCCGCATGATAATCTCTTTAGATGTTGAAAAAGCATTGGACAAAATCCAACATCCATTCATGTTCATAGTATTGGAGAAATCATAATAGTATACATGAGTGACCCCAAAAATTCCCCCATGGAACTCCTACAGTTGATAAACACCTTCAGCAAAGTGGCTGGAAACAAAATTAATTAAAAAAATCAGTAGCTCTCTTGTATACAAAAGACCAAAGGGCTGAGAAAGAAATTAGGAAAATAAAAGGAATTATATTATCTAAGAAGGCCAAACCTGCTAACCCTGACCAGACATTTCCTCACTGGGGAATCCACATGTAAATAGATGGGCTTTGAGGGCACATTGCAATGCAAATCACCAGGAAGTAGAAAATGATGGAAGTAATTCTAGGCTAAAAGAACATTGTTATCCTGAGTGTTTGTCATTCAATACAATGCCTAAAGTTCCCACAACTTCCAAAGACCAAAGAACAGGATTGGCAATCTCCTTTGGGCAAAACATGGAATATTTCCATAATGGAGTATTTTTCAGCTAAGAAAATGACATTGTGATATTTTCCAGCAAATGGATGAAACCAGGAAATATCATCCTGGGAGAAGTAACTATAATGCAGAAGACAAATATGTTGTGTATTCACTTATTAGGAGGTCTCCTAATAGTGGAGTTTAAGTACCAATAGGCCATCTACTATGACCAAACCAGTCTTCTACTAAGGGGATAGGATGGTAGTTAATTGAGCTTTTGGGCCAGTGCATCCTATTGAAATGGTCAAGCAACACCGGCTGTTGTTATTAAAATACGTTGCTCTCCATCCTCAACTAAAAGATCAGTTCCATTTATTGGATCTACAAAGATGCCTGGTTCTGAATCAAATGGGATTGCATACAGAGACCCACAGTCGGATATTATGCAGAGAGTGACCTTACCACACCCACCATTAAGTGGGATTTCCCTATAAAATTCTACCTTCCCTCAGTTCTCTGCTAACACTGCAGGAGAGGAGGCAGGAAGCTAGTCATAAGTAAAGGGAATTGAGGAGACAAGGAGAACAATAATGCCCTGTGAATAAAGCTGAATAAGAAGATGATACAACCACAGTTGGTGAGACCTGATAAGCTAGTGTCAGATAGAAGGATGAGGAGGACCTCCCCTATCAGGGAACTAGAAAAAGAGCATAGGGATAGAGAAAGTTGAGTGGGTGGCACTGGAAAGAGAAAAGAGAGGGGGCAGGAGTGGAGATACAAGGTGACCAAATCATAATAAATAAATACATAAGAAAATCTGTGAACAAAGTGGTGAGATACAGAGGTCTTCAGGACTGATGGCTTCTTCTTGGTGTTGGTGACAGAATGCTGCAATGATGAATTTAGTTTTCTTTAAGGGAATTGGCACTGAGTGTTCCAATGAGTATATGAACAACACATATTTCAAATGATGTATTTTAAAGAAAAAATATTATTGTGACTCCTGGATAGGAATTTGAACTTGGGATCAATGAAAAAGGAGTTTAATGTATATCATATGAATTTCCCACATAATCAATAAAAATAATATGTTGACAACTTTTAAAATGGCTTTTAACATGGTGAAGAGATTCCGCTTAATATGGGCACATTTTGATTTTGAATGGCATGCTTTCCAGGAACTCATTTTGTAGCAGAGAATCCTAGCCATGAACTAGTGCTTACCCAGCCACCTCAGACCCCATGAGCTCAGTGGGCACTTCTGAACAAGCAGTCGTGGCACTAACACTACATTTACATGGTTTGTCCTGAGGACAATATCAAGAAACACTTCTACTCCTATATCCTAGCCATATAACAAGGACCCATTTCTCTGTCCTAAGTGACCACTTTTAATTGTAAACCCCAGGACCAGGAGTATTTTTCACTGACCAGTGAGTAGTACACAGCTGTTGATCCAGCCTGGTCACCTAAGGCAGCCCAGCTCATAGAAGGTTGCCAAAACTAGTGTGGAACAGCACCCACTCTCATAGAGTTTACTGTCCCATAGTTCTCCTTTTACACTCACCAAAATTTCTCTGTTTCAGCCAACCAGTCTGAGGAATTGTCTGGTTTAATTCTCATTTCCCTGTTCTTAAAGACTCAATACCCCAAGTAATCCTAATCCCTGTTAGCCTATTATATCAATGTTAGCCTATTATATCAATAAGAATGTGAAGGTATATTTAGTGAGTACATGAATAACTGCTCAGTTCAAGGTCACAACCTAGAAATTTCAGATTCATGACCACAGGAAGAGACCACCTTGTAATTCTGTACATTCCACTTAATCTCACATTATTTTGTAGTTTCCTTACTTAGGAAGCTATACAATTAAATAAACATCAAAGTTTCATATCCTATCTGACATTGTCACAGAGGAAAACAGGACTAAAGGTGTGGGATCTGGATAAAGGAATGAGATAAAGACTTGCTGGGTTTCACAAGAGAAAGGAAAACAAGTCACATTTGCAAAAGATGAGTGATACTGTACACTGAGAAAAGTTATTGTTTTTTTTTTTACTCATCTCCATGGAAAACTCAAGAGTCTCAGGTACTGATTGGCTGAGAAGGAGAATGATGCCATGCAACAGGTGAAGGCAAGTAAGACTTTCAGGAGCCAGTTATTAAAAGGTCCAAGTGGACAGCCTGCTTGAGTGAAAGGCTGAGCAGCACCACATGCCTTAATCTGGACAGCTAAGAGCACACAACCAAGAGATGAAAGATCCTGTATCCAAACTTCAGGAAAAGTGTCAAATATTTCTTTCAAGTGATCATTAAAAAGTCACATGAAAATTTGACCTGTGAAGTTTACCTTAACACAGATTTGATTAATATTTGATAATACACACAATACCTCCTCAGTCAATGAATTACTTACGGTAAAAATGCTCCCTGAACAAGGCAATTCTTCGAACAAAAGTACTTAATTGGGGTCATGCTTATATTTTTATAGAGAGCATCCAGGATGTTGTCCTTCAGCAAAACTTACAGCTTTTCATACTGAACCACAAGCACCAGACACACAGAGGGAGACAGAGAGAGAAAGAGCTAGAGAGAAAGATTCAGGAATAGAGAGACCTAGACCAACAGAAACAAAGATATAGTGTGACAGAGACTGAGAGAGACAGAGAGACAGAGAGAGAGAGATACTCCATTCTGTCTGGCCACTTTCTTTGGCATATCAACCTCAAAGCACACATTCCTATATTACAACTCTATTAGGAATTATATTATCTAACAAGGCCATAACTCCTAATACTTCCCAGACAATTCCTCCTTGGGGCTCAACATGTAAATAGATGAGCTTCAAGGGGAATTGCAACTCAAATCACAAGGAAGTTTACAAAGATAGAGGTTCTTCTAGGCTAAATGAACATAGTTATCCTAATGGTTTGTCATTCATAACAATGATTAATTTCCCAGAAACTTCCAAGGACTAAAAAACAAGATTGACAATCTCCTTTGGGGAAAATGTGGAATATTTCCATAACGAAGTATTATTCACGTAAGAAAATGATGTTTTCAGCCAAATGGATGGAACCAGGAAAACCATCCTAGATGAAGTAAATAAATGTAGAAAGACAAATATGTTAAATATTCCCTTACTAGGAAGTCTCCTAATAGTGCTGGATAAAATTCCATAGGCTATCTATTACGACCAAATCAGTCTTCCACTACGGAGTTTGGGAGGTAATGAATTGAGTTGTTGTGCCAGGCCATCCTATGGAAATTTTCAAGCAACCAGGTGTTGTTATTAAGGTATATTGCTGTCTGCCCTCAAATAATAGAGACAGTGCCATAATCTTGTATCCACAGAGATGTTTCCTTCTGCATCAAATGGGATTGCATACAGAAACCAACAGTCTAATATTATGTACAGAGGGACCTCCAAACATCCAGCACTGAAAGGGATTTCCCTATGAAATTCTACCTCCCCTCAGAGATCTGGGAAGCCTAAAATAGAGGAGGCAAGAAGAATGTCATAAGTAGAGACAATTAAGAACACAAGGAGGACAATGCCCTATGAATCAAGCTGAAGAGGAACAGGATACACCCAGCACTGATGAGACCTGATAAGCTAGGGTCAGATAGAAAGGGAAAGAGTACCTCACCTTTCAGGGAAATAGAGAAAGGTCCTATAGGTAGATGAAGGAGTGTAGGTGGGGCTGCAAGGAAAAAGGGGGAACAGAGGAGATACAAATTGAACAAACCATAATAAATAAAAACATAAGAAAAACTGTGATCAAGGGGATGAAGTATAGAGTTCTTCAGGTCTAATGGCTTCTTCTTGGTGGTCATCCCAAGGAGTGACAAGGATGAACTCAGGTTTCTTTAAGTGACCTTGCATGGACACTCTGATCATGTTCCAATGAGTAGAAGAAAAACACATACTTAAATTGATGTATTTTAAAGAAAACAAGTTTTACTCTGACACATGGGAAGGAATTTGAACTTTGGGAGCAATGGAAAAGTAGTATATATGGAATTCACACATAATCAATAAAAATAACATGTTGACAACTTGACTTTTAACATGGAAAAAAGATTCCTCTCAAGGAGTGCAGAGTTTGATTTTGTAAGTCATGCTTTCCAAGAACTCATTAGGTAGCAGAGAATTGTAGCCATGAACTAGTTTTACTCAGCTACCTTAACCTCATGAGCTTAGGTGGCGTTTTGGATCAAGCATTCCTGATGCATTATATAACACTACATTCAGAGGGTATGTCTGGAGGACCACAGCAGGAAACACAGCTGCTCTTGTGACCTAGGCATATAACACGAAACAATTTCTCTGCCCTGTCGGCCTAATTTTAGCTGTAAAGCTCAGGACTAGAGAGTTCCTCACTGAACCAAGTGTAGGAAAGAGCCTACAGATCTTTCCAGGTCATCCAAGACAACGTGCTCATGGAGGTTGGCAATACTAGTGTCGAAGAGCACCAGCTGTCAAATAATATCTTGCCCCTCAGTTCTCCATTTATTCTCATCCAATCTATCTCTGTTTCAGCCAAACCAGACCCAGAAATTGTCTAGCTCCTTCTCTTTTCCCTGCTCTTAAAGACTCAATACCCCAGGGAACCCTAGATCCTGCAGCCTATTATATCAATAAGAATGTGAAGGTACATTTAGTGTGTATGCAAGTAACTGGCTAGTTCAAAGTCACAACATGGGAAGTTTCAGAAACAAATCCACAAGTGTAGTCAACCTTGTTATTTGGAACATTCCCCTTATTCCCACATCACTTTGAAATTTCTCTACATAGGAAACTGTCCAATTAAATAAACATTAAATTTTCATTTCCTATCTGATATTGTTACAGAGGTAAAGAAGAGTAAGGGTGTGTAATGTGGATAAAAGGATGAGATAAGACATTTTCAGATTCACAAGACAAGTCATAGGTGCAGAGGATCAGAGATACTGAACACTGAGGAAAGTTTGTTAACTCATCTCCATGGAAACCTCAAGATTATCTCAAGGTGCTGAATGTGTGAGAGGGAGAATGATCTCATGCAAAAGGTGAAAGCCAGTAAAACTTTTAGGAGCCAGTTATTAAAAGGGCCAAGTGGACAGCCTGCTTGAGAGAAATTCTGAGCAGCACTACATGCCTCAATCTGGAAAACTCAAAGCATAACCCAGAGATATCAGTACCTGTGTCCAAGACTCTTAGTTCAGGGAAATTGTCAAATAGGTTTTTCAAGTGTTTATTAATAAAGTCACATGTCCTTGAGATATGAGTTTCACATTACAACACATTTCATTATTATTTGTTAGAATCACAGATACGCCCACAGTCAGTGAAATACTTACTGGGAAAATGCTCCCTGAGAAAGGCAAATCTTTGAACACAAAGTGTTTAATTGGTATCTTACTTATGTTTTTAAAGATTCAATCTATGTACACCAGTGCAAACAGTCATCTTGTTGTAGTACTTCAGGAGAACTGAGAGCTTTTCATACTGTATCATAAGATTCAGGCAGAGAGAGGTATATAGAAAGAAAATGAGAGAGGAAGTTAGATAGATTTAGATAGTGAGGCCAAGACCGAAAGAAACAAATATATAAAGTGACAGAGACTGAGAGACAGAGATTTCATTCTGTCTGGTAAATTCCATTGGCGTATCAACCTCAAAGCACACCCTCCTATATTATAACTCCAACAGGAATTATATTATCTAGCGAGGCCATACCTCCTAATACTCCCAGACATTTCCTCACTGGGAGTAAACATATAAATAGATGAGCTGAAGGGGACATTGCAATTCAATTCACAAGGAAGTGGAAGACAATAGAGGGACATCTAGGCTAAAAGAACATAGTTATCTTGATAGTCTGTCATTCAATACAATGATTAAAATCCCAGAAAATTCCAAGGACTAAAGAATAAACTGACAATCTCCTTTGAGGAAAATGTGGAATATTTCCATAAGGGAGTATTATTCAGCTAAGAAAATGACATATGACACTTTTAAGCAAAAGGATGGAACCAGGAAAAATTATCCTGGGTGAAGTAACTAACATGCAGAAAGACATATATGGTATGTATTCACACATTAGGAGGTCTCCTAATTTTTGGGGCAAAGTTCCAATAGGCAATATATTGTGAACCAACCAGTGTCCTGCTAGGAGGATTAGCTGGCAGTTAATTAAATTGTAGAGGCATGGCGTCCTACAGAAATTTTCAAGCAACCCAGGCTGTTGTTATTAAATATATGTTGGTCTCTGCAATCAACTGATAGTTCAGTGTCATGTTCTTAGATTCACAGATTTCCTTCCTTCTGTACCAAATTGGATGCATGAAGAAACCACAGACCAATATTATGCAGAGAAAGAACTTTAAACACACAACTCTAAGTGGGTTTTCCCTATGAAATCCTCCCTCCCCTCAGAGCTCTTGGAAAGCTGCAGGAGAGAAGGCAGAAAGATTATCATAACTACCAGGAATTGAAGACCAAAGGAAAAAAAATGTCCTGAGAATCTGGCTGCAGAGGAAGATGATGCAGGTAGCATTGATGAGTATTGATAAGCTAGGGTCAAACAGAAGCAAGAGGAGGATCTCCCCAATCAGGGATATAGAAAAAGGGCATAGGGGTAGAATAAGTAGGGTGGATCAGAATGGACAGAGAAGAGGGTGGAGGCATCATAGGGATACAAATAAACAAATCATAATAAATAAACACATAAGGCAAACTATGATCAAGGTGATGAAGTATAGAGCTCTTCAGGATTAATGACTCCTTCTTGGGGGTGGTAGAAAGGTGCAGTAAGGATGATTTCATTTTTCTTTAAGGGACTTGGAACTGAGACTCTGATCATGTTCCAATGAGTATATGAACACCACATACTAAAACTGAAGTATTTTAAAGAAAAAAAATAGTGTGAAATGGTACGAATTTGAACTTGGGAGCATAGGAAAAGGAGTGTAATGTATATCAAATTCCAACATAAGCAAAAAAGATATTTTGACAACTTTTACAATGGCTTTTAACATGGAGAAAATATACTGCAAAAGGAGGATAGAGTTTGACTGTGTAAGGCATGCTTTCCAGGAACTCATTATGTAGCAGAGAATCATAGCTATGAACTAGTGGTTACCCAGCTACCTCACATCCCATGAGCTCAGGTGGTACCTCTGAAGGAGCAGTCCTAGCATTAAAATAAATTTAGATGGATTGTCTAGAGGAACACAGCAGGACACACAGCTGCTCTTATGTCCTAGGCATATAAGAAGGACGCATTTCATTATCCTGAATGCCCAGTTTTAACTTTAAATCTCAAAACCATGAGAATTGTTCACTGACCACTGTGTAGGACAGAGATGCTGATCTGGTCATGTAAGCCAAGGCAATCCTGTCATAGAGGGCTGAGAACATTAACGTGGAATAGCACCAGCAGTAAAAGTTTATTGCCCCTCAGTTCTTCTTTTACTCTCACCTATCTTTCTCTGTTTCAGTCAAACCAGTCCCAGGAATGGTCTGTTTTCCTTCACTTTTTCCTGCTCTTAAAGACTCAATACACCAGGGACCATAGGCCTTTCCAGCCTATTATATCAATAAGAATGTGAAGGCAGATTTAGTGAGTACACACGTAACTGGCTAGTTCAAAGTCACAACCTGGGAAATTTCAGAACCAAGTCGACAATAGAAGTCCACCTTGCCATTTGGTACATTCCCCTTAATCCCACATCACTTTGAAGCTTCCCTACTTAGGAAGCTGTCCAATTAAATAAACATTAAAGTTTCATTTCCTACCTGACATTTTTCACAATGTCAGGTATACAGGAGTAAAAGTGTGGGATCTGAATAAGGGATGAGATAAAGGCTTTCTGGGTTTCACAAGAACAAGTCACATGTGCACAGGATCAAATATACTGGACACTGAGCAAAGTATTTTTACTCATCTCCAGGGAAAACTCAAGATTCTCTCATCAGCTGATTGGCTGAGAGGGAGAATGATGTCATGAAACAGTAAGAGTTTCAGGAGCCAGTTACTAAAAATGAATAAATGGACAGTTTGTTTAAGAGAAAGGCTGAGCAGCCCTACATGCCTCAGTCTGGGCATCTGAAAGCACACAACCCAGAGATGACAGTTCCTGTTTCCAAGAATCTTAGTTCAGAAAAGTTGTCACATATTTTTTCCAATGTTCATCAATAAATTCATGTGTCCTCAAAATGTGACTTTCACATCATCACATATTCCCTTATTATTTGTTAAATTCACAGATGTGTCCTCAGACAGTGAATTACTTAAGTTGAAAACACTCCCTGACCAAGGCAACTCTTTAACCATAAAGCATTTAATTGGGACCTTGTTAGTAACATTATGATATTTTTACACAGACCATCCAGGATGTCACATCAGCATGCAGTCACCTTGTTGTAGTCCTTCAGCAGAGCTGAGAGCTCTTCATAATGAACCATAAGCACAAATTAGAGAAAGGGAGACAGAGAGAGACAGAGAGAGAAAGAGCTAGAGAGATGGATTCAGAAATGGAGGGACCAAGACAAAAAGAAACAAATATAAAATGTGAAAGAGACAGACACTCCATTCTCTCTGGTCAGTTTCATTGGCATATCAACCTCAAAGTACACCCTCCTAAAATATAACTGAAATAGGAATTATACTATCTTATAAGGCCATAAATCCTAACCCTTCTCATATATTTTCTCACCCAGGACTAAACATGAAAAAATAGATGAGCTTCAAGGGAACATTAGATTTCAAATCAGCAGGTAGTGGAAGAAGATGGAGGGACTTCTATGCTAAAAGAACATAGTTATATTGATAACTTGTTGTTCAACACAATGATTAAAGATCCAGCAACATTGAAGGCCTAAATATAGTATTGAAAATCTCCTTTGTGGAAAATGTGGCATAATTCATTAGTGGAGTATTATTCAGCTAATAAAATGACATCATGATATTTTCAGGCAAAAGGATGGAAGCAGGAAAAATCATCCTGGGTGAAGTAACTAAAATCAGAAAGGCAAATATGGTATGTATTCACTTATCAGGAGATCTCCTAATAGTGGAGGATAAAGTTCCAATAGGCCATTTAGTCTTACCAAACCAGTATCCCAATTTGGGGATTTAGGAACAATAAATTGTGTTGTAGGGCCAAGGCATCCTAAAGAAATTTTCAAGCAACCAAGGCTGTTGTCATTAAAATATGTTGCTCTCTGCCTTCAACTGATATATCAGTGTCATGTTCTTGGATCCACAGAGATGCTTCCTTCTGCATGAAATGGCAATGCATAGAGACCCACAGTGTGATATTATGCAGAGATTGACTTTAAAAAACACCCAGCTCTATTGTGTACTTGAGCCTCTTTTTGGTATATGCCTAGGAGTGGTATGGCTGGATCTTGAGGAAGCACAATTCCTAGTTGTCTAAGAAAGCAGAGATTGATTTCCATAGTGGTTGGACAGTTTACATTCCACCAGCAGTGGAGGAGAGTTCTCCTTTCTCAACAATCTCTCCAGCATGTGTTGTCACTTGAGTTTTTTATTTTGGCCATTCTGATGGTTGCAAGGTGAAATCTCAGGGTCATTTTGTTTTGCATTTCCCTGATGGCTAATGATATTGAGCATTTCTTTAAGTGTTTCTCTGCCATTCGACATTCATCTATTGAGAATTCTCTGTTCAGCTCTGTTCCCCATTTCCTAATTTGATTACTTGGTTTGTTGCTTTTCAACTTTAGTTCTTTATGGATACTGGATATTAGCCCTCTTTCAGATAAAGGGTTAGTGAAGATTCTTTTCCAATCTGTAGGCATTTGCTTTGTTTTGATGATGGTGTCCTTTGCTTTACAGAAGCTTTTCCATTTCATGAAGTCCCATTTATTGATTGTTGCTCTTAGAGACTGCTGTTGGTGTTCTGTTTAGGAGGTTGTCTCCTCTGCCAATTATTTCTAGGGTCTTCTACACTTTTTCTTCTACCCAATTTAATGTGTTTAGTTTTATGTTGAGGTCTTTGAGCCACATGGACTTTAGTTTTTTGCGTTATGATAAGTATGGATCTATTAGAATTTTTATTTCTGGGTCTTCTATTGGGGTCCATTGCTCCACCAGTACCATGCATTTTTTTTACTGTTGCTTCTTAGTACAGCTTTAGAACAGGGTTGGACATACCTCCAGAATATCTTTTATTGTAGAGGATTGTTTTAGCAATTCTGAGTTTCTTGTTTTGTATATGAAGTTGAGAATTTTTCCTTTAAGTTCTTTAAAGAATTGTGTTGTTAATATGATGGGAATTGCATTGGATCTGTATTGGTTTTGGTAAGATGGCCATTTTGACTATGTTAAACCTGCCAAGCCATGAGCATGGGACATCTTTCCATCTTCTGAAATCTTCTAATTCTTTCTTCAGAGACTTGAAATTTTTTTCACACAAGACTTTGACTTGCTTGGTTAGGGTTACACCAAGATACTTCATGTCATTTGTTGCTATTGTGAAGAGTGTTTTTTCCCTAATTTCTTTTTCAGCCCTTTTTTCTTTTGTATACAGGAGGGATAGTGAGTGTTTTGAGTTAATTTTGTCTCTGGCCACTTTGATGAATGTGTTTATCAGCTGTAGGAGTTCTCTGGTAGAATTTTTGGGGTCACTCACATATACTATCACATCATCTACAAATAGTGATATTTTGACTTCTTCCCTTCCAAATTGTATCCACTTGATCTACTTCAACTATCTTATTGCTCTAGCAAGAACTCCAAGAAATATGTTGAAGAGATATGGAGAGAGTGGACAGCCTTGCCTTGTCCCTGATTTTAGTGGGATTGCTTTAAGTTTCTCTCCATTGAGTCTGATGTTGGCTATAGTTTTGCTGTATATTGCCTTTAGTATGTTTATGCGTTTTATCCCTGATCGCTCCAATATTTTAAACATGAATGAATGTTGGATTTTGTCAAATGCATTTTCAGCATCTAAGGAGATTATCATGTGGTTATTTTCTTACAGTTTGTTAATATGGTGGGATGAAGCCTACTTGGTCATAGTGGATGATATCTTTGATGTGTTCTTGTATTCGGTTTGCAAGTATTTTGTTGAGTATTTTTGCATCAATGTTCTTAAGGGAGATTGGCCTGAAATTCTCTTTCTTTGTTGGATCTCTGTGTGGTTTAGGTATCAAGGTGACTGTGGCTTTGTAAAATGAGTTTGATAGTTTTCCTTCTGTTACTATTTTGTGGATAGTTTGAAAAGATCTGGAGTTAGCTCTTCTTTGAATATCTTATAACATTCTGTGTTGAAATCATCTGGTCCTGGGATTTTTTTGGGTGGAAGACTTTTGATGACCACTTCTATTTCCTCAGGTGATATAGTACTATTTAATTGATTTACCTGGTCTTGATTTATCTTTGGTCTGTGGAATAGATCAAGAAAATTGTCAATTTCTTTTAGATTTTCTAATTTTGTGGCATGTAGAATATTGAAGTAATCCTAATGATTGTTTGGATTTCTTGAGTGTATGTAGTTAGTCCTCCTTTTCATTTCTGATTTTATTGATTTGGATGGTGTCTCTCTGCCTTATAGTAAGTTTGGTTAAGGGTTTTCTATCTTGTTGATTTTCTCAAAGAAACAGCTCTTGGTTTCATTGATTCTTCGAATTGTTTCATTTGTTTCTAATTGATTGTTTTCAGCCATCACTTTGATTATTTCCAGCAGTCTACACCTTTTTGTTGTAGCTGAATCTTCTTCTTTTTCTTCTTCTTTTTCTAGGAGATTTTTATGACAGCTTCTATTTCCTTAGAGGATATAGGATGATTAAATTGATTTACCTGGTCTTGACTCAGCTTCAGCATATGGAATCTGTCAAGAAAATTATCCGTTTCATTTAGATTTTCAAATTTTGTGGCATATAGGCTTTTGAAGTCAGACTTAATTATTGTTTGGATTTCTTCAGGATTGTGATGTCTTCCTGGTGAAATTTTCTCTTGATGAGTATGATGAGTATGAGTATGAGTATTATGTTTTATTAATTTTAATTAAAAGTCTACTTTATCAGATATTAGAATGGCTACTCTTGCTTGCTTCTTGGGTTCATTTGCTTCGAAAGCTGTCTTCCAGCCCTTTACCCTCAGGTAAGCTCTATCTTTGTACCTTAGTTCACAACACAATGCTGCATCTTGTTTATGCATTGATTCTGTTAGTCTGCGTCTTTTTTTTTTTTTTTTTTTTTTTTTTTTTGAGAATTGAGACTATTGATGTTCAGGGAGATGAAAGACCAGTGGCTGTTAGATCCTTTGATATTGTTGTTGGCTATGCTTCTGTGTTTGTGTGTTTGGCTACTTTTGTTTTGCTGTAGTGAAGCTAATTATTTCTTGTGTTTTCTTGAAAGTAGTTAGTTTTCCTGGGTTGTAATTTCCTTCTAGTATCTTCTGTAACCCTGGATTTGTGTGTAGGAATTGTTGGAATTTTTATTTGTCATTGAATATGTTGTTTCCTCTGTCTATGAGGACTGATAGTTTTGTTGGGTACAGTAGCCTAGACTGACATCTGTGTTCTCTTAGTGTCTGTGTGATATCTGTCCGTGCCCTTCTGGCTTTCATAGTTTCAGTTGAGAAGTCAGGAGTGATTCTGATGGGTTTGCCATTATATGTTACTTGGTCTTTTTCCTTAGCAGCTTTTAGTATTTTTGTTTTGTATACTTACTGTTTTGATTATTATGTGACAAGAGGATTTTCTTTTCTGTTCTAATTTATTATGTGTTCCACAGGCTTCTTCTATTCTTTTAGACCTCTCTTTTAAGTTGGTGAATTTTCTTCTATGATTTTGGTGAAAATATTTTCTGGGCCTTAGAGGAGAGAATCTTCTTTTACCTCTATTATTCTTAGTTTTTTTTTTTTTTTTTTTTTTTTATGTTGTCTTGGATTTCTTGAATGATTTGTGTCAGGAATTTTTTAGATTTATTATTTTCTTTGATGGATACATCAATTTCTTCTATTGTATCCTCCACACCTGAGATTCTTTCTTCCATCTCTTGTAGGCTGTTGGTTATGTTTACCCCTGTATTTCCTGTTTTCTTTCCTAGGTTCTCCCTATCCATGATTTCTTCCATTTGTGTTTTCTTTAATTTTTTCCAATTCTACCTTCAAATCTTGAACTGTTTTATTGATTTCCTTCACATGTCTGACTGTATTTTCCGGTTTTTTCTTCAATTCCTCACCTGTTTCATTGAACATTCCTTTGTTTCTTTTATTTCTTTCCATGATTTAATGATTTCCTCTCTGAATGCCACAAAATATTTGGCTGCATCTTCCGGTATTTCTTTATGGATGGCCATAATCTATTTTATTATATCTTCCCCTGATTCTTTACACATTTCATTTGCTTCCTCCAATAACCTCTTCATAAGCATAGATGTAAGGTCATTTTCTTGAAATTCACTTATGTTACAGTGTTCAGGGCTACTTGACCCTGGATTAGTGGGTTCTGGGTATGCCATATTGCTGTGCCTTTTGTTGGTTGTGTTTTTTCAATGGCCTCTACCCATCTCTTTGTCTCAGGTATTGTCTGTTAATTTCTGGTGCCTGCTGGGTCCTGGGATGGGGAGAGTCCACTTGGCAGGTTCTGAAAGAGTTCTCCTCATCTTTTTCTGTATGGCCAACTGAATGGTTGTACTTCTGAGGAATTCTCACAGATCACTTCATGTATGGACATGTTTGGTAACTGTAGTGTTCAGAAAGGCTCTCCTCTCACCAAGAGAGGTCTTGGAGATGGCTGCCTTGCTGCTGGGTTTCTTGCTCTGACTTTAGTGAGCTGCAGCTGTTGCTTTTAAGGTGTAATTGTTGGGTACATCCCTGTTGAAATACAGGGATACCCACGGTTTTGTCAGCTTAGCTAGGGAAAATTATTTGAATCTTAGAGCAGTACCTGAGGGCTGTTGTGATAGCACTCCAGCTTTTGTTGGACTGTGGATGCAGCTGTGTGCCCAAGTGGCCTTGCGGAACTCAATGGTATGTGAGCATGGTGCTCATACCCTCAGTAGTGTGCTAGAGCCTAGAGCTTGCATGAATCCAGAAAGTATTCTGGAGCTGGGTATCCTGATAGTTGGACCTGAAGATCCCTATATTGTGGAGTTTCCTCCTGACAGGGACACCCAGACTATGCTTTGAGGACTGCCCTTCTGCCTGGATTGGCAAATAGAACCTGCAGGCATAGAAGAGTGTGACTCTGCCTTTCTGGAGATTGGGTACCTGGGCATCTGCACTCAGATGGAAGCAGATCGCTTCCATTTTTTAGCTGGGTGAGTTGAAACTAATTGTATCCCCCACATTGGGGTATCCTCTTACCTCAAAAACACAATCGCTTGTGTTTTAGGGCTGTTAGCTGTGACTGTTGGTCACTATGCCGATCCTGCTGTTCTGCTGGTCAGAAAGAGAGTCATCCCAGTGCTGCCATGTTGCTCTCTTCTACAATGACTTTTAAGATGGAAAAAAAGATTCTGCTAAAAGAAAGCAGAGTTTGAGTTTGTCAGGCGTGCTTTCAAGGAACTCATTATGTAGCAGAGAATCCTATTCATGAACAAGTGGTTACTCAGCTACCTCAGATCCCATGATCTCAGGTGCCACCTGTGAACAAGCAGTCCTGGCACTAACACTACATTCAGATAAATTGTCTGAAGGACCAAGCAGGAAACACAGCTGTTCTTATGTCCTAGACAAATAACAAGGACCCATTTCTCTGTCCTGAATGCCCAGTTATAACTGTAAACCCCAGAAACCACTGAGTAGGACAGAGCTGCTGATCTGGCCAGGGTAGCCAAGGAAACCCTCTCACAGAGGGTTGTCAATACTAATGTGGAATAGCTCCAGCTGAAATAGTTTATTGCTGCTCAATTGTCTTTTTGTTCTAACTCATCTTTCTCTGTTTCAGCCAAACCAGTCCCAGGAATTATCTGGTTTCCTTCCCTTTTCCCTGCTCTTAAAAATTCAATACCCAGAAAACCCTAGACCCTGCCAGCCTATTATATCAATAAGAATGTGAGGGTACATGTAGAGAGTATGCCAGTAAAAGCTCAGTTCAAAGTTACAACCTCAGAAATTTCAGATCCAAAACCACAATAGGAGACCACCTTGTCATTCAGTATATCTCCCTTAATCCAACATCACTTTGATGCTTCCTTACTTAGGAAGCTGTCCTATTAACTAAACATTAAATTTTCATTTCCTACCTTACATTATCACAGAGGAAAACAGGAGTAAAGTTGTGGGATAAAGGGATGAGATAAAGGCTTGGTGGGATTCACAAGAAAAAGTCATATGTGTTCAGAGTTACAGGACACTGAAGAAAGTTTGTTTACTCATCTCCACTGAAATCTCAAGATTCTCACAGGTACTGATTGGCTGAGAGGGAGAATGATATCATGAAACAGGTGAAAGACAATAAGAGGTTATATGAGCCCTTTATAAAAAGCACCAAATGGACAGCATGCTTAAGATGACAGATCCTGTGTCCAAGAATTTAGTTCAGCAAAAGTATTTGGCCAGGTTAGCCAAGGAAACCTTCTCATAGAGGGTTGCAAACACTTCTGTGGAATAACTCCAGCTGATATACTTTATTGCCACTTTATTTATAGTTTATTTCTTTCAAGAGATCATAAATAAAGTTGTGTCGTTGACATGGGATTTTCACATTATTACAAATTTCATTATTATTTGTTAAATGCACAGATATATCCTCTGCCATGGAAATATTTACTGTGAAAATGCTTCCTAACCAAGGCAATTCTTTGAAGAAAAGCTGTTATTTGGAACCTTGCTTACAATTTTAGAGATCATTCAGGAGGTCACATCAGCAAAAAGTCATCTGTTGTAATCCTTAAGGAAAACTGAGAGCTTTTCTTACTGAACCACATGAGGCAAGCATGGAGAGGGAGACTGAGAGATACAGAGAAAGAAACCTAGAAAGACAGATTCAGAAATAGAGAGTCTATTACCTACAGAAACAAAGATATAAAGTAATAGAGACAGACTAAGGCCCATTCTGTCTGTTCACATTCATTGACATATCAACTTCAAAGCACACCTACAATATAACTACAATAGGAATTATCTTATCTAACAAGGCCATAAATCATAACACTTTCCAGATATTTCCTCACTGGGGATTCCACATTTTAATAGATGATCTTCAGGGTAACATTTCAATTCAAATCACCAGGAAATAGAAGAAGATGGAGGGATTTCTAAACTAAAAGAACATAGTTATCTGATATATTGTCGTTCAATACAATGAAGAAACACCCAGCAAATTTCATCTTCTAAAGAACAGGAATGAAAATCTCCTTTGGGGAAAATATGGAATATTTCTATAAAGGAGTATTATTTCGCTAAGAAAATGACATCATGATATTTTCAGACAAATGGATAGAAACAGGAAAAACCATCCTGGGTGATGTAAATAAATGTAGAAAGAAAAATATGTTATGCATTCACTTATTACCAGGTCTTGTTATATTGGGGGATAAAGGCCATCTATTGTGACCAAAGCAGTCTTCCACTAGGATGGGTAGGTGGCATTTAATTTATTTGTTGGCCCAGGGTATCCTATGGAAATTTTCAAGCAACCTCGGCTGTTGTTATTAAAATATGTGGCTCTCTGTCCTCAACTGATGGATCAGTGCCATGTTTTCGTATTGAGAGAAATGCTTGATTTTGCATCAAATGGGATTGCGTACAAGGACACAGTCTAATATTATGTAGACAGAGATACCTTAAAATACCAAGCTCTGAATAGGATTTCCCTATGAAATTCTCCCTCCAGTCAGAGCTCTGGGAAGCCTGCAGGAGAGGAAGCAGAAAGAGTGTCATAAATAGAGGGATTTGAGGACACAAGAAGAACAATGCCCTGTTGGGAGCTGTGACTCCAGCGGCCTGCTTTGATATTTAAATCTCGGTGGAGAGATGGCTTTTAGGAGGCCTTTACTAATGGCAGAGAAGAACTTGCAAGTCTATCTCCTTTGGTGTGTGACAGCAGGTGGGATAGCTTCCTCGGGCTCCTTGTGCATGTTAACCTATTGTTCTGACATGTTTTACTGGCTAAAAGTAACTCCTGACAATTAAAGAGGTCAGAAGTCTGGAGGCAGAAGAAGAGGCAGAGCCTTGAGACTAGCTGCTTGCTGCAGCATGCCTGCCTTTTGCTGTGGCTGTCGAGTCTGGACCTTTAAAAAAGTTTCCTGTGTGCTGTGTGTTTATTTTATTAATATTAATCCTCACTCCTGACTAAAGAACAGTTCAACTGTGCTGGCTGGCTCCGGCAATGCCCTGAGAATCAGGCCACAGAGGAAGATGATGCAGCCAAGCTTGATAAGACCTGATAAGCTAGGGTCAGATAGAAGGGGGAGAAGGACCTCCCCTAACAGGGAACTAAAGAAAGGGCATAGGGGTAGAACAAAGAGAGTTGGTAGGGATTTTAAAGAGGAGGGGTAAGCAGTGGGGATACAAAAAGAACAAATTGTACTAAATAAATACATAAGAAAAACTGTGATTAAGGGGATGAAGTATAGAATTCTTAAGGACTGATGGTTTCTTCTTGGAGGTGGTGCCAGCATGCTGCAAGGATGAACTCAGTTTTCCTTAAGGGACTTAGCACTGAGACTCTGATCATGTTCCCATGAGTATATGAACAACACATACTAAAATTGCTATATTTTAAAGAAAAAAAATATTTAATGTGACACATGGGTAGGAATTTGAACCTGGGATCAATGAAAAAGGAGTATAATGCATGTTAAGTAACTACCACATAATCAATAAAAATAATATGTTGACAACTTTTACAATGACTGTTAACAGGGAAAAATGTTTCTGCTAAAAGACAGTAGAGTTTGAGTTTGTAGGTATGCTTTCAAGGATCTCATTATGTAGCAGAGAATCCTAGCCATGAACAAATGATTACCCAGATACAAAAGATCACATCAGCTCAGGAGCAACCTATGAACAACACTCCTGGAAAAAACACTACATTCAGATGGATTGTCTAGAGGACCAGGGCAGGAAACATGTCTCCTGTATTATGCTAAGCATATGACAAGGACCCATTTCTCTTATTTCTCTTTCCTGAATGTTCAGTTATAAATATAAACCCCAGGACCAGGAAGATTGTTCACTGACCACTAAGTAGGACAGAGCTGCTGATCTGGCCAGATTAGCCAAGGCAACCCTCTCATAGAGGATTGTCAACACTAATGTGGAAAAGCTCCAGCTGTCAAATAGTTTATTTCCACTCATTTCTCCTTCTATATTAACCGACCTTTTTCTGTTTCAGCCAGTCATAGGAATTGTCTGGTTTCCTTCTATTTTCCCTGCTCTTAAAGACTCAATACCCCAGAGAACCCTATACCCTGTCAGCCTATTATATCAATAAGATTGTGAAGGTACATATAGTGAATATCCCAGTAAATGCTCAGTTCAAAATCACAACCTAGAAAATTTCAGATCCAAGACCACAATAGGAGACAACCTTGTCATTCAGTACATTCCCCTTAATCCTACATCACTTTGAAGCTTCCCTATTTTGGAAGCTATCCTATTAACTAAATATTAAGGTTTATTTTACTACCTGACATTTTCAGAGAGGTAAAAAGGAGTAAAGATGTGGGATCTGGATAAAGAGATGAGATGAAGGCTTGTTGGGTTTCACAAGAAAAAATCATGTGTTCACAGGATCAGAGATACTATTTTGGAAGCTATCCTATTAAATAAATATTAAGGTTTATTTTACTACCTGACATTTTCAGAGAGGTAAAAAGGAGTAAAGATGTGGGATCTGGATAAAGAGATGAGATGAAGGCTTGTTGGGTTTCACAAGAAAAAATCATGTGTTCACAGGATCAGAGATACTGGACACTGAGAAAAATTTGTTTACTCATCTCTATGGAAACCTAAAGATTCTCTCAGGTGATGACAGGATGATAGGGAGATTGATGTCATGGAACAGGTGAAAGGCAGTAAGAGTTCCATTATTAAAAGTGTTAAGTGGACTGCCTGCATGACAGAAAAGCTGAGCAGCCCTACATACCTCAATATGGCCAGCTAAAAACACATATCACAGAGATGACAGTTCCTGTGTCCATGAATCTTAGTTCAGGAAGAATGTCATATACCTCTTTCAAGTTTTCATTAGTAAAGTCACCTATCATTGATATGTGACTTTTACATTATCATTGATTCCATGTAATTTTTTAAATGCATAGATATGTTTTCAGTCATGGAAATATTTACTGGGGAAATGCTCCCTGAACAAGGTAAATATGTAAATAAGCATGTGAATATGCAAATAAGGCTTTCAATATGAAAATATATATGTAAATAAGGCTTTCAATTGGGACCTTGCTTATATTTTTACACAGAGCATCCAGGAATTCACGTCATCAAGCAGTCATCTTGTAGTCCTTCACCACAACTGAGAGCTTTTTGTACTGAAACGCAAGTGGCAGACAGAGAATGGGAAACTGAAAGACTTAAAGAGAAAAAGAGCTAGAGAGACAGTTTCAGAAATAGAGAGACCAAGACCAACAAAAGCAAAAATACAATGTGACAGAGACCGAGAGACAGACTCCATCACTTTGTTCAGTTTCATTGCCATATCAACCTCAAAGTAAGCCCTACTATAATATAACTCCAAAAGAAATTATATTTTTTAATATTTATTTATTTTAATTTTATTCAATTACACTTTATTCACTATGTATACCTCCACAATGCTTCTGCCCTCCCATTCCCACATTCCCTTCCATTTGTCCATGCATGCTTCTCCTCAAGTCTACTGATAGGGGAGGTCTTACTTTCCATCCTTCTGATCCAGGTCTATCAGATCTCATCAGGAGTGTCTGTATTGTTTTCCTTTGTAGCCTGCTAACGTTGCTTCCCCTTCAGGGTGAGGTAATCAAAGAGCAGGCCAATCAGTTCATGTTAAAGGCAGTCCCTCTTCCCATTACTATCAAATCAACTTGGACACTGAACTGCCATGGGCTATATCAGTGCAAGGTTTCTAGGTTATCTCCATGCATGGCACCTGGTTGTATGAGTCTCAGGAAAGATGCCTGGGCTTAGATTATTTGATTCTGTTTCTCTCCTTGGGGAGTTTCTGGCCTCTCCATAACCACCTCTTTCATTAGATTCCATGCACTATGCCCAAAAATTCGCCATAAGTCTTAGCATCTGTTTGATAGTCTGCAGGGCTCCTAACTTGTTTCCTGTTTTCTCTTTCTTCTGATGTTCATATTTGTTGTCTTTCAGGATGGGGATTGAGCAATTTAGCCAGAGTCTTCCTCTTGATTATTTTCTTTAGGTAAACAGATTTCAGTACATTTATCCTGTATTATATGTCTATCTGAGTGAGTATATACCATGTGTGTCTTGTTACTTCTGGATAGCTCATTCAGGATCATATTTTCCATTTGCCAACATTTACCTACAAATTTCATGATTTCCTTTTTCTTTACTGCTGAGTAATATTTCATTGTGCACATGTACCACAATTTCTGTATCCATTTTTCAGGTGGGGAGCATCTATACTGTTTCCGGATTCTGGCTATTACAAAATAGAGCTGCTACAAACATGGTTGAGCAAATGTCCTTACTGTGTACTCAAGTCTCTTTTGGATATATTCCTAGTAGTGGTAAAGCTGGATCTTGAGGAAGCACTGTTCCTATTGTCTGAGAAAGCATCAGATTGATTTCCAGAGTGGTTGTACAAGATTACATTCCCACCAGCAGTGGAGGAGGGTTCCCCTTTCTCAATGACCTCTCCAGCATCTGTTATCACTTGCGTTTTTGATATTGGCCTTTCTGGTAGATATAAGGTGAAATCCCAGGGTCGATTTGATTTGCATTTCCCTGATGTGTAATGATGCTGAGCATTTCTTTAAGTGTTTCTCTGCCATTTGAGATTCCTCTATCAAGAATTCTCTGTTTAGCTCTGTTCCCAATTTTTTAATTGGATTACTTGCTTTGTTGGTTTTCAACTTCTTTATATATATATATATATATATATATATTATATATATGCTGGATATTAGCCCTCTGTCATAGAGAGGGTTGGTTAAGCTTCTTTCCCAATCTGTTTTGTTTTGTTTCCCATTTGTTTTGTTTTGATGACAGTGTCCTTAACTTTACAGGAATTTTTCAGTTTCATGACATCCCTTTTTTTGATTGTTGCTCTTACAGCCAGTGTTCAGGAAGTTGTCTCCTGTGTCCATGATTTCAATGTTCTTTCCCACCTTTTCTTCTAACTGATTTAATGTGTCTGGATTTATGTTGATCTTTGATCCACTTGGACTTTACTTATACTTTACTTATACTTGGTGATAAATATGCATCTATTTGCATTTCTCAACAGGTAGACATCCATTTAGAGCAGCACAATTTGTTTAAAATGCTATCTTTTTCCATTGTATGGCATATATCATTTTTCCATTGTTCAGGCAATTCTGTCAAATCTCAGGTGTCCATAAGTGTATGGGTTTATTTCTGAATCTTCTCTTTGGTTCCATTGATCCACCATTCTGTTTCTATGTTAGTACCATCCAGTTTTTTATTATTGTTGCTCTATAACCTTGAATTCAGGGGTGGAGATACCTCCAGAAAATCTTTTATTGTAGAGGATTCTTTCAGCAATTCTGGGTTTCTTGTTTTTCTATATGAATTTGAGATTTTTTTTCTTTCAAGTTCTGTAAAAATTGTGTTGGAAATTTGCTGGGAATTGCATTGAATCTTTAGATTGCTTTTGGTAAGATGGCCATTTTTAGTATGTTGATTCTGCCAAGCCATGAGAATGGGAGATATTTACATCTTCTGATATCTTCTTGTATTTCTTTCTTCACAGAGTTAACATTTTTTCATACTATTCTTTGACTTGCTTGGTTATGGTTAACACCAAGGTACTTTATGTTTCAGACCAAATACAAGAACACATCAAATGTAGCATCCACTATGACCAAGAAGGCTTTATCCCAGGTGTGCCGGGGTGGTTTAATATATGGAAAAACATCAATGTAATCCACCATATTTAAAAAAGGACCAAAAAAACCCACGTAATTATCTTTTTAGATGTTGAAAAAGCATTTGACAAAATCCAACCTCCATTCATTTTTAAAGTATTGGAGAGATCAGGGATACAAGGCACGTATCTAAATATAGTAAAGGCCATATACAACAAGCTTATAGCTAACATCAATGTAAATGGAGAGATACTTAAAGCCATCCCACTGAAATTAGAGACAAGGCAAAGCATCCCACTTTCTCATCTCTTCAGCATAGTTCTATAAGTCCTTGCTAGAGCAATAAGACAATAAAGATAATCAAAGAGTTAAAAATTGGAAATGAAGAAATCAAAGTATCACTATTTGCAGGTGATAATATACTATACTGCAGTGATCCCTAAAAGTCTACATGGGAAATCCTAGAACTGATAAATATGTTCAGCAAACTGAATCTGGAATATGTAATAGGGAATCTGTGAGATTGTGTCCAGTAATGGATGGTATAGTCCTGGTATTTGGGTATTTTGGTCACTCCAAGGGGACCATGTCAGATTTTTGGGTTCCTTGTGTATCTCTCTGTGTGTGTATGTTTATCTATAGCCTTGGATATTTTTAGACATGAGACAACTTGAATCAACACCTCTGAGTTTGGTGCTGGACCATCGGAGTTAAATTGTAGAAAACATTTTAAAATTGATTATGTATTTGAAAATAGTAACACTTGGGCAGTCTAACAAAGAACTTAACCAGTTTCTTAACCCTTTGGGAGAAATAGGAAAATTTTTTTATTTATTTTATGAAGTTTACAAAGTAAAATCAAGCCATGCTGTTTAAGCCAAGTGAACAAAAACTGCAGTTATTACAATATATCATGTAAAAAAACCTATAATATATTTTGGTCTTCATTTAAACAGGCTAGAGATTCTTCAATGCAAAATGTTTGCTTAAGCTCTTTTACAGAAAAAAAAAAGGACTACTGTTCCATGTTAGCCCAGGGTTATGCAGAGTTGTATTCAGATCTTTGTTAACCATTATATAAAACATATGCCTGCCTGCCAATACCTAAATAAATAATTTTATGTTGTTTATTTCTAGCCTATAGATTTGATACAGTCAGAATAGTCCAATTTTGCTGAGGTCTACAGGCTAATTTAAGTTCTCTGTTAAATGTTAAATACAACTTTTGCCCTTTAATTTTTTGATGTTAAGTTTTAATACAATATGATCGATTCATAAGATTCACTAGCCCCTATATAAATTGTTTAATTAAAAGTTTTGCTTTTATTTAATTTAAAATGAGCAGATTTAAAATCATGCTAAAGATTATAGTTGAGTACAAGATTATAACTACTCTCTTTATTTAATTTAAGGTTAATTTTAAAATGGGTAACTATAAAGTTTGCCTATAAAGATCTACCTAAAATTTGGTTCTAAATGTACATTTGAAAAATATACCAAAATTGAGATTATAACATCCTGTTTTATAGGATGAAGTTTAGAGCAGTTGATAAATGTAGACAAAAAGTAACTCAGGGGGGGCGGAGCCAAGATGGCGACTAGCACACACAGTTTCTGAGCAGTGGGATACCTGATCTTCTGAGTTGGAGAATGGAAGGACCCCCAACCCAGGAAAACCACAGCAAGGCTTTCTGAACACCAGAGAACATCGCAGGAGGTGAAAACTTTGGCCTCCGGTCACCCGGAGACTTGCTTGGGTAGGGAGAGAAAAGATCCTTTGTTCTTGCTGCACTCCCTTCCCCCAGACCTCCTTCCTCCTCGGCACAGCGGCACAGCGGACTCGTCTTTCTCAGCGCAGACCTAACTGCCTGGGGTATACAACCGCTGAGACGGAGCCCCAACCACTTTAGCGGCAGACAATAGCCAGCAGTACGTACCCCGGAGTCCCAGATTCGCGCAGCGGCTGCACCATCCTCCCAGGGCACGAATCTGCTAGACACCATACTAGCTCCGCAGGATCGCCATCACTGACGGTACGACCCACCCAATCCCACAGTGACAGAGAATACTCTATATACTCACCGAAACCAGGCAGAAACGTCATACAACCTGGACACACCAGGCACTGGGCCTCCCAAGCTTGGAGAGCACAACGAAGAGATCCCAGGACTTGCCAGAAAGCATCAGGACTAGCAAGCCAGTCTCCAGTTACAGCAGGACGTGGCAGCGGAGCAGTACTGAACTGGCGGGGCACCACAGCCCTCCAGTTTAAGACTAACCAGGGCCAAACCAGAGAACAGAGAGCCTGGTTACCCCATCCCTGCTTAAGGGACCACCCTGAAATCTCCAGCTGCAGCAAGACCTCAGAACCTGGCAGTGACAGCAGCACAGAACTGGCGGAACACATCAAAGAAGCAGGGCCAAACCAGAGAGCAGAGAGCCCCGGATACCACGATCTCTGCCAAGAGACCTGCCTGTAAGTGAGTGCACCCTTGAGAATCTGCAGTTCCCCAGATCCTGGGTCCTTCTAAATCAGAAGCCAGGCATCGAACCCCCTCCCACCCACATACACACTTTGGGAAACAGAGGGGCACTAGGGACATTGAAGTTCCTGCCCTGTGGGCCTGATTGAGGAGCTAAGACAGTTAATGCCAAAAATTGCGCTGCGATCATCATTAGCGCCTGCGACATATACAGTACAGAGCCCCTCCCACACACTCAAGGGTTCAACATTAGCCATCACTCTGTCCCTCGAGAAACTCATCCACGCACACTTACACACACAGACACACACGCGCGCGCGTGCACACACACACTTGCATTTGCCCCGTTTGCGCCTGCGTACTTTCCTCCCACAGGTACAGCTAGTCCTCAGCACACGCTGAGAGTGCTCAGCTTCCTGAAGAACTCTCCAGACACCAGAGAGAGACAGCAACAGTCTGATCTGCAGAATCCAAAAACAAACAGGGAAGGTTTCAGATAAGCCAATGGCCAGAGGTAGGCGAAAGAACACTTCCAACATAAATCAGGACATCATGACTTCACCAGCAAACCCCAAAATCGATGGATACACCAATTCAGCAGAAGCACAGGAAAATGATTTTAAAGCCATGCTTGCCCAATTATTTGAGGCTCATAAGGAGGAAATGAACAAGTCTTTCAAAGAGATGGCCAGTCAATTGGAGGCAAAGAAAGAAGAAATAGACAATATCCTTAAAGAAACACAGGCAAACATAGCCAAACAGATACACAAGTAGAGGAAAAATTAGTGGCATATAAGAAGGAAATGAAAAAAGAAATAGAGGCCATCGTAGAGAGACAGGAATCCAAATTCAAACACATGAAAGAAATGGTGCAAGGCATGAAAACAGAATTAGAATCAATAAAGAAAACACAAAATGAGAAAACCCTTGAGCTGGAGAACTTGGAGAAAAGATCAGGAACCACAAAAGTAAGCATCACCAACAGAATACAAGAGATGGAAGAGAGAATCTCTGGAGCTGAAGACACACTTGCAGAAATGGATACTTCTCTCAAAGAAAAAGTAAAATCAGAAAAGTTCCAATCACAAAATATCCAAGAAATCAAGGATGCTATGAAAAGACAAAATCTAAGAATAATAGGAATTCACGAAAAAGAAGACTCCAGACTCCAAGGTCCAGAAAATATTTTCAAGAAAATCATAGAAGAAAATTTTCCCAACTTAAAGAAAGAGATGTCCATAAATATACAAGAGGCCTACAGAACTCCAAATAGACTAGACCAGAAAAGAAACACATCACGTCACATCATAGTCAAAACACTAAATCTACAGAACAAAGAAAAGATATTAAAAGCAGCAAGGGAAAAAGGCCAAGTAACATATGAAGGTAGACCTATCAGAATCACGCCGGACTTCTCATCAGAAACTATGAAAGCCAGAAGGGCCTGGGCAAGTATCATGGAGACTCTAAGAGATCACAAATGTCAACCCAGACTACTATACCCTGCAAAGCTTTCAATCAACATAGATGGAGAAAACAAAATATTCCATGACAAAACTAAATTTATACAATATCTACACAGCAAACCATCCCTACAGAAGATACTAGAAGGAAAACTCCAATCCAATGAAAACAAATTCACCCAAGAAAACAGGGCATACAGATAATGTCCCAACAAAAATGAAAAGAAAACAAGCAATGAATCAGGGTTAGATCATTGACTCCATTACAAAAGGAACTAACATGCATTGGTCACTATTATCTATCAATATCAATGGACTCAACTCACCAATAAAAAGACACAGGCTAACAGAATGGTTAAGGAAACAGGATCCAACATTCTGTTGCATCCAAGAAACACACCTATGCAACAAAGACAAACACTACCTCAGAGTAAAGGGCTGGAAAACTGTTTTTCAAGCAAACGGTTCCAGAAAACAAGCTGGAGTAGCCATCCTAATATCTAATGAAATAGACTTTCAAACCAAGTTAATCAAAAAAGATAAGGAGGGCCACTATATTCTCATCAAAGGAAAAATCCACCAAGAGGACATCACAATCTTGAATATCTATGCCCCAAATACAAGAGCACCGACATTCGTAAATGAAACATTATTAAAGCTTAAATCATACATTGATCCTAATACCTTAATAGTGGGAGACTTCAACACTCCACTCTCACCAAGGGACAGATCAACTAGACAGACACCAAATAGGGAAATAAAAGCACTCACAGAATCCCTAAATCAAATGGACCTAATAGACGTCTACAGATCATTTCACCCAAACTCAAAAGAGTACACCTTCTTTTCAGCACCCCATGGAACCTTTTCCAAAATAGACCATATAGTGGGCCACAAAGCAAGCCTCAACAGATACAAAAGGATTGAAATAATCCCTTGTATACTATCTGACCACCATGGACTAAAGCTCGACCTCAACAACAACAGAAACAACAAAAAGCCGACACGCACATGGAAACTAAACAACTTACTACTCAATGACAGCTGGGTTAAGGAAGAAATAAAGAAAGAAATTAAAGACTTCCTAGAATTCAATGAAAAGGAAGGCACAACATACCCAAATTTATGGGACACAATGAAAGCAGTGCTCAGAGGAAAATTTATAGCACTAAGTGCCTGCAAGAAGAAATTTGTAACATCACATACAAACAACTTAATGGCCCAACTGAAAACCCTAGAACAAAAAGAAGCAGATACACCCAAAAGGAGCAGACGGCTGGAAATAATCAAACTAAGGGCTGAAATCAATCAACTAGAAACAAATAAAACTATCCAAAGAATCAAAGAAACAAAAAGCTGGTTCTTTGAGAAAATCAACAAGATAGACAAACCCTTAGCCAAACTAACTAAAAAGCAGAGAGAAACTATCCAGATCAGCAAAATCAGAAATGAAAATGGGGACATAACCACAGACATTGAGGAAATCCAAACAATTATTAGGTCATACTACAAAAGCCTATATGCCACATAATTTGAAAATCTAAATGAAATGGATAATTTTCTTGAAAGATTCCATCTACCAAAACTAAGTCAAGATCAGGTAGAAAGACTGAATAGCCCTATATCTCCCAAGGAAATCGAAGCAGTCATTAACAGTCTCCCCTCCAAAAAAAGCCCTGGACCAGATGGCTTCAGCGCAGAATTCTACAAGACCTTCAAAGAAGTGCTAACTCCAATTCTCCTCAAGCTATTCCACAAAATAGAAACAGAAGGAACACTACCAAACTCATTCTATGAAGCAACAGTCACCTTAATACCTAAACCACACAAAGACCCAACAAAAAAAGAGAACTTTAGGCCTATCTCTCTTATGAACATTGACGCAAAAATACTCAATAAAATACTTGCAAACCGAATCCAAGAACACATCACAGATATCATCCACCATGACCAAGTAGGCTTCATCCCAGGCATGCAAGGGTGGTTCAACATACAGAAATCCATCAATGTAATCCACTACATAAACAAACTGAAGGAGAAAAACCACATGATCATCTCCTTAGATGCCGAAAAAGCATTTGACAAAGTCCAACACCCATTCATGTTTAAAGTCTTGGAGAGATCAGGGATACAAGGCACATACCTAAACATAGTAAAGGCAATATATAGCAAGCCGATAGCTAACATCAAACTCAATGGAGAGAAACTTAAATCAATCCCACTGAAATCAGGGACAAGACAAGGCTGTCCATTGTCCCCATATCTCTTCAACATAGTACTTGAAGTCCTAGCCAGAGCAATAAGACAACTAAAGGAGATCAAGGGGATACAAATCGGAAAGGAAGAGTTCAAAGTGTCACTATTTGCAGATGATATGATAGTATACATGAGCGACCCCAAAAATTCAACCAGAGAACTCCTTCAGCTGATAAACACCTTCAGCAAAGTGGCAGGATACAAAATCAACTCAAAAAAATCAGAAGCCCTCCTATATACCAAAGACAAAAAGGCTGAGAAAGAAATTAGGGAAACAACACCCTTCACAATAGCCACTAATAACATAAAGTACCTTGGTGTGACCCTAACCAAGCAAGTGAAAGACCTGTTTGAGAAAAACTTCAAGTCTCTGAAGAAAGAAATTGAAGAAGATATCAGAAGATGGAAAGATCTCCCGTGCTCATGGATTGGTAGGATTAACATTGTGAAAATGGCCATACTGCCAAAAGCAATCTACAGATTCAATGCAATTCCCATCAAAATACCAACTCAATTCTTTACAGACCTTGAAAAAAAGATTCTTAGCTTCATATGGAGAAACAAAAAACCCAGAATCTCCAAAACGATCCTGTACAACAACAGATCATCTGGAGGTATCTCCATTCCTGATCTCAAGCTGTACTACAGGGCAACAGTAATAAAAACTGCATGGTACTGGCATAGAAACAGAAAGGAGGATCAATGGAACCGCATAGAAGACCCAGAAATAAATTCACACACCTATGAATACTCGATATTCGACAAAGAAGCCAATTCCATTCAATGGAAAAAAGACAGCATCTTCAACAAATGGTGCTGGACCAACTGGATGTCTACATGCAGAAAAATGAAAATAGATCCATGTTTATCACCCTGCACAAAACTAAAGTCAAAGTGGATCAAGGACCTCAACATAAAACCAGATACCCTAAATCAATTGGAAAAAAAAGTGGGGAACAGCCTAGAACTCATTGGCACAGGAGACAACTTCCTGAACAGAACACCAACAGCACAGGCTCTAAGAGCAACAATCAATAAATGGGACCTCATGAAACTGAAAAGCTTCTGTAAAGCAAAGGATACCGTCATCAAAACAAAACGACTGCCTACAGATTGGGAAAGAATCTTCACTAACCCTTTATCTGACAGAGGACTAATATCCAGTATATACAAAGAACTAAAGAAGCTGAAAAGCAGCAATCCAAGTAATCCAATTAAAAAATGGGGAACAGAGCTAAACAGAGAATTCTCGACAGAGGAATATCAAATGGCAGAAAAACACTTAAAGAAATGCTCATCCTCATTAGCCATCAGGGAAATGCAAATCAAAACGACCCTGAGATATCACCTTACACCCATCAGAATGGCCAAGATGAAAAACTCAATCGATAACACATGCTGGAGAGGTTGTGGAGAAAGGGGAACCCTGCTCCACTGCTGGTGGGAATGTAAACTGGTACAACCACTCTGGAAAGCTATCTGGCACTTTCTAAGACAAATAGGAATAGTGCTTCCTCCAGACCCAGCTATACCACTGCTAGGTATATACCCAAAGTTTGTTCAAGTACACAAAAAGGACACTTGCTCAACCATGTTTATAGCAGCTCTATTTGTAATAGCCAGAACCTGGAAACAACCCAGATGTCCATCAACGGTGGAATGGGTACAGAAATTGTGGTATTTTTATACAATGGAATACTACTCAGCAATCAAAAAGGAGGAAATCATGAAATTTGCAGGCAAATGGTGGGATCTAGAAAAGATCATTCTGAGTGAAATATCCCAGAAGGAGAAAGACAAACATGGGATATACTCACTTATATAGACCTATAAGATATGATAAACATAATGAAATCTATACACCTAAAAAAGATAATCAAGGGGGAGGGGCAAGATGGCGGCGCCGGGAGGACTCTCATTCTGAGCAGCAGCACAGCAGGATCAGCACAGTGAACAGCAATCAGAACTCTCGGCCATAAAACACAGTCATTGTGTTTCCCAGGTGAGAGGATACCCCACGGTGGGGGATTCAATCAGCTTTTAACTCACCCGGCTAAACCGAGGAAGAGATCCCGGTTCCACCAGACGCTTGGCTGCCGGCCACCAGCCCCAGCCCCAGCCCAGAGCCACAAGCCAGTGTCTCTGGTCATGGTCCCAGACTGAACCTTGGGCACCACACTATCAGAGACTGGAATTTTCAGTCGAGAGATAACCCCAGGGTACAGGAAATGATTGGGACCGGCCTTAGGTCACCCAGACATCCCCTGGAAAAGACTCGGGCAGGTTCCACGGGCACCCCAGGAGCCAGCCCGGAGCCAGAGCCGGGGACCCAGGTTCCGGCATAGAGCCCTGCCTGCCTGCGCACCTGATTCGCCGCCAGAGATAGAAACAGCGGGTCTGATCTCAGAGCACTCAGCTCACCCCCAACCTGAAAAGGTCCCCGGAAAATTACCCACCTTAGGGAGCCACTCAGACTCCCAAAAGCCACAAAGGCAGACACAGGCAGTTTCTGCGCACCAGACAGCTGGCAGAGACTGAGCCGCCATCACACAGCTGTGCTCCAGGCACAGGCAAATTTCTGTGACCAGCCAGCTGGCGGACACTGAGCAGTGTGCGCCAGGGCAAAAAAAGACACTAGGAGTCCGTGTCTCCAGAGAATCCACGGGGAAGGAAGGAAACTGTACTGATCTAAATCACCCAATCCTTCCCTAGAAAAAGTCTAGCAGTCTAGTGGGGCCGAGGCGCCAGCACTCAGCTGTGCTCCAGACACAAGCACAAACAGTTGAGGCACGCCTGATGTCCAACTGGGTCACAGCAGCTGATCATTAAATTTGCAACAAGAAACCCAGAAACAGGGCAGCTGCCCTCAGGACTTCCCTGGGTGAGAGGAGAACCCTCTCGACTAACAAAGACCACAGTTACCACTCAGGTCTATATCCCTGAGGTGAGTAACTCCTGAAAAAACACCAGCCATCCAGGGACTATACCCAAAAAGCTGAGAAGACATCCTTCAGGAAAATCCAGCTTTCTGCAAAGGGGATTCTCTCCCCCTCAGGATCCCCAGGAACCACCAGAAAATAACCCCAAACTCCTAAGATAACACAATGGGTAGAGGCCAGCGTAAAAGCTCAAGCAACAAAAGACAGAGCAATATGGCATCTCCAGAACCCAGTTACCCAGGGGCAAGTAGCCCTGGACACCCCACCATAACTGAAATCCAAGAAGATGACCTAACAAGTATGCTCATGAAGATGATAACAGAGGAAACAAATAAGATTCGTAAAGACATAGAGGAAGATAAACTCAAACAGAATATTGCCATCCGTAAAGAAATAGAGGAAGCTGCAGCCAAACAGTTTATGGCCTTTAGAAAGGAAATGCTTAAAACACTGAATGAAATGAAAGAAATAGAGTTGAAGGAACTAAAAGAAAAACAGGAAAGTACAATCAGACAGGTGAAGGAAGTAAACAAAACAACTCAAGACCTGAAGATAGAATTGGAAAAATTAAAGAAAACACAAATGGAAGAAATAATGGAAAGGAAGAATCTAGGGAAGAAAACAGGAACTACAGAGGTAAGCATAACCAACAGACTACAAGAGATGGAAGAAAGAATCTCAGGTGTAGAAGATACAATGGAAGAAATCGATGTATCTGTCAAAGAAAATGTTAAATCTGAAAAATTCCTGACACAGACCGTCCAAGAAATGCAAGACAATATGAAAAGACAAAACCTAAGAATAATAGGTATAGAGGAAAAAGAAGACTCCCTTCTCCAAGGCCCAGAAAATATTTTCAACAAAATCATTGAAGAAAATTTCCCCAAGCTAAAGGAGAGGCCAATTAGAATACATGAGGCCTACAGAACACCCAGCAAATTTGACCAGAAAAGAAAATCCTCCCGCCACATAATAATCAAAACAGTAAGTATACAAACCAAAGAAAAAATACTAAAAGCTGCAAGGGAAAAAGGCCAAGTAACATATAATGGCAAACCCATTAGAATCACACCTGACTTTTCAACAGAGACTATGAAAGCCAGAAGGGCCTGGACAGATATCATGCAGACCCTAAGAGAACACAGATGTCAGCCCAGGCTACTATACCCAGCAAAACTCTCAGTCCTCATAGATGGAGAAAACAAGATATTCAATGACAAAAACAAATTTCAACAATACCTACAAACAAATCCAGCATTACAGAAGACACTGGAAGGGAAAATACAACCCAAGAAAGCTAGCTACATTCAAGAAAACACAGGAAATAAATAACCTCACTTCAGTAAAACAAAAAGCAACCAAACACACAACCTGATGACCACAGCCAACATCAAAATCAAGAGATCTAACAGCCACTGGTCATTAATCTCTCTCAACATCAATGGACTCAACTCTCCAATAAAAAGACACAGATTAACAGAATGGATACGTAAACAAAACCCAGCAATCTGTTGCATACAAGAAACACACCTAAGACACAAAGATAGACATTACCTGAGGGTAAAGGGTTGGAAGACGACTTTCCAAGCAAACGGACCCAAGAAGCAAGTAGGAGAAGCCATTCTAATATCTGATAAAATAGACTTTCAACCAAAATTAATCAAAAGAGATGGGGAAGGACACTTCATACTCATCAAGGGAAAATTCCACCAGGAAGACATCACAATCCTGAACATATATGCCCCAAATACAAGGGCACCCACATTTGTGAAAGAAACATTGATAAAATTTAAAGCACATATAGATCCACACACATTAATAGTGGGAGACTTCAACACCCCACTCTCAACAAAGGACAGGTCAACCAAACAGAAATTAAACAAAGAAACAATGTCTCTGACAGAGGTCATGAATCAAATGGACCTAACAGACATTTACAGAACTTTACACCCAAACAAAAAAGAATTTACCTTCTTCTCAGCACCTCATGGAACCTTCTCCAAAATAGACCACATAGTGGGTCACAAAGCAAGCCTCAACAAATACAAGAAGATTGAAATAATCCCATGTATCTTGTCTGATCACCATGGAATAAAGCTGGACCTCAACAATAACAGAAATAACAAAAAGCCTACACACACATGGAAACTGAACAACTTGTTACTAAATGACAGCTGGGTCAGGGAAGAAATAAAGAAAGAAATTAAAGTCTTTCTAGAAATCAATGAAAATGAAGACACAACATACCCGAACTTATGGGACACAATGAGAGCAGTGCTAAGAGGAAAGTTCATAGCACTAAGTGCCTTCAAAAAGAAATTCGAGACAGCTCATTCAAGCACCCTAATGGCTCACTTAAAAACCCTAGAAAAAGAAGAAGCAGACACACCAAGAAGGAGTAGACGGCTGGAAATAATCAAACTCAGGGCTGAAATCAATCAATTGGAAACAAATAAAACAATTCAAAGAATCAATGAAACCAAGAGCTGGTTCTTTGAGAAAATCAACAAGATCGACAAACCCTTAGCCAGGCTAACTAAAAGGCAGAGAGACACCACCCAAATCAACAAAATCAGAAATGAAAAGGGGGATATAACTACAGACACTGAGGAAATCCAAACAATCATTAGGACTTACTTCAAAAGTCTATATGCCACAAAATTTGAAAATCTAAATGAAATGGACAATTTTCTTGATCGATTTGACTTACCAAAGCTGAACCAGGACCAGGTAAATCAACTAAATAGACCTATATCCCCCAAAGAAATAGAGGCGGTCATCAAAAGTCTCCCATCCAAAAAAAGCCCAGGACCAGATGGCTTCAGCGCAGAATTCTATCAGACCTTCAAAGAAGAGCTAACACCAATTCTCTTCAAACTATTCCACAAAATAGAAACAGAAGGAATATTACCAAATTCATTCTATGAAGCCACAGTCACCTTGGTACCTAAACCTCACAAAGACTCAACAAAGAAAGAGAATTTCCGGCCAATCTCCCTTATGAACATTGATGCAAAAATACTTAATAAAATACTTGCAAACCGAATCCAAGAACACATCAAAGATATTATCCACTATGACCAAGTAGGCTTCATCCCAGGTATGCAGGGGTGGTTCAATATATGGAAATCCATCAATGTGATCCACCATATTAACAAACTGAAAGAAAAAAAACCACATGATAATCTCCCTAGATGCTGAAAAAGCCTTTGACAAAATCCAACATCCATTCATGTTCAAAGTATTGGAGAGATCAGGGATACAAGGCACATATCTAAACATAGTAAAGGCGATATACAGCAAGCCTATAGCCAACATCAAACTGAATGGAGAGAAACTTAAAGCAATCCCACTGAAATCAGGGACAAGACAAGGCTGCCCACTCTCTCCATATCTCTTCAACATAGTGTTGGAAGTCCTTGCTAGAGCAATAAGACAGTTGAAGGAGATCAAGGGGATACAAATTGGAAAGGAAGAAGTCAAATTATCACTATTTGCAGATGATATGATAGTATACGTGAGTGACCCCAAAAACTCTACCAGGGAACTCCTACAGCTGATAAACACCTTCAGCAAAGTGGCAGAATACAAAATTAACTCAAAAAAATCAGTAGCCCTCCTGTATACAAAAGACAAAAGGGCTGAGAAAGAAATTAAGGAAACAACACCCTTCACAATAGCCACAAATGACATAAGGTACCTCGGAGTAACCCTAACCAAGGAAGTCAAAGACTTGTATGAAAAAAATTTCAAATCTCTGAAGAAAGAATTAGAAGAAGATATGAGAAGATGGAAAGATCTCCCATGCTCATGGCTTGGTAGGATTAACATAGTAAAAATGGCCATCTTACCAAAAGCAATCTACAGATTCAATGCAATGCCCATCAAATTACCAACACAATTCTTTACAGACCTGGAAAAGAAAATTCTCAACTTCATATGGAATAACAAGAAACCCAGAATTGCTAAAACAATCCTCTACAATAAAAGATCTTCTGGAGGTATCTCCATCCCTGATCTTAAGTTGTACTATAGAGCAACAGTTTTAAAAACTGCATGGTACTGGCATAGAAACAGAATGGTGGATCAATGGAACCGAACAGAGGACCCAGAAATAAACCCACACACTTATGGACACCTGATCTTTGACAAAGACGCCAAAACCATACAATGGAAAAAAGATAGCATCTTCAACAAATGGTGCTGGTCTAACTGGATGTCTACATGTAGAAAAATGAAAATAGATCCATACTTGTCACCCTGCACAAAACTGAAGTCCAAGTGGATCAAAGACCTCAACATAAAACCAGACACATTAAATCGGCTTGAAAAAAAAGTGGGAAATACCCTAGAACTCATTGGTACAGGGGGAAACTTCCTGAACAGAACACCAACAGCACAGACTCTAAGAGCAACAACCAATAAATGGGACCTCATGAAACTGAAAAGCTTCTGTAAAGCAAAGGACACCGTCATCAAAACAAAGCGACCACCTACAGATTGGGAAAGAATCTTCACCAACCCTTTATCTGACAGAGGACTCATATCCAGTATATATAAAGAACTAAAGAAGCTGAAAAGCAGCAAACCAAGTAATCCACTTAAAAAATGGGGAACAGAGCTAAACAGAGAATTCTCTGTAGAGGAATACCGAATGGCAGAGAAGCACTTAAAGAAATGCTCAACCTCATTAGCCATTAGGGAAATGCAAATCAAAACAACCCTGAGATTTCACCTTACACCCATGAGAATGGCCAAGATCAAAAACTCAAGTGACAACACATGCTGGAGAGGTTGTGGAGAAAGGGGAACCCTTCTCCACTGCTGGTGGGAATGTAAACTTGTACAACCACTCTGGAAATCAATCTGGCGCTTTCTCAGACAACTAGGAATAGCGCTTCCTCAAGATCCAGCCATACCACTACTGGGCATATATCCAAAAGAGGCTCAAGTACACAAAAAGGACATTTGCTCAACCATGTTTGTAGCAGCTTTATTTGTAATAGCCAGAAGCTGGAAACAACCCAGATGCCCCTCAACTGAAGAATGGATGCAGAAATTGTGGTACATCTACACAATGGAATATTACTCAGCAATGAAAAATAAGGAAATCATGAAATTCGCAGGTAAATGGTGGGATCTGGAAAGGATCATCCTGAGTGAGTTGTCCCAGAAGCAAAAAGACACACATGGTATATACTCACTCATATAGACATACAACATAGGACAAACCCACTAAAACCTGTGCATCTAAAGAAACTAAGCAAGAGAGAGGACCCTAACTAAAACGTCCAATCCCGATCCAGAAAGGCAAAGAGGATGGACATCAGAAGAAGAAGAAAACAGGAAACAACCTAGGAACCTACCACAGAGGGCCTCTGAAAGCCTCTGCCCTTCAGACTATCAAAGCAGATGCTGAGCCTGATGGGCAACTGTTGGGCAGAGTGAACGGAATTTTAGGTAAGAACTGGGAAATAGTAAGAGCTGGAGAGGACAGGGTCTCCACAAGGAGAGCAACAGAACAAGAAAATTTGAACATAGGGAACTTCCCAGTGACTCATACTCCAACCAAGGACTATTCATGGAGATAACCTAGAACCCCTGCACAGATGTAGCCCAGGGCAGTTCAGAGTCCAATTGGGTTACATAGTAATGTGAAGAGGGACTGCCTCTGACATAATCTGATTGGCCTGCTCTTTGATCACCTCCCTCTGGGGGGGGGGGGGTTTGCAGCCTTACCAGGCCACAGTAGAGGACAATACAGCCACTTTTGATGTGAACTGACAGACTAAGATCAGAAAGGAGAGGAGAACTTCCCTTATTAGTGGACTTGGGGAGTGGCATGCAAGCAGAGGGAGGAGGGAGGGTGGGATTGGGATGGGAGGAGGGAGGGGCATATAGGGGGATGCAGAATGAATAAAGTGTAATTGATGAAAAATTTAAGAAAAAAAGGGAAAAAAATAATTTAAGAACCTTAAATGACTTTCAAAATGGGAGGAAAACATGGAGTTAGTCAATTGGCATGGAGCATGTCTCGCCCCTGGGGGCAATGGTCTCCTGAACCTACTCAGACCTCGGACACCACCACTGCTAGTTCTAGAACTGACACAGGATGTTCCAACGAGGGGTTAAGGCTTCTCATAATATTTCCTATAAGCCCACACCTGTTTGTCTATATCCCCCATTTTTATTCATTATTAGCCAGATAGAGCCAAGTAATTGTGGTAATGATACTCGCTTTTTTTTAAACCCCAATGCTAGTAAAGTTAGGTATGCCCTGGTTACTCGCATGCCTCACTGGATGCCTATGCCCATTGATGCCCCTCACGCTATGACTCTCTTCAGACAGAAAAGGGATCTTGGAACTACAGCCACCATTGTTACTACCATCTCATTGACGGCTGTTGGAGCTACCACCAGGGCATTAGCCATGAGTCATACTGGGCAGACTGCTCAGACCCTGAATAATCATTTAGCCAATGTAGCTCATGCCTTAGTTGTACATAAAGGAATTAATGCTCAACTAAAAGGAAGCTTGATGGTGTTCAATCAGAGGATTGACCTCTTGCAGGAGCAAATTGATACCCTATGGCAAATCGCTCAACCTGGCTGTCAATGAAAGTATGCTGGACTTTGTGTCACTAGCATACAACATGAGAATTTTTCCTGCGCTGCAAATCTGTCTAAACAATTGTCGAGCTATATTTTAGGTAATTGGACTGGAGAATTCGATACTACGATGGAGCAGCTGAGAGTGGCCATTGTCACAGTAAATTCTACCGGAGTGGACGCAGGACTAGCCACAGGATTATCAACATGGATTGCTGCAGCCATGAATCATCTGAAGGAATGGGCGGGCATGGGAGTGTTAGCAGGCCTTCTGGTGTTGGTCTCCTTGGTTTGCCTGTTGTATATATGCAAGATTAGAGTCTCACAACAGTGTGATGCAGCCATGATCATTCAGGCCTTTACAGCCATTGAAGCAAGACATTCTCCCCAAGCATGGTTGGATACCATAAAAAGCTAAAATGATACGCTCAGGATGCGAGGCTAAGCACTGCACTCAGGGTCAGCCGCTTTGGACCCAGAGAAGAGCATGTCTGATTGCATGCGGGTTGATGCCCCAGGTCCCGCCTCTGAGAAAAAGGTATCGGACGGGTCCGATGCTCTTTGGGTGGATGACACCTAAATGAACATCTGTACAAAGTCCCAATTTATTTCTAATATCAGAGATCAGACCTCTACTCTTGCCTGATGCGTCTAAAACAAAAAGGGGGAACTGTAGAGAGCTGCAGAATGCTATGCCTTAAAGATGGAGCTGGTTTCCGCCTTCCACCTTCCCGATGGTGAGTGCTCTCTGTCAGGAACAACTCCACATTTGGCTAAGGCCGAGGATCTGGCTTGCTTCCATGTATGTGGACCTATCTGCATTGCCCCCGTGGCATGCCTGGGTTGGCTACCCAGAGGCTATTTAAGCTGTGGGCTGGCTTTCCCCGGGGTCCGAGGATTGTTCAATGTTCCTGAATAAACTGCATTGAAAAAAAAAAAAAAAAAAAAAAGATAATCAATTGAGCGGACATGGGGTAAGATGATCAATCCTCATTTAGAAAGACAGATGGGATGTGCATTGAACGTATGACAGGAGTCTACTGAGCGCATCTGAAAGACTCTAACTAGCAGTGTTTTCAAAGCAAAGACTCATGACCAAACCTTTGGCAGAGTACAGGGAATCATAAGAAAGAAAGGGAGTTAGTCTGATGGGGAAAGGATAGGAGCTCCACAAGGACCAAATATATCTGGGCACAGGGTCTTTTCTGAGACTGACATTCAACCAAGGACCATGTATGGATATAACCTAGAACCTCCACTCAGATGTAGCCTGTGGTAGCTCAGTAACCAATTGGTTTCCCAAAGTGAGGGGAACAGGGACTATTTCTAACAGGAACTCGATGACTGGCTCTTTGGTCTCCCCACCCCCGAAGGGAGGAGCAGACCTGTTAGGCCACAGAGGAGGGCTTTGCAGCCAGTCCTGAAGATACCTGATAAAACAGGATCAGATGAATGGGGAGGAGGTCCCCCTCATCAGTGGACTTGGAAAGGGGCACGGTGGAGATGAGGGAGGGAGGGAGGAAGGGACTGGGAGGGAATGAGGTATCGGGACACGGCTGGGATACAGAGTTAATAAAATGTAACTGATAAAAAAAATAAAAAAAAGTGTAATTAATAAAAGTTAAATAAAAAAATTAAATAAAAAAAAAGTAACTCAAATATGCTGGCCCTCTGGCATGTCTAAGATCTGATAAATATGGCATTTTAACATATGTAAGCTTATTATGACAGAGTCCAAACTGTTGAGACACAAAAAAAAAACAAAAAACAAAAAACAAAGAAAAAATTTAATTCACTTCTCAAAGTGCAGCCTATAATTTTTCCAATTAAAACAAAAGTTAGCCCAATTGTTGATACTTTAATGGTATTTACTGATGGTTCATTATCTGGTGTCATGGCCTATACTTATAAAAGAAAAACAGTATCTTTTCAAGTGTCTCACACATCTGTACAAATAGCAGAGTTAGCTGTGGTATTGGATATGTTTCAAAGTTTTAATAGGCAATCTTTGAACATTTTTATAGATAGTACATATGTAGCTCAGTCTTTGCCTAGGTTAGAGACTGCAGGTCAAATACAGACATCTTCTCCTGCTGGAATTTTATTTTTACAAATTCAAAATTTGACACACACACACATTCAAAACCTTTCTCTTTTTTATAGGAAATTTGAGGGTACATTCTAATTTGCCACAACACCTGTCTGAAGAAAATGCATTGGCAGATAAAGTCACCAAGATTTAATGATCATACTTAAAATGAACCCAGGATGCCCATAATATTCATCATCTTACTAGTCAAACCTTGAGACTTAAATATGGATACTAAGGAACAGGCCCATAGTATAGTCAAGGCTTTCATTACTTGTCCTTAGTTTCATCCTGTTCCTCATTTGGGAGTCAGTCCTAAAGGCTTGGCTCCAAATCAGATGTGGCAAATGGATATTACTCATATTCCTGGATTTAAATAATTAAAATATGTAGATCTTTGCATAGATACCTATTCTGGATTTATTTTTGCCAGTCCTCAACCAGGAGAAGCTTCAAAGAATGTTATTGTTCATTGTCTACATGCTTTTAATGTTCTACGAGTTCCTAAGCAATTTAAAACTGTCAATGGAAGAGGATATACTGGCAAATCTTTTAAAAGATTTTGTCAACAGTTTCAAGTTTCTCATATAACTAAAATACCTTACAATTTTCAAGGACAAGGCATAGTAGAGCATGCCCACTAAAAAATTAAAATTTATTTGAAAAAACAAAATAAAGAAGAGAAATTGGAGCTACTCCCCTGGACACCTAAGAATCATCTTAATCATGTTCTTTTTATTCTGAAATTTTTAAATTTTGATAAGCATGGTAAATTTGCAGCAGATAGATTTTGGCTTACAGAAACCAAGAAAACCTTTCTTAAAGGAAGGTGGAGGGATCCTTTAACACATCAGTGGCATGGACTTGACCCTGTACTCATATGGGAACCAGGATCTATCTGTGTTTTTCAGCAGGAAAATGATGCAGCTCAATGGCTATCAGAACATTTGGTAAAACAAGTGGATTAGGAAATTTCTCCTGACAATGATAATGATGTCAATGAAGACCCCTCTGGTCAAGATGATTGTTTATTGGGAGTGCATTCATAACTACATTCAATTTCTTGGGGTGATCCATATGTCTTTGTTTATGTCAATGTGACTTGGTTGCTGGGTTTTCCTCCTTTTGAAGGAATACAAGTAAAACAGACTCTGAAGTTTTCAGGGAAAGGAGGCCATTCTCTCTGCTTTACCAAATCAGATCTGGCAAATAGATATTATTCATATTCCTTAATTTGAAAAATTAAAATATGTATTTGTATGCATTGATACCTATTCTTGATTTAATTTTGCTACTCCTCAGCCAGGAGAAAGTGCAAAAAAAATGTTATTGTTCATTGTCTACATGCTTCTAATGTTCTACGAGTTACTAAGCAATTTAAAACTGACAATTGAGCAGGATATACTAACAAATCTTTTTAAATATTTGTCAACAGTTTCAATTTTCTCATATTACTAAAGTACCTTGTAATCCTTAAGGACAAGCCATGCTGGAGTTTGCCCACCAAACAATTAAGATATACTTATAAAAAACAAAGAAGGGGAAGCTAGTCCCCAGGACACCTAAATTTTCTAAAAAAAAACAAAAACAAAAACAAAACAAAACAAAACAAAACGAAACAAAAAAAAACCTTTGGATAAGCTTGGTAAATCTGCAATAGATTTTGGCATACACAAGCAAAAAAGAAAAAAAAAACTTTTGATAAAGTAAAATGGAGAAATAGTTTAACAAATCAATGATCAATGGTGTGGACCCAACCTTGTACTCATGTGGGGACGAGGAGCTGTCTGTGTTTTTTTTTTTAGGAAAATGATGCATCTTGATGGCTACTGAAACACCTGGTGCAAGAAGTGGATGTGAAGTTTTCTCCTGACAATGTTAATGATGTCAAAGAAGACCGCTCCAGTCAAGATGATTGCTTATGTGCTTTCCTTAAGGAAGAGGGCTGCTTTTACACAGATTATACTGGGATTATAAGGGACAGTATGGCTAAGGTGAGGCAAGGTTTAGAAAAGAGAAAGAAACAGAGAGAACAGGAGGAAAGTTGGTTTCCTAATTGGTTTTCAACCTCTCCCTGGCTCACCACCCTCCTTCCTTCAATTGTGGGACCCTTGATGAGTTTCCTTTTTCTCATATCTTTTGACCCATGGGCCATTAAAATTCTTACTGGCTTTGTAAAACAGCAAATTGATTCCCTGACATCTAAACCCATTATCACAAACTTGATTTGGCTGATAGATGCTTAGCTGAGCCTGAGGAAGACTGCTGACAGTCCATCACATGGGACTTGGCTGCTTGTGTTTGGCTCTCTTGAGGACAGAACGAAACTCAGATAAATGCCTGCCTGTTTTAGCCTGGATACCTGTAATGGGGTGCAAGATGACATTGCAAGGGAAGGGCCCAATTGCCTGCTTCTGATTCCCCTGAGAAGCAAACCTGATTGCCTAGAGGTTGGTGTCTGATTACCCCTAAACAAAACCTGCTGTGGATACTCTCAGGTTTTGATGGGGTTTTCCTCTCTTCCCCAAAATAAGGCACCCAAAAAGGCTGCAAAATGCCTTGGGAGGATCAAGTACCTACTGCCCCACTCTGGTTAATTCCCACTGTCTGCAAAAGACCTCATGTACTTGCTAGCCTCCTAAATTCTTTAAGAAGGGAGGAGATGCCAGGAGCCAAAGCTATTTACTGAAGCCTAAGCCAAATAATGAGCAAAGGTCATTTTGTGGAGACCTAAAACTACTTAGTGAAAGAGTGACCTAGGAACCGAAATCATGGGTGATAGATTTGTGAGGACATCCATCTGTTAGTTTTAGAGCATCTGTAAGATATCTAAGAAAACATCCTTATGGTATCTTGCAGGTGCATTATTCAACGCATGAAAGCACTCTTTCTATCTCCTGCAGCAGTTATTTAGCTTCCCCCCTTTTCCTGCCTTCTCCCTATATAAGTTGTGTAAAATTTTCTAATAAATGAGGCTTTGGTTAGACAAACAGGCTGAGCCTTCATTTCTTGTGTTTCTTGTCCCACCTCTCATTCCTTACACCTCCTCTTTCGGAACGAATTGAAGTCCCACAGGTCCAGACACTACAGGAGTTAGGAACGATAGCTTTACATGTCCAATGAGTTCCCCACCCTGCGAGAAAGGGGATCAATGCACTTGTCCTCAACAGATGGTACCTTGGACAAGATGCATTAGAGAAACTCCCACCATCTACTCCTGCGAAAATGACTGTGAATTTACAGTCATGGACTGGACTGGTATATCATTAAAGGTATTAAGAACTTGGCTCCGGTTATAGCCAGTCAAAATTCCTTTGTTTTAGAAAAGGCTGTTAGTGCTGTACTTTGGTGGAGGACTTCAAATAGAAATTGGCAGACCTATGTATGAAAAGTGGTGGCTGCATTGGGATATATAGGCATTTTCTCTGGAAATGCAAGTAGCTTTGCTAAATTAATCAAGTGTACTTCTGTTTTGGCATGTGTTAACCCTCCTTATTTACTGTTAAATAGAAACATTGTAGTAAGACATTTTAAGGACAATTATATTCAGTTGAATGTATATATTACAATCTCATTAATTGTGTTAGTGCTGATAATAATGCTATTTCAGTATTAATTGTTAAGCAGCCTGCTTTTGTTATGATTCCTGTTAGGGTTTCTGAATCTCGGTATGAAGAAACAGAATTTAACTCAGGTTCAGAATCATCTTGCTGGTATTTGGTCTAGCAAAAACTTCTCATTGGTCATGTGAACAATGAGAAATAAGATCCATGACATAGCATCTGCCAAGAAACCTAGATTAGAATCCTAGCCTCAGGAGACACTTTCCATCCCTTGACTCTGTGCTTAAGTGGGGACTGACACTTGGGAGCATGGGAAGTATGGATTTGTTGGCCTGTGCCTTCCTTCCTTGTGTGCTATAGTTCCTTCATCAACAACTTCAATGCAAGTGCAGTTGCATGAATTTAAATTAAAGATCTCTAACAACTCAATTTGATATAGAAGTAAGTCAATGATGGGTAAGAATGAATTGTGTTTTTCCAACCTAAAACATAGGCTCATAAAAATCACATCCAAGACCTTGATGACAAGTAAGGAAAAATGCACATTTCACCAATCTAAGACAGGCTTCCCATAAAACAAAGTAAAGAGAACTGAAGGAGTCTGGTAATTAGAATTGTGTATCCTGGCTATGGCAGAAGAGGGTCTTATCTAAGTTCCATGTCTCAAAGACAGTCCTTGGTCATCTCTGCAAACAGGGTTTTCTGAGCCTGAGAAGTAGATAACCAGCTCCCTGCAACCTTGGGAACCAGAGAGCAAAAGTGGTGTAATATTGAGTGAATTCCTACATGCCTTACAAGGTAACACAAATGTATTGCCACTGTGAAAAAAAAAATGATTCTACTCTTTGCTTTATAATTATTGTGTGCATGTTCAGTAAACTGAGATTTGAACAGGATTCAGTCTATTCTTTATTTTTCCCATCTATGTCCTCCATTTATACTCTCTTTTTCAGGAGGACACTGTTAGACTATACAAGGACTGTCAGGTAACCATCTTGTTTACCTGCTCTTAAAGACCCAATACCCCAGGGAACCCTAAACCCTGCCAGCCTATTATCTCAATAAGAATGTGAAGATTCTTTTACTCCATACTCCAGTAACTACTCAGTTCAAAGACACAACCTACTAAATTTCAGATCCAGTAACAAAGTAGGAGACCACCTTGTCATTTGGTACATTCCCCTTAATCCTACATCACTTCTTATCTTCCCTACTTAGTCAGCTACCAATTTAAATAAATATTAAATATTCATTTCCTATTTGACATTGTCACAGAGGTAAAGAGAAGTAAAGGTGTGGGATCTGGATAAAAGGATGAGATAAAGGCTTGATAAGTGTCACAAGAAAATGTCAAGTGTGCATAAGATCAGAAATACTGAACACTGAGGAAAGTTTGTTTACTCATCTAAATGGAAATTTTAAGAATCTCTCAGGTGCTCAGTGGCTGATAGGAATAATGATGCCATGCAAAACATGAAAGCCAGTAAGAGTTTCAGGAGCCAGGTATTAAAAGGTTCAAGTGGACATCCTGCTTGAGAGTAAGGCTGAGTAGTCCTACATGTCTCATTATGGGCAGCTGAAAGCACACAACCCAGAGATGACAGTTCCTGTGTCCATGAGTCTTATTTCAGCAAAAATGTCAGAGAGTTTTTTCAAGTGGCCACAAATAAAGTCACATGTCCTTGACACGTGAGATTCACATTATCACAGATACCATTATTATTTGTTAAATGCACAGATATGTCTTCAGTCAATGAATTACTTATTGGGAAAATATTCCCTGAACAAGGCAACTCTTTGAACAAAATGTGTTTAATAGGGACCTTGCTTGTATTTTTACAGAAACCATGCATGATGTCATGTCATCAAGAGGTTATCTTGTAGTCCTTGAGCAGAGCTGAGAGCTTTTCATACTGAACCACCATTGGCAGGCATTGACAAAGAGACTGAGTGAGACAGAGAGAGAAAACTGCTAGAGTGACAGATTCAGAAATAGATCTATCCTGACAGGAAAAAAAAAAGCTAAAAACTGAGAGACTGACCGACAGAGATTTCCTTCATTCTGTTAACTTTTATTGGCATATCAACATCACAGCACACACTCCTATCATAACTCCAATATGAATTACATTATCTAACAAGGCCATATCTCCTAACCCTTCCCAGACATTTCCTCACTGCGGACTAAACATGTAAATAGATGGGCTTCAAGTGACATTGCAATACAAATCACCAAGAAGAATTGCCATGCAATACAATAATTAAAGACACAGAAACTTCCAAGGACTAAAGAACAGGACTGACAGTCTAGTTTGTGGAAAATGTGGAATATTTCCATAATGGAGTTTTATTTAGCTAAGACAATGACATCATGATATTTTCAGGCAAATGGATAGAATAAGGAGAATTCATCCTGAGTGATGTAATTAAAATGCGGAAAGACAAATATAGTATATATTCACATTAGGAGGTCTCTTAATAGTGGGGGATGAAATTACAATAGTCCATCTATTGTGACTAAACCAGGCTTCCACTAAGGGGATTGGGTGGCAGTTAATTGAGTTGTCGTGCGATGGCATCCTACAGAATATTTAAAGCAACCCCAACTGTTTTTATTAAAAATGCTGCTTTCTGCTCTAAACTGATAATTCAGTGCCATGTTCTTGGATCTAAAAAGATGCTTCCTTCTGCATCAAGTGGGATTGCAAATAGAGACACACAGTCTGATAACATGCAGAGAGAGAGACACTGAAAGGTCCAGATCTAAATGGAATTTCCCTATTAAATTCTCCCGTCCTTCAGATCTCTGGGAAGCCTGCAGGAAAGGAGGCAGGAAGAGTATCATAAGTATAGAGAATTGACAACACAATCAGAAGAATGCCCTGAGAAACAGGCAGCAGAGAAAGATGATGCAGCCAACACTGATGAGACCTGATATGCTAGAGTCAGAGAGAAGGGGGTGGAGGACCTCCACTATCAGGGGAATTTTGGAAATTACAAGAGCATAGAAGAAGGAGGCTTTGTGGGACTGGAAGGAAATGAGTGAGGGGTCAGTAGAGGGGATACAATCCAAACAAATCATTATATATATATATATATATATATATATATATATATATACAGAAAACTGTGGTCAAGGTGATGAAGGATAGAGCATTCAAAACTGATGGCTTCTTCTTGGGGGTGGTGCCAGGGTTCGTCAAGGATAAACTCAGTTTTCTTTAAGGGATTTGGCACTGAGACTCTGATCATGTTCCAGTAAGTATATGAACAAAACATACTCTAAATGATTTATTAAAAAAATAGTGTGACACATGGGTAGGAATTTGAACATGGGAGAAATCAAAAAGGAGTGTAATATATATTATATAACATTCCCACATAAGCAATGAAAATAATATTTTTACAACTTTTACAATGACTTTTAAAATAGAGAAAAAATTTCACTAAGGAAGGCAAATTTGACTTTGAAATGCATGCTTTCCAGGAACTCATTATATAGCAGAGAATCCTAGCCATTGAACTAGTGGTTAGCCTGCCACCTCAGACCCAATGAGCTCAGGAAGCACCTCTGAACAAGCAGACCTGACACTAACATTATATTTAGAGAGTTTGTCTGGAGAACCATAATGGGAACCACAGCTGCTATTGTGTCCTAGGCATATAACAAGGACACATTTCTCTGTCATGAAGGCCCGGTTTTAACTGTAAACAATAAGACAAGAAGGGTTTCCTAGACCCTGCTAGTCTATTATATCAATAAGAATGTGAATGTCCATTTAGTGAGTACATGAATAATGCTCAGTTCAAAATTGTAACCTAGGAATTTCAGATCCAAGAGCCCAGTAGGAGACCACATTTTCATTTGGTACATTCCTCTTATTCCCATATTACTTTGAAGCTTCCCTAAATAGGAAGTTGTCCAAATAAACATTAAAGTTTCATTTCCTACATGGCATTGTCACAAAGGTAAACAGGAGTAAAGATGTGGGATCTGTATAAAGGGATGAGATAAAGGCTTATTGGGGTTCACAAGAAAAAGTCAAGTGTGCACAGGATCAGAGATACTGGACACTGAGGAAAGTTTGTTTACTCATCTCCATGAAAACCTCTAGATTCTCTCAGGTGCTCATTGGCTGAGAGAGAGATGATGCCATGAAAGAGGTAATAGCCAGTAAGTGTTTTAGGAGCCAGTTATTAAAGGGGCCAAGTGGACAGCCTGCTTGAGAGTAAGGCTTTGCAGCCCTACATGTCTCACTCTATGGGTATAAAAGCACACAGCCCAGAGATGACAGTTCCTGTGTCCAAGAATCTTACTTCAGCAAAAGTGTCACAATTCCTTTCAATAACGTCACTAGTCCTTGACATGTGAGTTGCACATTATCACAGATTCCATTATTATTTTTTAAATGCACAGATATGTCCACAGTCAGTGAATTACTTACTAGGAAAACACTCCCTGACAAAGGCAGTTCTTTGAACAACAAGCGTTTATTTGGGACCTTGCTTGTATTTTTACAGAGACCATCCTGAATGTCATGTAATCAAGCAGTCATCTTGTTATAGTCTTTCAGGGGAACTGAGAGCTTTTCATACTGAAACAAAAGCAGGAGGAAGAGAGTTAGTGACTGAGAGAGACAGAGAGAGAGAGAAAGGTAGACAAATAGAGAGACTGAGACCAACAGAACTAAAGATATAAAGTGACAGAGACAAAGAGACAGTGGTCCATTCTGACTGATCACTTTCATTGGTATACCAACCTCAAATCACACCCTCCTATAATATATCTCCAAAAAGAATTACATTTTATTCAATATTTTTTATTTAAAATTTTATTAATTATAATTTATTCACTTTGTATACCCCCATGAACTGCTCCCTCCTTCTTCTCTTTTGTCCATGAATGCCTCACCCCAAGTCTGCTGATCGGGGAGGGCTTCCTCTCATTCCTTCTGATACTAGTCGATAGATCTCATCAGGAGTGGCTGAATTGTCATCTTCTGTTGCCTGGTAAGGCTGATCCCCCATCAGGTAGAGGTAATCAAAGAGCAGGCCAATCAGTTCATGTTAGTGTCAGTCCCTGTTCCCATCACTATGGAATCCACATGGACTCTGAACTGCCATTGGCCACATCTGTGCAGGGGTTTTAGGTTATCTACATGCATGGTACTTGGTTAAAGTATGAGTCTCAAAGAAAGACCCCTGTGCTCAGATTTTTTTTTTGTTCTGTTGCTCTCCTTGTGGAGTTCCTGTCCTCTCCAGGTCTTACTGTTTCCCACTTCTTTCATAAGATTCCATGCATTCTGCCCAACAGTTGGTCAAAAGTCTCAGCGTATGCTTTGATAGGTCTGCAGGGCAGAACATTTTAGAGGCCATCTGTGGCAGGCTCCTAACTTATATCGTGGTTTCTCCTTCTTCTGATGTCCATCATCTTTCTTTTGAGATGGAGATTGAGAATTTTAGCCAGAGTCCTCCCTCTTGATTAGTTTCTTTAGGTGTACAGATTTTAGTAAATTTATCCTATATTATAGGTTTATATGAGTGAGTATATACTGTGTGTGTCTTTCTGCTTCTGGGATAGATCACTCAATATCTTTCCCAGTTCCCACCATTGACCTGCAAATGTCATGATTTTTTTTTTATTGCTGAGTAATATTCCATTGTGTAGATGTACCACAATTTCTGTAAAAATTTTTCAGGTGTGGACATCTGAGTTGTTTCCAGCTTCTGGCTATTACAAAAAGAGCTGCTATAAACATGTTGGAACAAATGTCCTTTTGTGTACTTGAGCCTCTTTTGGATACATGCCTAGAAGTGGTATAGCTGTATCTTAAGGAAGCACTTTTCCTAGTTTTCTGAGAAAGCACCAGATTGGTTTATAGATTAGTTGTATAAGTTTACATTCTTACCAGCAGTGGAGGACGTTCCGCTTTGTCCACAATATCTCCAGCATTTTTTGTCACTTGAGTTTTTGATCTTGGCCATTCTAATGGGTGTAAGGTAAGATCTCAGGATCCTTTTGATTTTCATTTCTTTGATGGCTAATGAAGCTGAGCATTTATTTAAGTGTTTATCTGCCATTCAGTATTCCTCTATCTAGAGTTCTCTGCTTAGCTCTCTTCCCCATTTTTTAATTGAATTACTTGATTTGTTGATTTTCATCTTCTTTAATTCTTTAAATATACTGGATATTATCCCTCTGTCACATAGAAGGTTCTGAAGATTCTTCCCAATATATAGGCAATCATTTGTTTAGATGACTGTGTCCTCTGCTTATAGAAGCTTTTCAGTTTCAGGAGGTCCCATTTATTGATTGTTGCTCTTAGAGCCTGTGTTGTTGGTGTTCCATTCAGGAAGCTGTCTCCTGTGCCAATGAGCTCAAGGCTCTTCCCCCCTTTTTTCTAATAGATGTAATGTGTCTGGTTTTATATTGAGGTTTTTGATTCACTTGGAATTTAGTTTTATGCAGGGTGATAAGAATGGATCTATTTACATTTTTCTACATGTAGACATCAAGTTGGACCAGCATCATTTATTGAAGGTATTTTTTGTTGTTGTTGTTGTTGTTTGTTTTTTTCCCATTGTATGGTTTTGACATCTTTGTCAAAACTGAGGTGTCCAGAAATGTGGGTGTTTATTTCTGGATGTTCTATTAGGATCCATTGATCCACCATTCTGTTTCTATTCCAGTAACATGCATATTTTATTACTGTTGCTCTATAATCCACCTTGAGATCAGGGGTAGTATTATGTTTGGGAAGATCTTTTATTGTAGAGGATTGTTTTAATAATTCTGAGCTTCTTTTATTTTCCATATATAGTTGAGAATTTTTCTTTCAAGGTGTATAAAGAATTATGTTCATAAATTGATTGAAATTGCATTGACTCTGTATATTTACTTGGTTAGATCGACATTTTTACTATGTTAATCCTTCCAAGCCATAAGAACAGGAGATATCTTCCTCTAATTCTTTCTTCAGAGACTTGAAATTATTTTCATATAAGATTTTGACTGTTTCGGTTAGCATCATACCAAAATACTTTATGTCTTTTACCAAATAAAAGAACACATCAAAGTTATGGTCTAGTATGACAAAGTAGGCTTCATTCCAGTTATGCAGGGGTGGTTCAGTATATGGATATTCATAAATGTGCTCCAACATATTTTTTAAAAATGGGAAAAAAAAACATGATAATCACCTTAGATGATGAAAAAGTATTTGGCAAAATCCAAACTCTATTCATGTTTAAAATATTTTAGAGATTAGGGGTAAAAGGCACATATCTAAACATAGTAAAGGCAATATAGAGCAAACCTATAGCCTACATCAATCTAAACTTAGAGAAACTTAAAGCAATCCCACCTGAATGAGGGACAAGGCAAGGCTGGCAATCTCTACAAATCTCTTCAACATAGATCTGGAAGTCCTTGCTAGAGCAATAAGACAATTGGAGATCAAAGGGATACAAACCAGAAAGGAAAAAGTCAAATTATCATTATTCTTGGTTGATATGTTATTATACCTGACTGATCCCAAAAATTCTACCACTGAACACCTAAAGATGACAAACACCTTTAGCAATATGAAAGGTTACCAAATTAACACAGAAAGTCAGTAGGCCTCCTGTATACAAAAGATAAAAGGGCTGAGAAAGAAATTAGGGAAAAAAGGAATTATATTATCTAAAAGGACAAACTTCCTAACCCTAACCAGACATTTCTTCACTAGGGACTCCACATGTAAATAAATGGGCTTCAATGGGACATTGTAACACATATCACCAGGAAGTGGAAAAGATGGAGTGAATTCAGGGCTAAGAAAACATAGTTATCCTGAAAGTTTATTATTCAATACAATGATCAAAGTCCCAGGAAATCCCAATGACTGAAGAACAGGACTGCCAATCTCCTTCAGGAAAAACATGGAATATTTCCATAACAGAGTATTATTGTGGTAATAAATTGAGAACAAGATATTTTCAGGCAAATGGCTAGAACCAGGAAAAAAATTGCCCTGGGTGAAGTAACTAAAATGCAGAAAGACAAATATGGTGTGTATTCAAATGTTAGGAGGTCTCCTAAAAGTTGGGAAACTAGAGAAAGTGAATAGTGGTAGAAAAAGGAGGGTAGGTGGGACTGGAAGGAGACAAAGGAGGAGGCTGCAGAGAGGATACACTGTGAAAAAAAAATAGTAAATAAATACATTAGAAAAACTGTGTTCAATGTGATAAAGTATAGAGCTATTCAGGACTGATGGCTTCTTCTTGGGGTGGTGCCAGTATGGGGCAAGGATGAACTCTGTTTACTTTAAGGGACTTGGCACTGCGATTTTCTTCATGTTCCAATTAGTATGTGAACAACACATAGTTGAATTGAAGTATTGTAAATTTTTTTTTAATTTTTAGTGTGATATATGGGTAAGAATTTGAACCTACGAGCAATGAAAAAGGAGTGTAATGTGTATTATATAAAATTCCCACATAAACAATAAAATTGACATTTTTGAAACATTTACAAAGACTTTTAAAATGAAGAAAAAATTCTGCTAAAGAAGGGCAGAGTTTGACTTTCTAAGGCATCATTTCCAGGAACTCATTACGTAGCAGAGAATCCTAACCATGAATCAGTTGTTACCAGCTACCTTAGACACCATGAGTTCAAGTCACACTTCTGAACAAGCAGTCCTGGTTTTAACACAACATTTAGAGATTTTGTCTGGAGGTCCACTGAATGAAACACATCTGTTCTTGTTTCCTAGTCATATTACATGGACACATGTCTCTATCACGAAGGCCCAGTTTTAAAGGTAAATCTTCCAGGACCAGAAATATTGGTCATTGACCACTGAGTAGGAGTGAGTTACCAATCCAGCCTGCTTAGTGAAGGCAACCCTGCTTGTAGAGGTTTGCCAACACTAGTATGGAACATCATTTGCTGTCAAATGATAATTTATTGCCCATCAGATCTCCTATTACATTCACAGATCTTTCTATGTTTCAGCCAAATGTATCCAAGGAATTGTCAGTTTTCTATCTCTCTTCCCTGCTCTTAAAGAATCAATAATACCCCAGGGAGCCCTAGACCCTGCCAGGCTATTATATCAATAAGAATATGAAGGTACATTTAGTGAGTACGGGAGTAACTGCTCAGTTCAAAGTCACAACCAAGGAAATTTCAGATCCAAGACCATAGTAAGAGACCACCTTGTAATTTAGTACATTCCCCTCAATCCCACATGACTTTGAAGGTTCCCTTTTTAGGAAGCTGTCTAATTAAATAAACATTAAAATATCATTTCCTACCTGGCACTGTCACAGAGGTAACAGGAGTAAAGGTGTGGGATCTGGATAAAGGGAAGCGACAAAGACATATTGGGTTTCACAAGAAAAAGTCACATGTGCAAAGGTTCAGAGATACTGGACACTGAGGAAAGTTTATTTACTAATCTCCATGGAAACCTCAAGATTCTCTCAGTTGTTGATTGACTGTGAAGGTTAAAGGTATCATGAAACAAGTGAGAGCCCAGAAAAGTTTCAGGAGCCAGTTATTAAAAGGCCCAAGTGGATAGTGTGCTTGTGAGAAATGTTGAGCAGTCCTACAAGCCCCAATCTGGGAATCTGCAAGAAAACAACCTAGAGAAGACAGTTTCTGTGACTAAGACTCTTAGTTCAGGAAAAAATGTATTCATGTATTTCTTTCAAGTGGTCACTAATAAATCATGTGTACTTGACATGTGACTTTCACATTATCACAGATTCTATTATTAATCATTAAATGCACAGATATGTCCCAGACAGTGAATTACTTAGTGGGAAAATGCTCCCTGACCAAGGCAACTGTTTGAACAAATAGGATGTTAATTGGGACTTTGGTTATATTGTTTTCAGAGACTGTCCAGGATATCTTGTCAGGAAACATTCATTTGTAGTCCTTCAGCAGAACTGAGAGATCTTCATACTGAACCACAAGTGGCTGGCACAGAAAGGGAGACTGAGGGAAACAGAAAAAAAGCTAGAGAGAAAGATTCAGAAATAGAGAGACTGTGACAGGAACCTAGAGACAGAGACTCAGTTCTTTCTGGTCCCTTTCATTGGTATAGCAACTTCAAAGCATAATCTCCTATAATATAATTCCATTCCAATAGGAATTATATTATGTAACAAGGCCATAGTTCCTATCCCTTCCCAGACATTTCCTCACTAGGGACTGAACAAGTAAATAGATGAGCTTCAAGTGGACATTTTAATTCAAATCACCAGGAAGCAGAAGAAGATGGAGGGACTTGTAGGCTACAAGGAGATAGTTATCCTGATAGTTTGTCATTCAATACATTGTTTAAAGACCCATTTACTTCCCAGTTCTAAAGAACAGGACTGACAATCTCCTTTGGGGAAAATGAGGATAATTTCTATAAGTGGTGTTATTCAGCTAAGAAAATGACATCATCATACTTTCAGACAAATAGATGGAACCAGGAAATATCATCATGGGTGAAATAATTAAAATGCAGAATGTAATATATGGTGTGTAATCACTTATTAGAGGGACTCCTAATAGTGGCAGATAAAGTTCCAATAGGCCATCTATTGTGACCAAACTAATCTTCCACTAGAGAAATTGGGTGGCAGTGAATTGAGTTGTTGGGCCAGGGCATCCTACAGAAATTTTTTAGCAACCTGGGATGTTGTTAATAAAATATGTTGCTATCTGCCCTCAACAGAAAGATCAGTGCCATGTTCTTGTATCCACAGAGATGGTTCCTTCTACCTCATATGGGACTCCTTGCAGAGAGCCTGTTGTATGTGACTATTAATGTTTACTCTTGATTTATCTTCTGGTAATTCTGCTGTTAACCTCAACATCTTTATACCCAAATCTCTGTATGAGACTGTGTTTTATTTTAACCTAAAACAAAATGCTGGCAATAGTTGTCTGTCCTAAACTTCCAAGCCCTCATAGTTTTCTAACATTTAGATTTCACCATATTATATTGCTTTTTGTGATATATTAAGTCCAGTTCATCTCTCCACATTGTGGTTCCAAGATCTGTCTGCCAGCTCTCTTTCCAAGCATTCCTCTTGCTCCTTCTCCCACTCATTTTGTGCCCTCTGGCTCCTCCCCTCTTTCAATATTCTGGTTCCTCCCTTTGCACATTATGGCCGATTGTGTTATTTAGACCTGTTTACACACAGTTGAGACAGGAAGCTTAGAATAAGTATCAGAATGAAATATCCAGATTGAAACCAGAGAGTAGGGGGAGAAATAAGCATTTGAATGAATGAGAGTAAAGGGTATACATTTCAAAACAACATTATACCATTAAGACCCACAGTCTTATATTACACAGAGAGAGATCTTAAAACACCCAGCTCTAAATGAGATTTCCCTATAAAATTATCCCTCCTCTCATAGCTCTGGAAAGCCTGCAGGTGAGGAGGCAGGAAGTATGTCATAAGTAGAGGGAACTGAGGACACAAGAAGAAAAATGCCCTGAGAATCAGGCTGCATAGGAAGATGATGCAGCTAGCTTTGATGCGACCTGATAAGTTAGGGTCAGTTAGAAAGGGGAAGAGGACCTCAACTATCAGAGGAATTTTGGAAATTGCATAGTGGTACAAGAAGGAGGTTGAGTGGGACTGGAAGGAGAAGAGGAAGGGGAGGGGACAGCAGAGGAGATAAAAAGTGAAGACTTCATAATAAATAAATACATGAGAAAAACTATGATCAAGGTGAGGGAGAAGAAGAGCTCTTCAAGACTTATGGCTTCTTGGGGTAGTGCTAGGGTAAAGGATGAACTCAGTTTTCTTTAAGGGACTTGGAACTGATACTCTGATCGTGTTCCAATGTGTATGTGAACAACACATATTTCAACTGATGTATTTTAAAGGAAAAATAAATTTTAATGTGACACATATATAGGAATTTGAACCTGAGATTAATGGAGAAGTGTAATGTACATTATATGAAATTCCTACATAATAAGTAAAAATAATATGTTGGCAACTTTTACAATGACTTAACAGGCAGAAAAGATTCCTCTAAAGGAGGGCATAGTTTGACTCTATAAGGCCTGATTCCAGGAACTCATTATGTAGCAGAGAATCCTAGCCTTGGATTAGTGGTTACCCAAATACCTAAGCTCCCATGAGCTCAGATGGCAACTCTGAACAAGCAGTCCTGAAACTAACACTACATTTAGAGGTTTAGTCTGAAGGACCATAGCAGGAAACACAGCTACTGTTGTGTCCTAGGCATATAACATGCAACCATTACTCTGTGCTGAAGGCCCCAGTTTGAACTGGAAAACTCAGGACCAGGAGGGTTCCTCACTGACCCAAGAATAGGATACAGCTGCCTATCCATGAAGGTCATTCAAGGCAACCCTGGTCATAGAGGGTTGCCAACACTAGTGTGGAACAGTACCAGCTCTCACATACTTTATTAACCATAGACCATGCCAGTCTATTGTTTAAATAAGAATGTGAAGGTATATTTAGTGAGTATGCCAATAACTGCTCAGTTCAAAGTCACAATCTATTGGAAATTTCAGATCCAAGATGACAGTATGAGACCTCCTTGTCATTCTAAAGATCCCCTTAATCACACATCCTTTTGAAACTTTCCTATTTAGGAAGCTGTCTAATTAAATAATCATTAAAATTTCATTTCTTACCTGACATTGTCACAAAGGTAAACAGGATTTAAGGTGTGGGATGTGGATAAAGTAATGAAATGAAGGCTTTTTGTGTTTAACAAGAAAAAGTCACATGTGCACAGGATCAGAGATACTGGACACCAAGGAAAGATTGTTCACTCTTCTCCATGGAAACCTTAATATTCTCTCAGGTGATGATTAGCTGAGAGTCAGAATTGTGGAGAGCCCAGAGAGTGCAATCGCCATTATGAGATGGCGCTGACACCCGGCCCTGGCCCTAATGAACAAACAATAGACCACGTCTGCAAGTTGCAAAAGCGCGCCAAGCCACTGTCCAGCCTGGGGGCGTTACTGCCCAGTCCAGGGCGTCACACGGGGCAATGGGCAAGCAGCCAACCAGCCAGTGGAGTACACACGGCCATAAGGTGTATTTAAGCAGCACCATTCTGGAGGTTATCGTCTTCCTCTATTCATCGTAATAAACGTTTACTGCAGAAGGATCCTAGTGTCTGCGTGTGTGTTCTTGCTGGTGAGAAGTTCCCGCGGATCACAGCTGGTGTCGGAAACCCGGGACGCCGGGCAGCCTTTGATCGCTGGCCCTGTGAGGAGATCCCCCGCTGCTCGCGGGGCGGATTCAGAACTGCAGTACAAAAGGTACATTCTGAGACTTGCTCGGTCTTAAAGAGATACAGCCCCATTTAACTGTCCCAGTTGCTCTTATTGTTTTGATGGCTTCAGCGATTCTTCTTTTGGTATTCATTTTGCTTCCATAAAGACTAGTGCTAAAGTGTTTTTTCTCCATGGGACATCGTTAGACGGGCGTGTATAAGCCGCAGTGTCCCCTCCCTCCCTTTTTTTGGTGTGCTGTTGGGTACCGTTAGCTGGACGTACATAAGCCGTGGTGCCCCTCCCTGTGTCAGTTTCTCTCATAGATAAGGGAGCAGCATGGGAGCTTCACATTCAGTGATCACAGCACTTCAGTCGCTTTTAAAACAATATGAATTAGAGCTTTCAAAAAGAACTTTAAAAAGGTTTATTATGGAAATTGATCGCATCGCTCCCTGGTTTGCATGTTCAGGGTCCCTGACGCTTGCTTCCTGGGATAAGCTAGAAGCTGATTTACGGAGGGCAGAAGAAAATGGAAAGCTAAAAGCTGGAGCTAGGGCATTGTGGATTTTAGTAAAATCTTGCTTAGAAGATGAGAGATGCCAACCATCTGTAGCAGCTGGCCAAGGGGTGTTAGAGGAATTACAAGACAGCATGTCAGAAACAGAACGGGAAAATAGGTTAAGGGCCCTTAAGAAAAAAGAAAAAAAAGACGTCTCTAAGAAAAAAGACCCTTCTGTGGATGTTAAAACCACAGAAGCGAAAAGTGAGGGAAATGATGCCCTGGGAGAGAAAGGTATAAAGGGAAATAAAAATCCAAAAAGAAAGCCTCTCTATCCGATAAGAGAATTGGAGGCTTTGGGGCTTCATAGCTCTGAATCTGACAAACTAAGTTCCTCCGAGGGGTCAGATTTAGACGGCTCGCTCTGAGGAGGAGGGGCGCCACCCTCAGGAACCACGGTTACCACCAAATCGAGAACAAAAGAGGGGAGGAGCTGAGATTCGCGGGGCTTTCTCATTAACCCCTAAAGCTCCTGCGCCTTATGTTGAGAGACACAGTTTAGACTCCTTCTTTTCAAAAGGGGATAAAAAAAAGGCTTTTTACAAGCCTTCCCTGTATTTGAGGCCGCAGAAGGGCAACGTGTTTATGCACCAGTAGAATATCCTCTTGTTAAAGAACTAGCAGAGTCAGTTAACAAATACGGGGTAGATGCCAACTTTACAATTTTGCAGCTTGAAAGACTTGCTAGCAGGGCCATGACTCCAAATGATTGGCAAAGTACCATAAAAGCTGCTCTCCCTAATATGGGACAGTACTTAGAATGGAAAGCCTTGTGGTATGATTCTTCCCAAAATCAGGCAAGGGCCAATGCCTATGCAGAAGACAATCAGCGGCAATGGACCTTTGATTTGCTAAAGGGGCAAGGCCAGTTTGTTCATAATCAGACAAATTATGACTGGGGGACATATGGTCTGCTGCCGCTATTAAGGCATGGAAAGCCCTTTCAAAGAAGGGCGAGGCCAATGGACACCTGACAAAGATTATACAAGGCCCTCAGGAGTCATTCTCAGAATTTGTGGCCAGAATGACAGAAGCAGCAGGTCGAATAGAATATTTGGATATCCGGAGCGAGTTAGGCCAATGATAGAACAGCTGGTATATGAAAATGCTTCCCCAGAATGTAAGACAGTCATTACTCCTAGAAGGAACAAAGGGCTAACAGATTGGATAAAAGTTTGCTGAGGACTCAGAGGCCCACTTACCAACGCCGGCCTGGTGGCAGCCATAATACAGACCAAGAACCACCCAAGTTCTGGAAACAATAAAGTTTGTTTTAATTGTGGCAAAATGGGCCATTTTAAAAGAGATTGTCGTGTGTCTGCGCAAAAGAAAGTTCCTGGACTTTGCCCTAAGTGTAAAAAAGGCAATCACTGGGCTAATGAATGCCGTTCAGCTAGAGATACTCAGGGAAAGCTTATCCAGCATGAAACCCCCCCTAATGAGAGAGATAAAAATATTCCAAAAAGCGGATTTCAGGGCCCCAAGTCTCAGGGCCCCAACAAATATGGGACACAGACAGACAACAGGAGGGTTTATCCAGGTGCAGAGCAACAAGAGGATCAGCAGGCCTGGACCTCCGTTCCACCTCCCAATTCTTATTAATGACACACATGGGGGTGCAACCTGTTCCAGTGGAGTTTGAAGGCCCCCTGCCTGAAGGAAGTGTCGGTCTTATTTTAGGTCGCTCCTCTCTCACTTTAAAAGGACTTATGGTCCATCCTGGAAGATTAGATCAGGATTTTACGGGACAGCTCCAGGTGCTTTGCTCCTGCCCCCAAGGCGTATTTTCTATTTTTCCTGGAGATAGGATTGCTCAATTAGTCCTCCTCCCAAGCCTTCATGACTGTTTTCCATCTACCAGGACACCAAGGGGCGCAAAAGGACTTGGTTCCACAGGAACAGACTTTGCTCATTTGGTAGTTGATCTTAAAACTAGACCTACCCTACAGCTGCAGATAGAAGGAAAAAGTTTTACTGGTATTTTGGACACAGGGGCTGATAAAAGCATCATCTCTTCCACCTGGTGGCCTAAGGTGTGGCCTGTTACACAATCATCCCACTCCTTACAAGGGTTGGGATATGAGGCCAGCCCTGCAGTTAGTTTATGTTCTTTGAGGTGGCAAGCACCGGAAGGTCAAACAGGAAGTTTCATACAATATGTTCTTCCTCTCCCTGTCAATCTCTGGGGAAGAGATCTTTTGCAGGATTTAGGATTAGCATTGACCAATGAGTACTCTCAACAAGCGGTTGATATAATGAAAAGGATGGGTTATAAGAAAGGAAAAGGCCTTGGTAAACAGGAACAAGGGAGATTACACCCGATTTCACAGGAAAGTAATACAGGGAAACAAGGCCTGGGTTTTCATTAGCTGCCATTGAGGGTTCCATGCCCATATCTTGGCTCACAGAGGAAGCCGTATGGGTTCCTCAATGGCCCCTTTCCTCTGAAAAGCTAGAAGCCGCTACAAGGCTGGTTAAAGAACAGGTACAGCTTGGTCATTTGGAACCATCTACTTCCCCCTGGAATACACCTATTTTTGTTATAAAAAAGAAATCAGGAAAATGGAGGCTTCTCCATGATTTGAGGGCTATTAATGCACAGATGCGATTATTTGGAACAGTGCAATGAGGCTTGCCTCTGCTTTCAGCCCTGCCTAAGCAATGGAGAATTATAATAATAGACATCAAGGATTGTTTTTTCTCCATTCCATTGTGCCCACGAGACAGACAGAGATTTGCCTTTACCCTACCTGCTGTTAATCACCATGAGCCAGATCAAAGATATCAGTGGATTGTTCTACCTCAAGGCATGGCTAATAGCCCCACCATGTGCCAATTGTATGTACAGATGGCTCTTGAACCAGTTAGACAGCAATTTCCTTCCTTGTTACTGATCCACTATATGGATGATATTCTCTTGTGCCATGAAGAGTTAGCCATCTTGCAAGATGCGTATCCTTCGTTGCAAAAAACTCTGCAACAATGGGGATTGCATATAGCCACTGAAAAGGTCCAAATTTCAGAAGTAGGTTCCTTTCTAGGAACTGTTATTTATCCAGAACGAATAGTTCCTCAGAAAATAGAAATTCGCAGGGATCATTTGCATACCTTAAATGATTTTCAAATATTATTAGGTGATATAAATTGGCTTAGGCCATTTTTAAAGATTCCTTCTGCTGAATTAAAACCCCTATTTGATATTTTGGAAGGGGATGCTCATATTTCTTCACCCAGAGCCGTAACACTGGCTGCAAGCCACTCCCTACAAGTGGTAGAAGACGCTTTACAAGATGCCCAATTAAAACGTGTAGATGAAACTAAGACCTTTGACCTGTGTGTCATTAAAACTAAACATTTACCAACTGCTGTATTATGGCAAGATGGACCCTTATTGTGGGTTCATCCCAATGCTTCTCCTGCAAAAATTATTGCATGGTATCCAGATGCAGTTTCTCAACTTGCACTTCGTGGGCTAAAAGCAGCCATTACATACTTTGGAAAGGAGCCAAAGTCCTTAATAGTGCCTTATACAGCTCATCAAGTTCAGGTATTAACTGCTACCTCTGATACTTGGGCGGTGCTAGTTACCTCCTTTAGTGGTTTGATTCATAATCATTATCCTCGACACCCTGTTTTGCAATTTGCTTTAACTCAAGAGGTAGTCTTCCCTCATGTAACATTCCAGGAACCACTTCGGGATGGATTGGTAGTGTATACAGATGGATCAAAAACAGGAGTAGGACCTTATGTAGTTAATAATAAAGTTGTTTCTAAACAATATCATGAAATCTCGCCCCAAATTGTGGAATGTCTAGTGGTATTAGAAGTTTTGGAAAAATTTTTGGGTCCTTTAAACATTGTTTCAGATTCCTGTTATGTGGTTAATGCAACATTTTGGAGGCTGCTGGGTTAATTAAAGCATCTAGCAAGCTTGCAAAAATTTTTCAAAGGATTCAGTTTGCCTTAATTACCAGAAGATCCCCTGTTTTTATTACACATATTAGGGCTCATTCCGGTCTACCAGGGCCCATGTCCCATGGAAATGACCTGGCAGATCGAGCCACAAAGATGATTGCATTTGCCCTCCTTTCAAATTTAGAATTGAGTAAGGAGTTTCATAAAAAATTTCATGTTACAGCTGAGACATTGCGTCATCGATTTGACATAACTAGAAAGGAAGCTAGAGATATTGTTAACCAATGTCAAAAATGTTGTCAGTTTTTACCTGTGCCTCATGTTGGGATTAATCCCAGAGGAATCCATCATCTACAGATGTGGCAAATGGATGTTACTCACATGTCATCTTTTGGCAAACTACAATATTTACATGTTTCCATTGATACTTGCTCTGGAGTTATGTTTGCTTCTCCCCTGACTGGAGAAAAGGCAGCCCATGTTATTCAACATTGCTTGGAGGCATGGAGTGCCTGGGGAAAGCCCCAAATTCTAAAAACTGATAATGGGCCAGCCTATACTTCTCAAAAATTTGGACAGTTTTGTCATCAAATGGGAGTGACCCATCTAATGGGTCTCCCATATAACCCTCAGGGACAAGGTATCATTGAACGTGCTCATCGCACTCTAAAATCCTATTTAATAAAACAAAAAGGGGGAGTCCAGGAGGCTCTGCCCTCAGTGCCACGAGTGACTGTTTCTTTGGCACTCTTTACTCTCAATTTTTTAAATTTGGACAGTCAGGGCCACGCGGCGGCTGATCGCCACTGCTTAGAACCTGATAGGCCTAAGGAAATGGTCAAATGGAAGGATGTCTTGACTGGTCAGTGGAAAGGCCCGGATCCTATTTTAATAAGATCCAGGGGAGCTGTCTGTGTTTTCCCACAGGAAGAAAACAATCCATTCTGGGTACCGGAGCGCCTCATGCGAAAGCTCGCGGCAGCTGAAGATGATCCTCCAACGAATATACCTGCAACTAATTCCAGTTCTTGCTTGGATCCTTCTAAATCGGGTTCCTAGTATTATGGGGGTACAACGTTGGGCCATTTTGTCTGCATTCCCGAAGCCTATGCCGGTCAGACATAATTCATTGACTTTCCCAAAATTCTTCTAGTCCAATAAAGATTTAGGCCTGCCTTATCTGCCTTATGATGAGACTGAGGCATCATTAGGGGAAAGCCATGACTTTCCAGAAGCTGGCTCCCTTTGCTTTCAAATCGAGGATTCCATAGGAGACTGTGTTCGGCTTACCAAAAGGATTCTTGGGTCATTTGGCTATAAGGATTGGGATTGGGAAGTTATGTCCCAAAAGGAAAGGGATAGTAAGGACGCCATTGATATCCATTATACCTTTTCGCATAAGGTCACCTGGATAAACGCTTCCTTTTTAGGACCAAATTTTTTAGATATAGATAGACCTCTTCAACCTAGGGTGGCCCCTTCATGTGCATGGGAGGATGATGGGACCATCCCTCCATGGTCCGACTGTCAGTCGCGCTTTACTCGATGGGCTGACAAAAATAAAACCTTTTCTTTTTCCCCAAATATGTTGATGGATCCTACAAAAAGTATGGTAATGAGAAAGAGGCTCTTTATACAACATCGAGATATGGTCCCTCTTTATAAATGAATACTTTGTGGGACAAATGGTAGTTGTACGGACCTCAATCCTCTGGGATTCATTAGTGGCGCTACTGTACGGAAATCGATCGTCATGGGCGCCATAAATGGTACTGCGTTAAGAAAAAAGGTTATGGAAATGGAAAATGTGTCAAGGCAGATTACCCATTGGAATAAAACCATTACAAATCAGACGACTTTTCCACCTAGTCCTGTCTGTGTTTATCCTCCTTTCTTACTTGTTTTGTCCAATAATTCTTTTAGAAATTGTACCAATGAGACATGCTGGATGTCGCAATGTTGGAATGCCAGGCGTTACACTCGTGCCCTGGTTGTTAGAGTCCCGCAGTGGATCCCAATCCCTGTGGAGACTCCATCCACCCTCTCCCTATTTAGACAGAAGAGAGATTTTGGCATCACCGCAGCCATCATCGCTGTCAGTGCAGCTGCTGCCACTGCAGCCGGCTTGGGAATGGCAAATTCAGTCCAAACAAGCACAGCAGTAAATCAATTGTCAGCAGGTGTGGCTGAAGCCATGAACCTTCATGTATCTGCTAGCGCACAATTAAAAGGTGGATTGATGATTCTTAACCAGCGTCTGGATCTTATGGAAGAAAGAATAGATATTTTATTTCAATTGGCTCAATTAGGATGTGAGAGAAAAATAGGAGCACTCTGTATTACCAGTGTACAATATGAAAATTTTACCTGAGCCGCTAATCTGTCCAGGAAATTGTCCTTATATCTTGCAGGAAACTGGTCAGAAGGATTTGAAGAAACGCTTGAAGAGTTAAGGGTGGTGGTGGTGACCGTTAATTCTACTCGAGTGGATTTATCGCTCACAGATGGCTTATTATCCTGGGCTTCTTCCGCCTTTTCTTATTTTAAGGAATGGGTGGGTGTTCGAATGTTTGGTGCAGCCCTATGTTGCAGCTTAGTGTTCTTACTCTGGTTGGTCTGCAAGCTCAAAGCCCAACAACAACATGACAAGGTCGTGATCGCACAAGCACTTGTGGCCTTGGAACAAGGATCATATCCCAAAATTTGGTTATCCCTGTTAAAACATTTAAACAGACTGTGACACTCAGTCGATGCACCTCTGGGGTTTTTACCCATTGCACTGAGTTGATGAGTGATCCAAGTCACAATGTTGCCTTTGCCTAAGTGGCTATGGTACCAAGATAGGAGAATGACAGCCATTGCACTCCCTGGAATTTTATTCCATTGCACGGGAATGGGTGTCACCTCCATTTTTATTCTTCCCCCTTAGCCCCTGCACCCAGAGGACTTGTCTCCATTGCACCTGGTGGGGTAAGGGAGTAATCTAAAGCTCTTGATCACTTACTCCCCAAAGAAGTAGTTCGCTTGATCGAGCTTAGGGCTTTCTTGTGCCGCGCTTACAAGGCTTTGAGGCAGTTTTCATTTATTAAAACAAAAAGGGGGAGATGTGAAGAGCCGAGAGAGTGCAATCGCCATTACGAGATGGCGCTGACACTCGGCCCTGGCCCTAATGAACAAACAATAGACCACGTCTGCAAGTTGCAAAAGCGCGCCAAGCCACTGTCCAGCCTGGGGGCGTTACTGCCCAGTCCAGGGCGTCACACGGGGCAATGGGCAAGCAGCCAACCAGCCAGCGGAGTACACACCGCCGTAAGGTGTATTTAAGCAGCACCATTCTGGCGGTTATCGTCTTCCTCTATTCATCTTAATAAACGTTTACTGCAGAAGGATCCTAGTGTCTGCGTGTGTGTTCTTGCTGGCGAGAAGTTCACGCGGATCACACAGAATGATGTCATGAAACAGTTGAAAGCCAGTAAGAGTATCAGGAGCCAATTATTATAAGGGCCAAGTAGACAGCCCGCTTGAGAGAAAGGCTAAGCAGCCCAATACCTCAAACTGGGCAGCTTAATTACAACATTCTGGAGATGACTGTTCTTGTGTCCAAAACTTCCAGTTCAGGAAAAGTGTCTCTTATTGCTTTCAAGTGGACATTAGTAAAGTCAACTGTCCTTGACATGTGACTTTCACATTATCACAGATTCCATTATTATTTTTTAAGTGCACATATATGTCCTCAGTCAGTGAATTACTTCCTGGGAAAATGCTCCTTGACCAAGGCAAATCTTTGAGCAAAAATAGTGCAACTGGGACCTTGCTTGTATATTTACAGATTCTACCCATGTCACCTCAGGAAGCAGTGATCTTCTTGTAGTCCTCCAGCAGAACGGAGAGCTTTTCATACAGAACCACAAGTGGCAGGCAAAAGGAGAAATCTAGAAAGATAAACAGAAAGAGAGAGACCAAGACCAACAGAAACAAAAATATAAAGTGACAGAGAAAGAGACAGACTCCCATCTGTTAGGTCACTTTCATTGGCATATCAACCTCAAAGCACACCCTCCTACAATAAATCTTCAAAAGGAATTATATTATCTAACAAGGCCATATCTCCTAACCCTTCTCTGACATTTCCTCACAAGGAATCTTTTTTTTTCCCCTAGGGTTTTTATGTGAGCCAATAAGGTGCTTGAATGAGATGTGTCAAATTTCTTCTTGAAGGAACTTAGTGCTATGAACTTTCCTCTTGGCACTACTTTCATTGTGTCCCATCAGTTTGGATATGTTGTGCCTTCATTTTCTTTGAATTCTAGGAAGACTTTAATGTGTTTCTTTATTTATTCCCTGACCCAGCTGTCATTTAGTAGCAAGTTGTTAATTGTCCATGTGTGCATAGGCTTTTTGTTATTTCTTTTGATGTTGTGAGCCATCTTTATTACATGGTGATCAAATAAGATACAAAGGAGTATTTCAATCTTCTTTTATCTGTTGAGGCTTGCTTTGTGACCAACTATTTGGTCCATTTTGGAGAAGGTTCGATGGGATGATAAATTTTTTTATGTTTGGGTGTAAGGTTCTGTAAATGTCTGTTAGGTTCACGGGATTCATGACCTGTGTTAGATACATTGTTTAATTTCTGTTTTGTTGACATGTCCTTTGTTGAGAAAGGGGTGTTGAAGTCCCCCACTATTAATGTGTTGGGATCTACATGTGGTTTATGTTTTATCAATGTTTCTTTTACATATATGGGTGCCCTGGTATTTGGGGCATAGATGTTCAGGATTGTGATGTCTTCCTGGTGGAATTTTCCCTCGATAAGTATGAAGTGTCTTTTCCCATCTCTTTTGATTAATTTTTGTTTTAAGTCTATTTTATCAGATATTAGAATGGCTACTCCTGCTTGCTTCTTGGGTCCATTTGCTTGGAAAGCAGTCTTCCAAGCCTTTACCCCCAGGTACTCTGTATCTTTGTGACTTAGGTATGTTTCTTGTATGTTTACTAGGTCTTATTTATAAATCCATTCTGTTAGTCTGTATCTTTTTATAGGAGAATTAAGTCCATTGATGTTGAGAGAGATCAATGACCAGTGGCTATCTTTATTTTTGATGTTGGCTGTTGTAGTAAGCTTGTGTGCTTGGTTGTTTTTTGTTTTACTCTAGTGAGGTTAATTATTTCCTGTGTTTTCTTGAAAGTAGCTACTTCTCTTGAGTTCTATTTTTCCTTCTAGTATCTTCTGTAATGCTGGATTTGTGTGTAGGTATTGTTGAAATTTGTTTTTATAATTGAGTATCTCGTTTTCTCCGTCTATGAGGACTGAGAGTTTTGCTGTGTATAGTAATGTGGGCTGACATCTGTATTCTCTTAGGGCCTGCATGATATCTGTCCAGGCCCTTTGAAGGCTTTCATAGTCTCTGTTGAGAAGTCAGGTGTAATTCTGATGGGTTTGCCATCATATGTTACTTGGCCTTTCCCCTTGCAGGTTTTGGTATTTTTTCTTTGTTCTGTATATTTACTGTTTTGATTATTATGTGACAGGAGGATTTTCTTTTCTGGTCTAATTTATTAGGTGTTCTGTAGGCCTCTTTTATTCTTATAGTTTTCTCCTTTAATTTGGGGAAATTTTCTTCATAATTTTGTTGAAAATATTTTCTGGGCCTTGGTGCAGGGAATCTTCTTTTTCCTCTATTCCTATAATTCTTAGGTTTTTTTCTTTTTATGTTGTCTTGGCTTTCTTGGATGCTTTGTGTCAGGAATTTTTTAAATTTATTATTTTCTTTTATGGATTCATCAGTTTTCTTCCATTGTGTCTTCCACACCTGAGATTCTTTCTTCCATCTCTTGTAGTTTGTTGGTTATGCTTACCTCTATAGTTCCTGTTTTCTTTCCTAGGTTCTCCCTCTCAGTGATTTCCTCCATTTGTGTTTTCTTCCAATTCTATTTTCAGATCTTGAACCTTTGATGATTTCCGTCACCTGTCTGATTATATTTTCCTACAATTCCTTCAGCTGTTTGTTTAAACATTCCTCTGATTCTTTTATTTCTTTCAGTGACACAGACTGTTTGGCTGCATCTTCCTGTATTTCTTTACGGATGACCATAATCTGTTTTACTATATCTTCCCGTAATTCTTTATGCATTTTCTTTACTTTCTCCATTAATCTCTTCATTAGCATAGGTGTAAGGTCATCTTCTCGTTGAATTTTACTTATGTTAGGGTGTCCAGGGGTACTTGCCACTGGATAACTGGGTTCTGGGGATGCTATGTCATTTTGCCTTTTGTTGGTTGTGCTTTTTTGATGGCCTCTACCCATCTCTCTGTCTCAGTTGTTGTCTGTTAATTTCTGGTGCCTGCTGAGTCCTGGGGCAGGGAGAATCCACGTGGGCAGGGTTCTGAAGTTCTCCTGTGCTTTTTAGGTACGGTCAACTGAATAGTGGTGCTTTTCAGGAATTGTCACAGTTTACTTCAGGTATATGAACCTGTGTGGTAACTGTGGTATTTAGAAAGGCACTCCTCTCATCAGAAGAGGTCCTGGTGATGGCTGTCCTGCTGCTGGGTTTCTTGCTCTGAATTAGTGAGCAGCAGCTGCTGCTCTTAAGGTGTAATTTTTGGGTGTAGCCCTCTTGAAGGACCAGGGATTCCCACAGTTTTGTCAGTCTAGCTAGGGATAACTGGTTGATCCTTGGCACACTATGTGAGGGCTGCTGTAATGGTTTTCTGGCTTTTGTAGGTCTTAGGATGCAGCTGTGAGCCCCAGTGCCCTACTGGTACTCAATAATGGCCAGTGAGCACAGCACTCCTGCCTGCAGTAGAAGGCTAGAGCCTAGAGTCTTTGTGAATCCAGAGAGTATTTTGGTGCTGGGTGTCCTGAGTGTTAGACCTGATGATCCCCCCATTGTGGTGTTTCCTCCTGACAGGGGCACCCAGTCTTTGCTTTGGGGAATCACAGTTCTGTCTTGGATGGCGAGTAGAACCCACAGTCACAGATGTGTGTGGCTCTACCTTTCTGGCTTTTGGGAGTCTGAGCGTCTGCCTATACTGGGTAATTTTTCCTGAGACCTTTTTGGGGTGATAGTATCAGCTGAGTGCTCTGAGATAATACCAGCCATTTCCCTCCCTGTGGGTTTGCACCAGAAAGTGAAACTCAGTCTCTGGTGCCTTGGGACCCACAGTTCTATCTGGGGCAGTGAATCAGGCTCACAGGCAAGACTCTGTGCTGGCACCGATGGAACCCGAATCTTTTCCAGGGGATGTCTGGGTGACCTAAGGTCAGTCCCAATCATTTCCTGCACCTTGGTGTTATCTCTGGACTGGAAATTCCAGTCTGTGGTGTGGTTGTACCCACAGTTCAGTCTGGGATATTGACCATCCCACACTAGTGTGTGGCTCTGGGCTGCTGATCAAGTGCCTGGTGGAATTGGGATCTCTTCTGTGGTTTAGCCAGATGGTAGTTAAAGCTGATTGAATCCCCCACTGTTGGGTATCCTCTCACCTGGGAAACACAATCACTTGTGTTTTATGGCCTTGAGTTCTGATTGCTGGTCACTGTGCCAATCCTGCTGTGCTGCTGGTCAGAATGAGAGTTGTCCCGGTGCTGCCATCTTACCCCCTAAGCCAGTTTTTCTTTTTAAGCAACCGGATTTTGTTATGATTCCTGTTAGAGTTTCTGATTCTTGGTATGATGAAACAGAGTTTAATTGGACTCAGGTTCAAAATCACCTTGCTGATATTTGGTCTAGCAAAAACTTCTCATTAGACATTTTTACAGTAAGAAATAAAATCCATGACATAGCATCTGCCAAGAAACCTAGGTTAGAATTGGCCAATACAGCCTGGGATATGTTTACTACCATCAGGAGGCACTTTCCTTCCTTTGACTGTGCTTTTGTGGGGACTGACACTGGCAGGCATGGCAGATAAGGCTTTGTTGGCTTGTGGCTGCCTTCCTTGTGTATTACAGTTCTTTCTTCAACAACTTCAATGCATGCAAGTACAGTTTCATGAATTTAAATTAATGACCTATAACAACCCCATTTGATAAGGAGGTAAGTCAATAACATGTAAGAGTAAAATTGTGGTTTTTCCAACCTAAGACAGAGGCTCTTAAAAAATCTGATCCAAGACTTTGATGACAAGTAGGAAAAATGCACATTTTGCCAACCTAAGACAGGCTCTCCATAAACAAAGAAGGGAGAACTAAACTAGTCTGTTAATTGGAATTCTGCCTCATGGCCATTGTAGATACTGGTTTCATCTAAAATCCATGTCTCAGAAACAGTCCTTGCCAGTCTCTGCAAGGACGTTGTTCTGAGCCTGAGAAGTAGATAGCAAGCTCCCTGCAACCTTGGGAAAGTGACAGCAAACACTGTATAACCTTGAGTGAATTCCTGCATGCCTTGCCAAGGGTCACAGTTGTGTTGCTACTATGAAAAAAATTTTGATTGTACCCTTTGCTTTATAAGTGTTTGCACGTTCAGTAAACTGAGACTTGATCAGGAATCTGTCTTGTCTATATTCTTTGAGTCTCTTTTCACCCATTTCCACTCCCTCTTTTAGGTGGACAATGTTCTATTAGCCCAAAGGATGGGTCAGATTACCTTCTCTTTTCGCTGCTATTATAGAAGCAGTATCCAAGGTAAACCTAGATGCGCCAACCTATTATTACCAATAAAAATGTGAAGGTACATTGAGTCAGTATGCCAGTAACTGCTCATTTCTATGTCTTTCTAAGAAATTTCTGAACCTAGACCACAGTAAGAGACTACCTTCTCATTAGTTACATTATCCTTAATCCTACATCATTTTGAAGCTTCCCTACATAAAAAGCTCTCATATTAAATAATTATTGAGTTTCATATTATAACAGAGATTGTCACAGAGGTAAACAGGGTTAAAGTTGTGTGATCTGGATAAAGGGATGAGATAAAGGCTTGTTGGGTTTCACAAGAAAGAGTCAAGTGTACACAGGATCAGAGAGACTGGACACTGAGAAAAGTTTGTTTAGTCATCTCCACTGAAACTTCAACATTCTTTCAGGTGGTGATTGGCTATGAGGGAGAATGATGACATGTAAAGGTGAAAGCCAGTTAGAGTTTCAGGATCCAGTTATTAAAAAAGCCAAGTGGACAGCCTGCTTGAGAGAAAGTCTGAGCAGCCCTACAATCTGGGCACCTGAAAGCACAACCCAGAGATATCAGTACCTGTGTCCAAGACTCTTAGTTCAGGAAAAGTGTCACATATTTTTTTTAAGTGGTCATTAATAAAGTCATGTTTCCTTGAATGTGACTTTTATGTCATTACACATTCCATTGTTATTTGTTAAATGGACAGATATGTCCTCATTCAGCGAATTACTTACTGCAAAAATGCCGGTTGACCAAGGCAACTAACTCTTTGAACAAAAAGCATTTAATTGTGATCTTGCTTATATTTTTACAGAGACCATACAGAATATCGCATTTCAATGTAGTCATCTTGTTGTAGTCCTTCAGCAGAACTGAGATACTTTCCTACTGAACCACAAGCCACAATAAAGGGAAAGGGAAACTGACAGAGACAGTGAAAGAAAGAGCTAGAGAGAGATTTGGAAATAGAGAGACCAACACAGACAAAAAACAAATATAAAGTTAGAGACTGAGAGATAGAGTCCATTCTGTCTGTTTACTTTCATTAGCATATCATCCGCAATGCACAGCCTCCGATAATGTAACTCCAACAGGAATTATATTATCTAACAAGACCACACCTCCTAAAACTTCCCAGAAAATTCCTCAAAAGAGACTCAACATGTAAACAGATGAGCTTCACATGAACATTCCAATCCAAAATAACAGAAAGTGGAAGAAGATGGTAGGGCTTTTAAGCTAAAAGAACAGTTACCCTGATAGTTTGTCATTAATTACAGTGATTAAAATATCAGAAACTTCCAAGTTCTAAAGAATAGGATGACAGTCTCCTTTAGGAAAAATGTGAAATATTTCCATAGGAGAGTATGCTTCAGCTAAGAAAATGACATCATGATATTTTAGGTAAATGGATGAACCCAGGAAAAATAATCCTGTGTGAAGCAAATAAAACTGCAGAAAGAAATTATGCTACATATTCATTCATTAGCAGGTCTACTTATCATGGGGGGGGGGGAAGTTGCAATAGGCCATCTACAATGACCAAACCAGTCTTCCACTAGAGTGATTGGGTAGCAGTTGATTGAGTTTTTGGGCCAGGTCATCCAGAAGAAATTTTCAATGATCCAGTCTGTTATTAAAATTTGTTACTCTCTGTGCACAACTGAAAGATCAGTGCCATGTTCTTGGATCCACAGAGATGTTTCCTTCTGCATCAAATGGGAATACATACAGAGAGCCACAGTCTGATATTATGCAGAGAGAGACCTTAAAACACTCAGCTCAAAATGGAATCTCCAAGTGAAATTCTGCCTTCCCTTAGTTCTCTGATAAGCCTGCAGGAGAGGAGGGAGGAAGAGTGTCCTAAGTAGAGGGAATTGAGGACACAAGAAAAAAAAATGGCATGAAAATCAGGCTCCAGAAGAGGATGATGCTGCCAGCCTTTGTGATACCTGATAAGCTAGGGTCAGATAAAAGGGTGAGGAGGACTTTCCCTATCAGGGAACTAAGGAGAGAGCATAGGGTTAAAAGAAAGAGGGTGGGTGGTACTGGAAAGAGATGAGGGAGTGGGCAGCAGAGGGGATGCAAAGTGAACAAATCATTATAAATAAATATATAAAAAAAACTGTGTTCAATGTGATGAAATATAAAACTTTTCAGAACTGATGACTTGTTTTTGGTGGAGGTGTCAGGGTGTGGCAAGAATGAACTCAGTTTTCTTTAAGAACTATGGCACTGAGACTCTGATGAAATTGAAATGAGTATATGGACAACACATATTTCAATTGAAGGATTTTACAGAAAAACAAATTTTTAGTGTGATACATGGGTAGGAATTTGAACCTGGAAGCCATGGAAAAGGAGTGTAATGTATGTTATATGAAATTCCCATATAATCAATAAAAATAATATGTTGACAACTTTTATAATGACTAATAACATGGAGAAAATATTCAGCTAAAGGAGGGCAGATTTAGACTTTGTAAGGCATGCCTTTCAGGAACTCATTTTGTAGCTGAGAATTCTTGCCTGAAACTACTGGTTACCCCTCTATGTCAAACCCTATGAGCTCAGGTGTCACATCTGAACAAGAAGAACTGGCACTGACACTATGTTTAGAGGGTTTTTCTGGAGGACCATAGCAGTAAACACAGCTCCTCTTGTTTCCTATGCATATAACACAGACCCATTTCTATGTCCTGATGACACAGTTTTAATTGTAAACCCCAAGACCAGGAGGATTTCTCACTGACCATGGAAACACATTTGTTGATCCTGGCAAGTCAGTCAAGGTATTCCTGCTAAGAGGGTTGACAAGAATAGTTTTAAACAGCACCAGTTGTTAAAGGGTATATTGTTCATTTCTAACTTTACATAAACAGATATTTCTCTGTTTCAGCCAAACCAATCACAGGAATTATCTGGTTTCCATCTCTTTTCCCTGCTCTTAAAGATGCAATAGCCCAGGTAACCATAGACCCTGCCAGCCTATTTTATCAATAATAATGTGAAGGTACATTTGGTGAGTAAGCCAATAAATGATCAGTTCAAAGATACAACCTATGAAATTTCAGATCCAAGAACACAGAAGACCATCTTGTCATTTGGTTCATTCCCCTTAATCCCACATCATTTTGAAGCTTCCCTACATAGAAAACTGTCCAGTTAATTAAACATTAAAGTTTCATTTCCTACTAGAGATTGTCCCAAGGTAAACAGGAGTAAAGGTGTGGGATCTGGATAAAGGGATGAGATAGAGGCTTGTTGGGTTTCACAATAAGTCACATGTCCTTAGGATCAGTAATACTGGACACTGAGAAAAGTTTACTTATTCATCTCCATAGAAACCTCAATATTCTTTTATGTGCTGATTGGCTGAGAGGAAAAATGATGTTATAAAACAAGTGAAACCCAGCAAGACTTTGAGGAGCCTGGTATTAAAAGGGCTAAGTGGAAAGCCTGCTTGAGAGAAAGGCTGAGCAGCCCTACATGCCTCAATGTGAGCAGCTGAAAGCACACAACCCAGAGATGACAGTTCCTGTGTTCAATATTTTTAGTTCAGGAAGAGGGTCACATATTTCTTTCAAGTGGTCATTAATAGAGTAGTGTCATTGAAATGTGAGTTTCTCATTATCACATAATCCATTACTCTTTGTTAAATGCCCAGATATATCCTCAATTAGTGAATTACATACTGTAAAATTGCTTGCCTACCAAGGCAACACTTTGTACAAAAATGTTTCTTTGGGGCCTTGCTGATATTTTTACAGATACCATTCATCATGTCACATCAGCAAGCAGTCAACTTGCTGGATTCCTTCAACAGAACTGAGATTTTCATACTTAATCTCAAGTGGCAGCTAGAGAGAAAGAGCTAGAGAGACAGATTCAGTAGTAGAGAGACCAAGACAGACAGAAACTGAGATGTAAAGTGAGAGAGACTGAGAGACAGAATTCTGAATGGACACTTTAATTGGAATATAAACCTCAAAGCAGACCCTCCGATAACATAACACCAAAAGGAATTATTTTTTTTTAATATAACTTCATTATATTCAATATAACTTCATTGGAATTATATTATCCAACAATCCCATACCTCCTAACTCTTCTCAGTCATTTCCTCACTGGAGATTTCACACATAAATAGATGAGCTTCAGGTGGACATGCAATTCAATTCACCAGAAGTAGAAGAAGATGGAGGGACTTGTAGGCTAAAAGAACATAGTTATCAATGTAGTTTTTCATTCAATAAAATGATTAAAGTCCCAGCAACTTCCAAGGTCTAAAGAACAGGACTGAGATCTCCTTTGAGGAAAATATGGAATATTTCCATAATGGAGTATTGTTCAGCTATAACAAGATATTTTCCAGCAAAATGGATGGAACCAGGAAAAGTCATCCTGGGTGAAGTAACTAAAATGCAGAAAGACAAATATGCTATGTATTCACTTATTAGGAGGTCTTCTAATAGTGGGGGATAAAGTTCCAATATTTTGTGACCAAACCAGTCTTCCAGTAGGGAGATTGGATGATAGTTAATTGAGTTGTTGGGCCAGGGCATCTTACAGAAATTTTCAAATAATCCAGGCTGTTGTTCTTAAAATATGTTTTTATCTACCCTCAACTGATAGATCAGTGCTATGCTCTTAGATCCACAATGATGGTTCCTTCTGCATCTAATAGGATTGTATACAGAGACCCACAGCCTGATATTATGCAGAGAGAGACCTTAAAACACCCAGCTCTAAATGGGATTTCCCCATGAAATTCTACCTTCCCTCAGTTCTCTGTTCAGCCTGCAGGAGAGGAGGCAGGAAGAATGTCATCAGAAGAGGGAACTAAGGACACAAGGAGAACAATGCCCTGAGAGTAAGACCCTCAGAGAAAGGTGATGCAGCCATCCTTGTTGAGACCTGAGAAGTTAGGGCCAGATAGATTAGGGAGGAGGACTTCCCCTACCAGGAACTAGAAAAAGGTCATAGAGGTAGAATAAAGAGCCTGGGTGAGACTGGAAGGAGAATAAGGAGTGGTGGGCAGAAGGGATACAAAGTGACCAAATCATAATAAATACATAAGAAAATCTGTGAAGAAGGTGATGAAGTACAGCACTCTTCAGGACTGATGGCTTCTTTTTGAGGGTGGTGCCAGTTTCTGACAATGATGAACTCAGTTTTCTTTTAGGGACTTGACATTGAGAATCCGATCATGTTCCAATGAGTATGTGAACAACACTTATTTCAATTGACATATTTTAAAGAAAAATTAACATGACTTATGGGTAGGAATTTGAACCTGGGAGCAATGGAAAAGGAGTTTAATATATGTAATATGAAATTCCCACATAGTCAATGATAATAATGTGTTGAAAACTTTTACAATACATTTAACATGGAGAAAAGATTCAGCTAAAGGAGGACACAGTTTGATTTTATAACACATACTTTTCCAGGAACTCATTATGTAGCAGAGAATCCTTACCATGAAATAGTGGTTTTCAGACTCCATGAGCTCAGTTGGCACCTCTGAACATGCAGTCCTGGCTCTAACACTATGTTTAGATGGTTTGTCTTGAGGACCATAGGAGGTAAGACAGCTGTTCTTTTATCCAAGACATATAACACTGACCTATTTCTCTGTCCTGATGTCCCAATTTTAACTGTAAAACCTAGGTTCAGGAAACTGTGTCACTGATCACTGAGTAGGATACAAATGCCCATCCAACCATGTCAGCTAAGGCAACGGTACTCATAGAGGGTTGCCAACACTAGTGTGGAATAGCACCAGCTGTCATATATTTTGCCCTTCAGTTTGAATTTTACATATACTGATCTTTCTTTGTTTCAGCCAAACCAATCACAAAAATTATCTGGTTCCCTTCTCTTTTCCCTGCTTTTAAAGACTCAATACCCCAGAGTACCCTAGAACTTGCCAGCCTATTATATGAATAAGAATGTGAAGATCCATTTAGTGAGTATGAGAGTAACTGTATTTCAAAGTCATAACCTAGGGAATTTCAAATCTAATACCACAGTAGGAAACCACCTATTCATTCAATTCATCTCCCTTAATCCCAAATCACTTTTTAGCTTCCCTACTTAGGAAGCTGTCCAATTAAATAAAGTAAGATTAAAGTTTCATTTCCTCCTGATATTGTCCCAGAGGTAAAAAGGTGTAAAGGTGTGGGATCTGGATAAAGGGATGAGATAAAGACCTGTTGGGTTTCATGAGGAAAGGTCAAGTAAGCCCAGGATCAGAGATATTAGACACTGAGAAAAGTTTATTTACTCATCTCCATGGAAACCTCAAGATTCTCTTAGGTGCTGAATGGCTGAGAGGTAGAATGATGCCATTCAAAGGTGAAAGCTATTAAGTATCACAAGCCAGTTATTATAAAAATTATACTTGAGAGAAAGTCTGACAGCCCTACATGCCTCCATCTGGGCAGCTCAAAGCACACAATCCAGAGATGACAGTTCCTGTGTCCAAGATGCCTAGTTCAGAAAAAGTGTTACATATTTCTTTTAAGTGATCATTAATAAAGTCATGTGATTTTCACATTATCACAGATTCCATTATAATTTGTTAAATGTACAGGAATGTCTTCAGTTGGTGAATTACTTACTGTGAAAATGCTCCATAATCAAGGCAAGTCTTTCAACAAAAAGTGTTTAATTAGGACCTTGCTTTTATTTTTACAGAGACCATCCAGGATGCCATGTCAGCAAGCAGGCATCTTGTTGTAGTCCTTCAGTAGAACTGAGAACTTTTCATACTGAATCATATGCAGCAGGCAGAGAGAGGGAGACAGAGCAAGAAAGAGCTAGAGAGAGAGATTCAGAATTAGATTGAGACTGACAGAAACAAAGATATAAAATGAGAGAGACTGAGAAACAGAGACTCAATTTTATCAGGTCACTTTCATTGGCATATCAACCTAAAACACAACCTCTTACAATATAACTACAATAGGAATTATATTATCTAAAAAGGCCATACCTCCTAACCCTTCCCAGAAATTTCCTTACTAGGGACTCCATATTTAAATAGATTAGCTTTAAGGGATAGTGCAATTCGAATCATCAGGAAGTAGAAGAATATGGAGGGACTTCTAGGCTAAAAGAACATAGTTATCCTGATAGTTTATCATTCAATACAATGATTAAAGTATCAAAAAAAAAACAAAAACAAACAAACAAACAAACAAAAAAACAGGAATAACAATCTCCTGTAGGGAAAATGTGGAATATTTCCACAACAGAGTATTTTTTAGCTAAGAAAATGATATCATGATATTCAGGCAAATGGATGGAACCAAGAAAAAGTCATCCTGGGTGAAGTAGCTAAAATAGACAAAGAAAATTGTTACATATTCACTTTTTATGTGGTTTCCTAGTAGTGGGTGATATAGTTCCAACAGGCTATCTATTGTGAACAAACCAGTCTTCCACCAGGGGGACTGGATGGCAGTTCATTGAGTTGTTAGGCCAGGGTATCCTAAATAAATTCAAGCAACCCAGGCTCTTTTTATTAAAACATGCTGCTCTCTGCCCTCAACTGATAGATCTGTACCATGATCTAATATCCACAGATATGCTTCCTTCTACATCAAATGTTATTGCATACAGAGATCCACAGTCCAATATTATGCAGAAAGATACCTCAAAACACCCAGCTCAAAATGGGATTTTCCTATGAAATTTTACCTCCCCTCAATTCTCTGCTAAGCCTGCAGAAGAGGAGGCAAGAAGAGTATCATAAGTAGAGAAATTGAGGACACAAGAAGAGTAATTCCCTGAGAATGAGGCCCCAGGGAAACATGATGCACACCTCATAAGCTAGGGTAAGAGAAGTGGGAGATCCTCCCTATCAGGGAACTAGAGAACTGGAATAGGAATAGAAGAAGAGGAGTGGGTTTTACTGGAATAAGAAAAGAGGGGATACAAAGGGGATACAAAATGAACAAATATTAATAAATACATAAGAAAATGTGATCAAGGTGATGAAGTATAGAGCTTTTCAGGACTGATGGCTTTGTTTTTGGGTTGTTGCCAGTTCACATGTATGAACTCAGTTTTCTTTTCGGGACTTTGTAATGAGACTCTATCATGTTCCGATGAATATATGAACAACAAATATTTCAACTGATGTATTTTAAAGAAAAAATATTTTAGCAAAATATTTGTAGGAATTTGAACCTGGGAGAAATGGAAAAGGAGTGTAATGTATAATATATGAAATTCCACATAAGTCATAAAAATAATATGTTGACAACTTTTACAACGGCTCTTAACATGGAGAAAAGATTCTGCTAATGGAGGGCAGAGTATGACTTTTTAAGGAATGCTCTCCAGGGACTCATTATGTAACAAGAATCCTACTCTTGAATTGGTTTTTACCCAGCTACCTCAGAACCCATGAGCTCAGGTGACATTCTAAAAAGGTAGTCCTGGCACTATCACTCCATTTAGATGGTTTGTTTGGAGGACCACAGCAGGAAACCCCGGCTGTTCTTTTTTTCTAGGCATATAACATGCACACCTTTCTCTGTCCAGAAGTCCCAGTTTTAACTGTAAACCCCAGGACAAGAAGGATTGCTCACTGACCACTGAGTAGAACACAGCTGTCGAACTGGACAGGTTGTTGTTATTAAAATATGTTCCTCTCTGCCCTGAACTGAACAGAAAGTGTCATGGTCTTGGATCCACAGAGATGCATCCTTCTCCATCAAATGGAATTGCATATAGAGACACACAGTCCTATATTATGCAAAGAGAGATCATAAAACCCTAGCTCTAAATGGGATGTCCCTATGAAATTCTCCCTCCCCTCAGAGCTCTGGGGAGCCTGAAGAAGAAGAATCATGAAGAGTGTTATAAGCAGAGGGAACGGAGGACACATGGGGAAAAATGGCCTGAGAATCAGGCTACAGAAGAAGATGCAGCCAGCCTTGATGAAAACTTAGAAGCTACTGTTAGATTGAAGGGGGAGAAGGACCTCCCCTCTCAGGGAAATAAAAAGACGGCATAGAGTTAGAAGAATAAGGATAGGTGGGATTGGAAGAAGAAGATGGAGGGGGCAGAGGCGGGATATATGTAAACAAATCATAATAAATAAATACATAAAAACTGTGATCAAGGTGATGAAGTATAGAGCTCTTCAGGATTGGTGGATTCATTTTGTGGGGTTTATCAGGGTGTGGCAAGGATGAACTCAGTTTTCTTTAAGGGATTTGGCACTGAGTCTCTGATCATGTTCAAATGAATAACACATACTAGAACTGATGTATTTTAAGAAAAAAAATAGTGTGACTCATGGGTAGGAATTTAAACCTGGAAGCAATGGAAAAGAGTATAATGTATAGTATATGAAATTCCCACTTAATTAATGTAAATAATATGTTGACAATATTAAAAATGACTTTTAATATGGAGAAAAGTTTCTGCTAAATGTGGATAGAGTTTGACTGTGTAAGGCATACTTTACAGGAACACATTATGCAGCTGAGAATCCTAGCCATCCATGAACTAGTGGTTACACAGCTACTTCATAACCCATGAGCCCAAGTGGCACTTCTGAACAAGCAGTTCTGGCATTAAGACTATCTTTAGATGGTTTATCTGGAAGTAAACTTCAAGAAACAATTCTGCTTTTTGTAACAACACCCGTGTTTGACTAGGGGGATTAGGCGGCATTGAATTGAGTTGTTGTGCAAGGCCATCCTACAGAAAATTTAAAGCAACTTAGGTTATTGTTATTAAAATATGTTGCTCTCTACACTCAACTTATAGATAAGTGTCATGTTCTTGGAACCACAGAGATGCAACCACTGCATCAAATGCAATTGCATACAGAGACCAACAGTCCTGTATGCAGAGAAATATCTTAAAATACCCAGCTCAAAATTCGATTTCCCTATGAAATTCTCCATCCTCTGAGAACTCTGAGAAGCCTGAAGAAGAAGAGGCATGAAGAATGTTGTAAGTAGAAGGAATTGATATCATAAGGAGAACAATGGATTGAGAATCAGGCTGCAGAAAAGAAGATGAAGCCAGCCTTGTTAAGACCTGAGAAGCTAGCGTCAGATAGAAGGGGAGGAGAACCTCCCCTATCAGGGAACTAAAGAGAGGCATAGGATTAGAAGAAAGAGGATGGGTAGGACTGGAAGGAGAAGAGGGAGGGGACAGAGGTGGGGATACAATGTAAACAAATCATAAGAAATAAATACATAAAAAAAACTTTGATCTAGGTGATGAAGTATAGAGCTTTTCAGGATTGATGGATTCTTCTTGGAGTGTGGTGCCAGAATGCAGCAAGGAAGACCTAGTTTTCTTTAAGGGACTTGACACTGTGATTCTGATCATGTTCCAATGAATATATGAACAACACATGCTAGAACTGATGTATTTTAGAAAAAGATAGTGTGACTCATGGGTAGGAATTTGAACCTGGGAGCAATGTAAAAGCATTATAATATATAGTATATGAAATTCCCACATAATCAATAAAAATAATATGTTGACAAACTTTAAAATGAGTTTTAACATGGAGAAAAGATTCCGCTAAAGGAGGATAGAGTTTGACTGTGTGAGGCATGCTTTCCAGGAACTCATTATGTAGCAGAGAATCCTTACCATGAACTAGTGGTTACACAGCTACTTCACACCTTATGAGCTCAGGTGACACTTCTGAACAAGCAGTTCTGGCACTAACACTACCTTTAGATGGTTTGTCTGGAGGACAACCTCAAGAAACACTTCTGCTCTTGTGTCCTAGACATCTAACATGGACCTATTTCTCTGTCCAAAATGACAAGTTTGAATTTTTAAGTCCATGAATAGGAAGATTTCTCAGTGACCACTGAGTAGGACACAGCTGCAGATCCAGCCAGGTCAACCAAGGCAACCCTGCACATATAGGGTTGCCAACACTAGTGTTGAATAGCACCAGCTGACAAAGAGTTTATTGCCCCAGTTCTACTGTTATGTAAACTCACTCGCCTAAACCAGTACAGTCCCAGGAATTGTTATGATTCCTTCTCATTTCCATGCTCCTAAAGACTCAATATCCTAGGGAACTCTAGATCCCGCCTACCTATTATATCAGTTAGAATGTGAGGGTACATTTAGGGAGTATGCAAGTAATTGTTCAGTTCAAAGTCACATTCTAGGAAATTTCAGATCCAAGACCACAGAAGAAGACGACCTTGTCATTCAGTACATTCTCCTTAATCCCACATCATTTTGAAGCTTCCCTACATAAGAAGCTATCCAGTTAAATAAACACTAAAGGTACATTTCCTACCTGAGATTGTCACAGAGGTGAACAGGAGTAAAGGTGTGAAATCTGGATGAAGAAACGAGATGAAGGCTTGTTGGTTTTCACAAGGAAAAGTCAGTTGTGCACAGGATCACAGATACTGGACTCTGAAGAAAGTTTGTTTACTCATGTCCATGGAAACCTCAAGATTCTCTCAGGTGATGATTGGCTGAGAGACAGAATGATGTCATGAAACAGGTGATAGCCAGCAAGTGTTTCAGGAGCCAGTTATTAATGAAGCCCAGTGGACAGCATGCTTGTGAGAAAAGCTGAGCAGCCCTACATGCCCCAACCTTAGCAGCTGAAAACACAGGACACAGAAATGACAATTCCTGTGTGCAAGACTCTTTGTTCAGCAATAGTGTCACATATTTCTTTCAAGTGTTCATTAATAAACATGTGACATTCACATTATCACAAATTCCATCATTACTTGTTATTGCGCCTGGAGCAAGGCAAACAGAAAAAGCTTTAAATTGGGACCTTGCTTATATTTTTGCAGATAATATCCATGATGTTACTTCATCAAGCAGTCATTGAGAGACCAAAAGATTAAAAATCAGCAATTATTATTAAAGTTAAAGGTCTGAACTAGCTGGGTGAGGACAAGATATGTCCAGAGGGGAAGAACCTGTCTTACTACATTCTTTACACACTCACTAGAGATACAGTTGCTAGGAAACTGGCCCATCCCTCTAGGGAGGGACAGAAGATCATTAAAAGTTGGGGACCCTCCTATAGCCAATTAATTCAAAATGGAGGATTGTGACCAATAGATGCTTGTCAGGCAGGAATTTCCCCTTCCTTAGACATGCTGGGAGAGACCAGAATCTTTAAATCACCCAACTCACCTGAGCACAAGTCTCTTGTCTCTCACTGCTTTGGCAGTGGGGAATGTGAGCCCAAGCTGCAACTTGTAATGATTTATAATAAAAAGATCCTCATGTGGTTTGCAACAGAATGGCTCCTGGTGGTTGTCTTTGAGGTATCACGATTTGGATTTGGGCACAACATAATTTGAGGGCTCTCTGGTATCCCCAAGACCTCAAAGGACTTCTGAGCTGGAGGACTGAAAGCCCAGGTAAGCACATTTTTTTCTTGGCCAAGTTCTTTATGTCACTGTTCTGTCATTCTGTGTATTTTTTAGTTCTCAAGTCAGTATTCAATGAATGACCAGGGATCTGTAGTCTCACAGTACATTGTGTGATGAGCTGGCAGACTGAGGCCATCTTGGGAGATGTCCTAGATCCTGGTCGGGCAGTTCTCCCAATAGCACTCTGAGGGATACAGGGTCTCAAATCTCTTTGATAGGCCTAGAAAGTGGGTCACTCCCATGGAGACAGGAAGTACTGACTGAATCTGTTCTTTTGTCTCTGTGTTTCTTGCTGTCCAGCAGGTGTTGAGTGAAAAAAGAAAATGGTTAAAAAGAAAGTGCTGGAAGAAGTAAGTAAAATTTTGTCTTTGTGTTCAAATGTATGTATGGCCATTATGTTTGTTTTGACTAATCTTATGCTCTGTAGGTCATGGTTAATATGATCAAAAATAATTGGGTATGTTAAAAGATTAAATTCAAACATGTTTAAAATGTATAAATGTGCGTATGTGTTTATGAGGTCTATGAACGCATATGTTTAAATACCAACAATATAGGTTGCCACGTGGTATGTGATGTGGCTCACTGTCATCTTGAGGTTGCCATTGGGCTATAAAGTGACCACCATGTTGAGATTGTCATGTGCACTCTAAGGTGACCTGTGACTGCCATCTTGAGATTGCCATAGGCACTGTAATGTGATCTTGATGGCCACATGGTTTGGATATAAAAAAAGGGGGGGACATTAGTCAAATAATTTTCATTTCATTCTAGATTAATGAGTTATTTCAAGTTGGTATTGGTTTTAAAAATTAAATTGTTTGCAGTGGTAAATTCTGGTTTTAAAATCTGGTTTTGACTTTTAAAATTATGTTTATTCCTTGAGACTTCTCTCCTAAAAAAGGGGTACTTTATTTTAATATTGCAGAAACAGGTTTTAAAAAAATGATTAAATGTTTAAGGCTTTAAAACATTTAAAGTTTTTTGGGTATTTTAGACAATGATCTAGGTAGTCTAATAAAAATTTTGAAAAAGTTTCTCGATCCTTTGGAGGATAAAAAAATACGTTGGTATTTAATTAGTTTTAGTAATGAAACCAAGCCATATGGTTTGCACTAATTGAGAAAATTTCAGTTTTTACAGTGTATCTTCTAGGGAGCTCTTTGTTTTTTAAGCTGCTTTGTTTATTAAAAAACATGTTTCCACCCAGGTCCTCACCTTGACACAGAGAAAAGAGGAAGTTTCACCAAATTCCTTAAAACTTGTTCTAAGTGCCTTAGAATTTGTTTATGTAATCTTGGACCATGTATGCTACATGGAAGTAATTAAAAAAAAAAGAGTTTAGCAGTTTTAAAACTTCTTTTTGTATTCATATGTTTTTGCTTTGCGTGTAAAAAACAAATGGTGGACTCTGGGCTCCTGCAGGACCATGTCAGGATGGAAAGGATTTTGTTGAGAGTTTCTATGTTTTCTAAAGAGAGAGAGAGAGAGAGAGAGAGAGAGAGAGAGAGAGAGAGAGATTAAGGAAAGGAATAGCTTGTCTAAAGTAAGAATGTCTGGTTAAGCCAGAAGAACAAAGCTAGGAACCTGAAGATATATAGAATGTTTCAAAAGATTAGTATATGTATAAATAACCAAAGGGTAAATATGATTTGAGAAAGAACTGTATTTAAAAATATGGTGTACTTCATTTAAAAGGCTGGTGATTCTGCATTGGAAAATATTTTTCTTATGCTTTTTTAAGGGGGAAGAATTCTGGCTAATAGGTTTGGTGTGGCCAGAATATTTCACATAGTTTAAAATTGTTCTGTACTGTTATGTTATTGGTTTGGTTCTGGAGCTTGTTTGGTTACAATGTTAGAACTTTTAGTTATGGGGGATTGTGGATGCTCCACAGAGTTTGCTATATCATCATCAGCACCTAATGGTTATGTTTTATTTTGCCAGCCACAGCCTGTGGCAACAGGTGACTAATATGCTATGTTGGTTCAGAGATAAAGGGAGTGGAACCATCATCCTTTTGGTGCCATCTTTGTTTAAGGCTACCAGTTGTATTCAGTTCCCCGGGGAGCACTGTGTATTAGTGCTATTGCATCTTTTCTAATAGGGCTAAATGCAACTTTTGTCCTTTGAGCTTTCTACTGTTCAATTTTAATGCAAGTGGTAAGATCAGCATGATTTTCTAGCCTCTCTATAAACTGTATCTGATTAAAGGTTTTCTCTGATTTTAGTTCAGAAAGAGCAGATTTAAAGTTAGGCTAACGACTGTAGTTGGTTAAGATGTTGACCTTTAACCTAGTGTCTTTGTTTAGGTTTTTTAAGGTAGGATGGGTAACACAAAGTTTGTCTATGTAAATCTACTGAAAATATGCAGTTCTAAAACATGCATTTTAGGACTATGCCAGAATTAGAGAGTATAGCATTCTATTTTATAGGACACAGTTTAGAGCAGATGATAAAGATAGACAAAGAGTAACTCAGACATGCTGGTGCTCAAGCTTGTCAGAGATCTGATGAATATGGCATTTTAACATGTGTAAGCTGATTGTGACAGAGAGTCCCCAAATCCTGACAGTATCTTCCCCAAGGTCTCCGAGAAGATTTGGAGACTTGACAGATGATGGTGACTCTGGATTGTGCTATACTACCCACGGGGCAATACTGCCTCAACTGGCCTACTGCTAGGGCCCAGCTTAAACTGTGGACAAATCTGTGGACACCTGGAGACCATTGTTTCACATTGCTAGAGGCAAGATGAGGTCAGTCTCTCATGTTCCTCTTTCCACAGAAGCAGTCTCTCATCCTCTGTGACAAATGGCTGGACTGTCATGGAATAACCCAGCCCAGAATCCCTCACCCTCGGAAGAATCAAAGAATTTGGACACAGGTAGGCGAAATGACAGAGACCACACCAAGTAGTATTGGATCTACTGTGCTTTACTGAAGTTAAGCCAACACTTATAAAGTGATTACATAAAGAAGCACCTGAAATTGACATATTTCCCAGAGCATTCAGACTTATTACAAAGTTTATATTTTAACTGACATAGTAGCCTGGTAGAAGCAGTGTCTACAAAAAATCTTGGCCTAACAGCCTCTTAAGCAGAGCAAACATAGAACTAGTGCCATATTTATATAGTGTTATTGCTGCTAATTTAGCGAGTAGAGGGCCAAGGGATTGTTAAACTTGTGGTCTGTTTGCATAGTTTATTGTTAGTTAATTATGGGCTGTTAATAATCCTCTGAGTTAAGTTAGCTAAAGATTACAACCCTCTTGGAGATACACATTGAGGGGAATTCCTCCTTTTTGGATTGCTAAGGATTTACAATCTTACCTTTGAGATAAGATGCTTGAGCTAGCCTGTCTGCAAAACTTATAGTATGATATAAAATTCTCTGAACTTCTATGTTTACCTCTTTTCTTTTTGCCTCATCATAAACATCTGTGTTAAGTAATGGTTTTGTCGTAGTTTTACTGCAGTGGGAATATTCAGAACATTTATACTATTTGATCCTGATTAAATATTTTCTTTAGAAAGCCCTAAAACTACTGTCTCTTTATTACCTACAATGTTTGTTTTTGTTTTTTGTTTTTTTTTCACAAGCAATTCTTGGTGCTGAATCTGATTTATTACCTCTCCTAAAATTTTCCTTCTACTCTTATTTGCTAAAGCTTTCAGTAATCTATTACCAATGTGTTTCCTTGGATACTTAATTGTGCTGTTCAACAATCATAGAGAAACAGCAAAAATACTCATCAATCCAATCTCACAAATGAGCAAGTGTGGGACTTTCAGAATACATCTTTTTGGCTTAAGTGGCCATGTTAGGGTTTTTGCCAGGGACTTCCAAAGAACTCGTATTCCTGTAGGAATCGTATCTCCTATCTGTTTGCATAATTTTATGCTTTCATAGCACATTTTATGCTATACAGACAACTCCTGGACTTAGTGTAGCACTGGACCACCTCTTCTCATGATGCCATAAGACCTCAGGAGCCAGGGACACTTCCTAGGTGATGGACTAACTAGTCATCTCTGTCATTTTGTTTGGCCCATAGATTGGTATATATAATTTATCCTTCTCAGGTCTCTGAACACCTTGATGGCTATGCTAAGCTAATGGTAGCTTTGCAGCTAATGACCAGACAGTTACATCCACTGTTAGCTCATTGATCAGTTCATTAGCTAGCTAGAACTACAAGGTACTCTTATTTAAAAACAAAACAGGGTTGCCTTGCTCACGGAATTCATGTCAGTTGCCTGTGTCTTAAGACATATAGCTGGTTAAAAAGATAAGGAGTTTAATATTTTAAGGTATATGAATATGAGTTATGAAGATATAAAAATAATTTAAATCGTATGAAAAATGTGAGATACTTTAGATTCCCCCCCCCTTGCAACTGTTGTACTTATGTTATAAGGTTTCAGGATTTCAGAGTTTTAGCATTGATCAATAGAGTCTGATAAGTTAATGGAGCACTAACTGCTTATTTTTTATTCACCAGCTTGAGATTTTAATTTTCTTTGGTAGTTTTCTAAACATAGATTTAAAGGTGCTTGTCATCATGCTAAAATCATCTCTTTAATGCTTATATCTCACCCAATAGCCATAGCCTTTACTATAGCATTCTTAATATCTGCATTTCTGAGGTAGACTGGATTTAGGAATATCTTAAACATATTACTTCTAGTTGCTTTGTTAAGGAAAATCCAAGCATCCAGGGTTTAGCAATAAACCCATGAATATATTTTTGCCTAACTTTCCAGTGTGATCAAGAGGATGGGGTGAAAAGTAGATGCTGAAAAAGCATTTGATGAAATCTAACATCCATTCATGTTTAAAGTATTGGAGAGATCAGGGATACAAGGCACATATATAAACTTAGTAAAGGCAATATTCAGTAAGCCTATAGCCAACCTCAAACTCAATGGAGAGAAACTTAAAGAAATCCCACTGAAATCAAGAACAAGGCAAGGCTGCCCACGCTCTTGATATCTTTTGAACATAGTTCTGGAAGTCCTTGCTAGAGCAATAAGACAATTGAAGGAGATCGAGGGGGAAGAAATCAGAAAGAAAGAAATCACACTGTCAAATATTTTATTCCCACTCAGGTCTCCTTTTACACTCTAAGATTTTTCCCTGTTTAAGCCAAACCAGTCACCAGAATTGTCTGTTCTCCTTCTCTTTTCCCTACTCTTAAGGACTCAATACCCCAGGGAATCCTACACCCTGCTAGCCTATTCATTACATCAATAAGAATGTGAAGGTACATTTAGTGAGAACATATAAAACTGCTCAGTTCAAAGTTACAACCTAGGAATTTCAGATCCAAGAGCCCAGTAGGAGACCACCTTGTCATTTGGTACATTTTGTTTAATCCCACATTACTTTGAAGCTTCCCTACTTAGGAAGCAGTCCAATTAAATAAACATTAAAGTTTCATTTCCTACCTGATATTGTCACATCGGTAAACAGGAGTAAGGTGTGGGATCTGTATAAAGGGATGATATAAAGGCTTGTTAGGTTTCACAAGAAAATTCAAGTGCACACAGAATCAGAGATACTGGACAATGAGAAAAGTTTGTTTTTCATCTCCATGGAAACCTCAAGATTCTCTCAGGTACTGATTGGCTGAGAGGGAGTTTGATGTCATGCAAAAGGTGAAAACCTGTAAGAGATTCATGAGCCAGTTATTAAAAGGTCCAAGTGGACAGCCTGCTAGAGAGAAAGACTGATCAGCCCTATATGCCTTAATATGGGCAGCTAAAAGCACAGAACTCAGAGATGAAAGTTCCTGTGTACAATCAGTTCATTTAGGAAAAATGTCACATATTTCTTTCAAGTGATCATTAAAAAATCATGTATCTTTGACCTGAGTTTTACCTTATCACAAAATCCATTAGTATTTGATAATGCATACATATGTCCTCAGTCAGTGAATTACTTACTGTGAAATATTCTCTGAACAAGGCAATTCTTTGAACAAAATAAATTTAATTGGGACCTTGCTTATATTTTTAAAGAGACCATCCAAGATTTCATGACAGTAAGCAATCATCTTATTGTAGTACTTCAGCATAACTGATAGCTTTTCATAATAAACCACAAGCTACAGGCAGAGAGAGGATGACAGACAGAGACAGAGAGAAAAAGAGCTATACAGACAGATTCAGGAATAGAGAGACCAAGACCAACAGAAGAAAAGACATAAAAAGACAGAGACCTAGAGACAGAGACTCCTTTCTGTCTGGTCATTCTCATTGGCATATCAATCTCAAAGGAAACCTTCCTATATTATAACTCTAATAGAAATTATATTATCTAACAAACCCATAAATCCCAACCCTTGCCAGACATTACCTCACTGGGGACTGAGCATGTAAATAGATGAGATTCAAGGGAACATTGCAATTCACATCAGAAGGACTTCTATGCTAAATGAACATAGTGAATTGCTAGTTTGTCACTCAATACAATGATTAAAGTCCCAGCAACTTCCAAGTTCCAAAGAGCACTGATGATTTCCTTTTGGGAAAATGTGGAATATATCCATAACTGAGAATTTTTCTGCTAATAAAATGACATCATAATGTTTTCAGGAAAATTGATGAATCCAGGAAAAATCATCCTGGGTGAAGTACATTAATGTAGAAAGAGAAATATGTTATATGTTCACTGTTTAGGAGGTCTCCAAGTAATGCAGGATAAAATTCCAACAGGCCATCTCTAATGAACAAATCAATCTTCTACTAGGGGGAATGGGTGGCAGTGAATTGAGTTGTTGCCTCAGGGTATTCCATGGAAATTTTCAAGCCACCCAAGATGTTGTCATTAAAACATGCTGCTCTCTGCCTTGAAATGATAGATCAGAGCCACATTCTAGTATCCACAGAAATATTTCATTCTGCATCAAATGGGTTTGCATACAGAGACCCACATGCTGATATTATTCCTGAGAGACACTATAAAACACCCAGCACTGAATGGGATTTTTCTATAAAAGTCTGCCTTCCTTCAGAGCTCTGCAAAGCCTGCAAAAGAGGAGGCAGCAAGAATGTCATAAGTAGAGGCCATTGCAGACACAAGAACAATGTCCTGTGAATCAGGCCAAAAAGGAAGATGATACAGCTAGACTTGATGAAACCTAATAAGCTAGGGTCAGATAGAAGGGCAAGGAAGTCCTCACCTATCAGCGAACTATAGAAAGGTCCTAGGGGTAGAAGAAGGAGGGTAGGTGGGTAGGAAGAAAAAGATGTATGGGGAACAAAGTTGATACAATGTAAACAAATCATAATAAATAAATAAATACATAGAAAAACTGCGATCAAGGGGATGAACTATAGAGCTCTTCAGGACTAATGTCTTCTTCTTGGGGGTGTCCCATGGTGTGGCAAGGATGAACTCAGGTTTCTTTAAGGGACCTTGCACTGAGACGCTGATCATGTTCCATTGAATAGATGAAAAACACATACTCAAATTGATGTATTTTAAAGAAAAAAAGTTTTTACTGTTACTGGGAAGGAATTTGAACCTGCGAGCAATGGAAATGTAGAATATATGAAATTCCCACATAATTAATAAAATTAATAGCTCAACATCTTTTGTAATTACTTTTAACATGGAGAAAATATTCCTCTCAAGTAGTGCAGAGTTGACTTTGTAAGGCATGCTTTCTAGGATCTCATTAGGTAGCAGAGAATCCTAGCCATGAACTATTGTTACCCAGCTACCTCAAACCTCATGAGCTCAGGAGGCACCTCAGATCACGCAATCCTGACACTAACACTATGTTTAGAGAGTGTGTCTGGAGGACCACTATAGGTAACACTGCTGCTCTTGTGTCCTAGACATATAAAACGGAAACCTTTCTCTGTCCTGAAGGCCCAATTTTAACTTTAAACCTCTGGAACAGGAAGGTTCTTCACTGACTACAGAGTAGGACAGAGCTCTAAATCCAGCCAGGTCAGCCAAGGCAATGGTGCTCATAGAGGTTTGGCAACAATACTGTGGAACATCACAAGTTATCAAGGAGTTTATTGCTCCTTAGTTCTCCTTTTATATACACTGATCTTTTTCTGTCTCAGCTAACAATTCCCAGGAATTTTCTGGTTTGCTTCTCTTTTCCTGCTCTTTAAGACTCAACATGCCAGTGAACACTAGGCCCTGCCAGCCTAATATATCAATAAGAATGTGAAGGTACATTTAGTGAGTACACCAGTAACTGCTCAGTTCAAATTTACAATCAAAGATATTTCAGATCCAAGACTACAGTAGTAACCAACTTGTCATTTTTTACAATCCCCTTAAACACAGATCATTTTAAAGGTTCCCTACTTAGGAAGCAGTCCAATTAAATAAACATTATTTTTTCATTTCCTACCTGACATTGTCACAGAGGTAAACAGGAGTAAAGATCTGGATAAAAGGATGAGATAAAGGCTTTTTGAATCTCACAAGAAAAGTCAGGTGTGCACAGGATGAGAGATACTGGACAGTGAAAAAAGTTTCTTTACTCACCTCCATGGAAACCTCAATATTCTCTCAGGTGATGATTGGCCGAGAGGGAGAATTATGTCAGGAAACAGGTGAAAGCCAGTAAGAGTTTCAGGCAGTTATTAAAAGGGCCAAGTGCACAGCCTGCATGAGAGAAAGGCTGAGCAGACAGATAGAGACATAGAGAGAAAGATATATAGAGACAGATTCAGAAACAGAAAGACCAAGACCAACAGAAACAAAGATATACAGTGACAGAGACCAAGAGACACAGATTCCAATCTGTCTGGTCACTTTCATTAGCATATAACCTATATATGCTAACTTTCATTAGCATATCACTTTCATAACCTCATAGCAGACCTTCTAAAATTTAACTCCAATAGAAATTATATTATCTAACAAGATCATACCTCCTAACACTTCTCAGACATTTCCTCATTGGGGATTAAACAAGTAAATAGATGAGCTTCAAGGGGCATTGCAATTCAAATCACCAGGAAATGGAAGAATATGGAGGGACTTCTAAACTAAAACAACATTGTTTGTCATTCAATACAACATTTAAAGTCCCAGAAAATTCCAAAGATGAAAGAACAGGACTGACAATCTCCTTTGTGGAAAATGTGGAATATTTTTACACATGACAATGGTGTTATTTCATCACAATTCTATTATAACATTACAATGCTATTATGAAAATACAATGCTATTTTGACAACACAAAGATATGACCTCACAATGCTATTATGACATCACAATCTTATTATGAAATCGCAATGGTGTTGACATCACAATGGTATGATGACATCACAATGCTATGACGACTTCACAATGCTTTTATGTTATCAGAATGGTATCATGATATCAAACTTCATCAAGACATCCCAATCCCATGATGACATTACAAGGGTATTATGACATCACAATCACATTATTATGTCAATGTGCTATATGATATTACAATGGGATTATGAGGTCAATATGCTATTATGAATAATAATGCTATTATGACATTACAATACTAATACAACATGCTTGTGTAATGATGTTAGAATGCTATGATGACATCACAGTGCAATTACATATCACAATGGTCTTAGAATTCACAATGCTTTTATAACATTACAATGCTATCTGGCAACACAATTCTATTATTACATCACAATGTTATGATGACTTCACAACCAGATGACTTCACAACAGTATTTGGATATCACATTTGTATTAGGACATCTTAGTGTTATGATGACATAACAAAGATATTATCATATCAAAAGGGTATTAGGATATCACAATGCTAATAAGTTCTCAAAATCATATTCTGACATGACAATGGTATAACATCACAATGCTATTATGATTTCAAAAAGCTACTATATCACAGTGCTATTATGACAGCACCATAATATGACATCACTATAGTATTATGAAATCACTATGTTGTTATGACATCAAAATCCTATGATGACATCACTATGCTATTATGATATCATAATGGCATTATGATATCAAAATTCATCATGATATCCCAATGGTATTATGACTGCTCAATGCTATTAATGCATGATTGTAGTATGACATCATGATGGACTTTGATATCACAATGGTATTATTACATCGCAATGATATGATGACATCACAATGCTATGATGAAATAAAAATGCTATTATATTATCTCAAATTATCTTATCACAATGTGATTATGACATCAAAATTCTCTTATGATATTAAAAAAACTATTTTGACATCAGAAAGTTATTAGGATATCACAACGCTAATATGACATCACAATATTATCATAACATCACAATGGTTTTATGACATGATTATGGTTTGATATCAAATATCAAAATGCTATTATGACTTCTCAACTGTATGACTTCACAAGATATTAGGACAACACAATGGTATGATAACATCACAGTGTCATATGACTACACAATTATATTTTGATATCACAATGCTATTATGACATGGCAATGGTATAACATCTCAATGTTATTATGACTACACAATGGTGTTATGACAACAAAATGGCACTATGACTTCACAATGATATTATGCTATTATGACATCACAATCACATTGTAACTTTAATAGGTTATTAATGACATCACAATTGTATTATGACATCACAATGGGTTTATAAGACCAATATGCTATTATTACATAACAATGCTGTTATATCTTCAATGCTATTACAACATTAAAATGATATAAAATCACAATGCTATTATGGTATCAGTGTGAGGTGAACAAGGAGCAGGCCAATCTGTTCATGTTAGAGTCAGTCCCTGTTCCCATTATTATGGAAGCCACTTGGACACTAAACTTCCATGGGCTACATTTGTCCAGGGGTTCTATGTTATCTCCAAGCATGGCACTTGCTTAGAGGATGAGTCTCAGGAAAGACCACTATGCTCAGATATTATGGTTCTGTTGCTCTCATTCTGGAGCTCCTGTTCTCTCCAGATCTTATTATTTCCGACTACTTTCACCAGATAACAAGCACTATGTCCAACAGTTGGACATAAGTCTCAGCATCTGCTGGGCAGAGCCTTTCAGAGGCTCTCAGTGGCAGGCTACTAACTTGTTTCCTGTTTTTTTCTTCTTCTGATGTCCATCCTCTTTGCCATACAGGATAGGGATTTTGCCATTTAACCAGAGCCCTCCCTCTTTAGGGGTACAGATTTTAGTAGGTTTATCCTATATTATATGTCTATATGAATGAGTATATACTGTGTGTGTCTTTCTGCTTCTGGGATAGCTCACTCAGGATGATCTTTCCAGTTCCCACCATTTACCAGCAAATTTCATGATTCCCTTGTTTTTTTTTTTCCTTTTTTTATTGCTGAATAATATTCCTGCAAATTTAATGATTTCCTTATTTGTTTGTTTTTTATTACAGTTTTCACCATTTACCTGCAAATTTCCTGATTTTCATGCTTTTTTTTATTGCTGAGTAATATCCAATTGTGTAGATGTACCAAAATTTCTGTATCTATTATTCAGTTGGGGTAGCATCTGGGTTGTTTCCAGTTCTGGCTAGTACAAAGAAAGCTGCTAAAATATCGTTAAGCAAATGTCCTTATTGTGTACTTGAGCCTCTTTTGGATATTTGCCTATGAGTGGTATAGCTGGGTCTTGAGGAAGTGCTATTTCTATTTGTATGAGAATGCACTAGATTGATTTCCAGAGTGATTGCACAAGTTTACATTACCACAAGCAGTGTAGGAGGGTTCCCCTTTCTCAATAATCTCTCCACCATGTGTTGTCCCTTGAGATTTTCAACTTGGCCATTCTGATAGGAATAGCATTGAATCTGTAGACTGTGTTTGGTAAGATGGACATTTTCACTATGTTAAGCCTGCCAAGCTATGAGCATGGAAGATCTTTCCATCTTCTGGTATCTTCTATTCTTCTAATTTTTTCTTCAGAGTCTTGAATTTGTTTTTTTTTCATACAAGTCTTTGACTTGCTTGGTTAGGGTTACACCAAGATATGTTATGTCGTTTGCAGCTATTGTGAAGGGTGTTGTTTCCAAATTTCTTTCTCAGTCTTTTCATCTTTTCTACACAGGAGGGCTACTGATTTTTTTGAGTTAATTTTGTATCTGGCCACTTTGCTGAAGGTGTTTATCAGCTGAAGGAGTTCCCTGGTAGAGTTTTTGGGTCAGTCAGGTATACTATCATATCATCTGCCAATAGTGATAATTTGACTTCTTACTTTCCAATTTGTATCCCCTTGATCTCCTTCAATTGTCTTTTTTGCTTCCAGAACTATATTGAAGAGATATGGAGTGAGTAGCCTTGCCCTGTTCCTGATTTCATTAGGATTGCTTTAATTTTCTTTCTGCTTAGTTTGATGTTGGCTATAGGCTTGCTGTATATTTCCTTTACTGTGTTTAGATATGTGCCTTGTATTGCTGATGTCTCCAATACTTTAAACATGAATGGAGGTTGGATTTTGTCAAATGTGTTTTCAGCATATAAGAAATTGAAGGAAAAACAGGAAAATACAGTTAGACAATTGAAGGAAATCAATCAACAAAATGGCTCAAGATCTGAATATAGAATTAATAAAAAATTAAAGAAAACACAAATGGAGGAAATTATGGAGAGAAAGAACTTAGGGAATAAAACATGAACTATAGTGTTGAACATAACCAACACACTAAAAGAGATGGAGGAAAAAAATCTCAGGTGTGGAAGTACAATGGAAGAAATAGATGTATCCTTCAAAGAAAATAATGAATCTAAAAAATTCCTGACACAGACCTTCCAAAAATTTCAAGACTAAATAAAAATACAAAGCCTGAGAATAATAGGAATAAAGGAAAAAGAAGATTCACTCCTCTAAAGCCCAGAATATATTTTCAACAAAATCATTGAAAAAAATTTCCCCAACTTAGAGAGGCCAATAAGAATACAAGAGGGCTACAGAACACCCAATAAATTAGACCAGAAAAGAAAATCATCCTGCCACATAATAATCAAAACCATAAGTATACGAACAAAGAAAAATACTAAAAGCTTCAAGGAGAAAAGGCCAAGTAATATATAATGGTAATGCTATTATAACATCACAATACTATTATGACATAATGCAATATGTGTTCACAATGATAGGACATCACAATGGTATTACATCATTATAATTGAATAATTACTTCACAATGGTATTACAACATCACAGGGCTATGATGACAACACAATGTTAAGATGATATCACAATGCTCTTCTTATATCACAATAGTATTATGATATCACAATTGTCTCATGATACCACAATAGTTTGACATTAGTATGCTATGATGACATCATATTGGTACTATTACATCGCAGTATTATGATATCACCACACAATAATGACTTCAAAATTGTAGGATGACATCACAATGGTATCACTTCACAATGCTTTGATGACATCACATTGGTGTTATGACATCCCAATATTATTATAATATCACATTGGTGTCATGAGATCCCAAAGCTATTATGTCATCACAAAGATATGACATTACAAAGGTTTTATGATATAATGTTATTATGACAATCACAATGGTATTATTACACCACATTGATATCATGACATCCCAATGGTTTTATGATTTCAAAATGGACATCACAATGGTAATATGACCTCAAATTGTTTTTATGACATCCCAATGGAATTATGATTTCACCATGGTATTATAACATCATAAAGTTATTATATCACAATGCTATTATGACACTGAAATTTTAATGAACATTAGTTAAAGAAAATTGGTATCAGGGCTGGAGATGCAGCTCAGAGGTCAAGAAAACTGGTTACTCTTACAGATATCCTTCTTCAATTTCCAGCAACCACAAGACGGCTCGCAACCATCTATAATGAGCTCTGGTGCCCTTTTTCAGCATGCAGGTAGAACACTGTACATATATATATATATATTTGTGTATATTTTATTATATATATTTATTTATATATATGTATATATATTTATATATATATAAATATACATTTATATATTATATATATATATATAATAAATAAGTAAATAAATAGTTGTTACAAAGTTCTTTGGGAATGTATACAATTTACCCTTGTTCATTCAAATGCTGATTTCTGTCCCCCACTCTCTGGTTTCAATCCAGAAATTGCTCTACAATGCTTATTCCAAGCAACACCTGCCTTAAGTTTGTGTAAACATGCCACCATTTGTTCTCTGTATTTTCAATAAAACAACCAGCTAAAATGATGAGCAATGGGTGGGACATCCTGGTCCATAGTGGAAGTAAGAGGAAGGAAGCAGGAGAGGAGAGGTAGAAAATCAGGAGGAGAGTTTTGGAAATATGTTGAGAGATGGACCATACCTAAGATATGACTAAAAGCAGATACAATTAGTGAAATCTGAATGGTAGGAATCTAATCCAGTCTTGGAGGTTTAGGATGGAATAATTATTGCCAAGCATTGTGCTCTAGGTTAATTAAATAAATCCCAGTCTCTGTGTCGTGATTTCGGTATACAGCTGGTTTAGGAATAACTGCTGCTTGACTAAAAGATATTTCAATAGTAAATATTAATAACTATCAACAAGTGGAACCCAGCTAATCAAACTGTGCAATAAATGGCCACAAACTAAGTATCTATACCCTTTAAATCAAATTTTAACATAATTTGGTGGGGTGAATAAGCTCTCAGTAATACAACTCCAATAACCCAAACTTAAAACCTAAAAACTCCCAGGTCAATTACTGTCTCTTTAAGACAGAGTCTTAAACAGGCCCAGGAGCAAAAGACAGCCTATTTTGGACAGACCTGAGACTTAGGATAACAAAACTGGCTGCTGCTATAGTATAACAGGAGGATACACAAGCATAGCTTCCTTATACTATGGCTGGCTCAGCTCAGCTAAACTCAGCAGCCCTGTCTGGAGAGAAAGGAAATGGAGGCACACAGACCTCTAGACAGAGCTTGGCCTAAAACTGCATCTAAAATTAAAAAAAAAAAAAAAAAAAGCCATGGCAGAGTACGTTTTAATCCACTTTGGCTTTGTTTTGGTTGTCATAGTCATGGATCTAGTTGCAATATATTTAATGGTGGTGGCTCTTCTGGATGACTTCTCCAAGAAAGTGCAAGGAGGAAATGGGGAAAACAATCAAGGACTGGAATACTAAGTTACAGACAACAAATATGGCACTCTTCCCAATAAAAATTAGATTAATAACAATTAAAATTCAAAACTAATTGTCAGCTCTTTCTGGTAAGGGTCCACCAATTCACTAAAACATCAAATAAATAAAAAAAAAAAAACACAACTGGGCTTTGCTTGTTACAGTGTAACAACTGGTCGAAAACTTAAAATTTTGTCTCTTTGCTTAATTTTCATTTAAAGGCTTTGAGTTACAATTATATTGATTTGTGAAAAAAATATTTGAACAAGGTGATAAAGGCTCATGCCTTTAATCCCAATACAAAATATAAAGAAATAGGCAGATCTGTGAGTCCCTGATCAGCCTAATTTATATAAGAAAGCCAGAATGGCAATTTTCTGCTGTTTAGCCACTTGCACAGATTGTCTCAGATTCAAAATCACAAAATGTTCTTTAAGGTTACCATGTAAGTTATTTTTTCTTAATAATAGATGCTATCTCCTTACTGTTTTAAAGATTATATTCACATCAATTTTAGGTTTATATGAGGAAAGATGATGTCACAATGATCTAAAAAGTCCAGCCAATTCAGAAAGTGGGACTTCCACAGAAGAATTGGTGCTAAAGAGCATTTTGGCTTAAGAGATATGTTCTGTTGGTCAATGTGAGGACTTAAAATTAGGCTGGGAGACAAACATGCAAACTGCATGTCTGCCATGTAAAAAAATATAAAAAATAAAAAATAAATAAAAACTTTTCAATATTGACTAAATTTACATGTCACACTGCTCTGGAAGCTGACATATCCTTTCACCATGAGATATTTTCACAAGGGATAGATATGGCTCATGCCTAATGCAAGATAGACACCTGAGACTTACAGCTGACAAAGTACACACCAGCCTAGTTAAGTACTAAAAATTCAAAGATTACACTTCATATGTTTAAAAGGCAAAATTTCCATCCATATCAAAAAGGTCACACACAAAATAAAGGCAAAACTAATTTCAAAACCCAGGTACAGGATGCCTACCCTAAACCTAAACCTAACTTCTAACCCTAACCCTAACCCTAACCATAACCATAACCATAACCCTAACCCTAACCCTAACCCTAACTCTAACCCTATGTAGGCTATGCAGCCATTACAAGGGTATAATGGCTTCAAAATGGTATTATGACATCACAATAGAATTTTGACATCAGAATGGCATTATACCCTCAAAATTCTTTATGATATCACTATGGCATCTTGACATCACATTGACAGTATGACATCACAATGGAATTATGACAATTATCACAATTATATGATGGCACCACATCATGACATCCCAAAGTTATTATGACATAGCAATGTTTTTATAACACCAATATGCTATTATGACATGATTGTTGTATGACATCAAAATGGAATTTTGACATCACAAAGCAATTATGAAAACTCAATGCTATTATGACATTACAATGGCATCATAACTCAAAATGCTATTATGACATCACAGTAGCATTTTTTACTTCACAATGATATTAGGATGTCACAATTCTATTATGACATCACAATTGTAATATGACATCATGATTTTATTATGACATATCAATGGTTTTATGTCATCACCTTTGTGTCATGACATTTCAGTGCTTTTACAACATCAACAGGGTATTATGAAACATCATTTATATTGACATCACACTGGTATTATGACATTACAACTTTATTATGACAACTATATGGAGTCATGATATCTCATTGCCTTTATTGCATCAAAATGGAATTATTAATAACAATGGTTGCATGATATCTCAATGGAATTATGATATCACAAAGCTATATTGAGATGATTGCAGTATGAAATCAAAATGGAATTTTGAAATCACAATGGTATTATAACCTAAAAATGCTATTATGACATCAAAATTTTATTATGATAACACAATGGTATTATGACATGACAATTGTCTGACATCTGAATGCTATTATGACATCACAATTATAGGACATTACAATGGTGTTATGACATCACGGTAGTATTAGGACATCACAAAGGAATTTTGACATCAAAATACCTTTATGATATCAAAATGCTATTATGATATTAAAATGGTAATGTGACCATGCAACTTTATTATGACATCTCAATGGTATTATGTCATAACAATGGTCTCATGACATCTTACAGCTGTTATTGTATAACAATAGAATTATGAATTAACAAAGGTGTCATGATATGCTAATACAATTATGATATCACAAAGCTATTTCAACATGATTGTGGTAAGAAATCACAATAGCATTATGACCTCAAAGTGCTATTATGACATCACAATCTTATGATATCACAATGGTATTATGGCTTCACAATGATATTATGACATTGAAATGCTCTATGACATCTAAATAGTATGACATTCTAATACAATTATGACATCACAATGGTATTTTGACATCACAATGATAATATGAGATCACAATGGTCTTATGACATCACAATGCTATATTTCAATAATATTATGATATCACAATGATGAAACATAACAATGTTTTTATGACATCACAATGGTATTATTATATCTCAGTGGCTTTATTATATCAAAATGCTATTCTTACAACAAAATGATGTTAAGACATCACAATTATATTATGTAGCAAAATGCTATTATGCCATCACAATGGCATTATTACATCTAAATACTATAATGACATTAAAATGCTGGTATGACATAACAATGGTATTATATCTTATTGATACAGTCAATTACAACTTTATTATGACATCTAATGCTATTATGTCATCACAAGGGTGTCATCACCAATAATTGTTTTTATAACGTGAATAGGATGTTATGAAATAAAAAAGGTATCATGAAATCCCAATGGTAATTTGATATTCCAATGCTATTTTGACATCAAACTGCTATGACATTCCAATGCTATTTTAATTTCAAAATGGCATTATAAGATCACAGTGCTATTATGACATGTTATGGAATTCTTACATGACAATCGTAAGAAATCCCAATGGTATAATATCCTCACAATGTTATGTCATTACAATGGTATTGTAATGTCACAAAGTTGTTATGACTTCTCAATGGTATTATGACATCACAATGCTATTATGATCACACAATGATATTATGACATCACTATGCTATTATGACCTCAAAAGCTTTTATGACATTTCAAAGTTATTATCGAGGGGAGGGGCAAGATGGAGGAGTGAGGAGGACTCTCATTCTGAGCAGCAGCACAGCAGGATCAGCACAGTGACCAGCAATCAGAACTCTCGGCCATAAAACACAGTCATTGTGTTTCCCAGGTGAGAGGATACCCACGGTGGGTGATTTAATCAGCTTTTAACTCACCCTGCTAAACTGCAGAAGAGATCCCGGTTCTGCCGGCCACCAGCCCCAGCCCCAGCCCAGAGCCGCAAGCCAATGTCTGTGGTCACGGACCCAGACTGAACCATGGGCACCAAACTATCAGAGACTGAAATTTTCAGTCGAGAGATAACCCCAGGGTACAGGAAACGATTGGGACTGGCCTTAGGTCACCCAGACATCCCCTGGAAAAGACTCGGGCGGGTTCCATGGGCACCCCAGGAGCCAGCCCAGAGCCAGAGCCAGGGACCCAGGTTCCGGCACAGAGCCCTGCCTGCCTGCGCACCTGATTCGGCGCCGGAGATAGAAACAGAGGGTCTGATCTCAGAGCACTCAGCTCACCCCCAACCTGAAAAGGTCCCTGGAAAATTACCCAGGTTAGGGAGCCATTCAGGCTCCCAAAAGCCGCAAAGGCAGACACAGGCAGTTTCTGCGCACCAGACAGCTGGCAGAGACTGAGCCACCATCACACAGCTGTACTCTAGGCACAGGCAATTTCTGCGGCCAGCCAGCTGGCGGACACTAAGCAGTGTGCACCAGGGCAAAAAAAGACACTAGGAGTCCGTGTGTCCAGAGAATCCACGGGGAAGGAAGGAAACTGTACTGATCTAAATCACCCAATCCTTCCCTAGAAAAAGTCTAGCAGTCTAGTGGGGCCGAGGCACCAGCACTAGGCTGTGCTCCAGACACAAGCACAAACAGTTGAGGCGCTCCTGATGTCCAACTGGGTCACAGCAGCTGATCATTAAATTTGCAACAAGAAACCCAGAAACAGGGCAGCTGCCCTCAGGACTTCCCTGGGTGAGAGGAGAACCCTCTCGACTAACAAAGAACACAGCTACCACTCAGGTCTATATCCCTGAGGTGAGCAACTCCTGAAAAAACACCAGCCATCCAGGGACTATACCCAAAAAGCTGAGAAGACATCCTTCAGGAAAAACCAGCTTTCTGCAAAGGGGATTCTCTCCACCACAGGATCCCCAGGAACCACCAGAAAATAACCCCAAACACCTAAGATAACACAATGGGTAGAGGCCAGCGTAAAAGCTCAAGCAACAAAAGACAGAGCAATATGGCATGTCCAGAACCCAGTTACCCAGGGGCAAGTAGCCCTGGACACCCCACCATAACTGAAATCCAAGAAGATGACCTAACAAGTATGTTCATGAAGATGATAACAGAGGAAACAAATAAGATTCGTAAAGACATAGAGGAAGATAATCTCAAACAGAATATTGCCATCTGTAAAGAAATACAGGAAGCTGCAGCCAAACAGTTTATGGCCTTTAGAAAGGAAATGCTTAAAACACTGAATGAAATGATAGAAACAGAGTCGAAGGAACTAAAAGAAAAACAGGAAAGTACAATCAGACAGGTGAAGAAAGTAAATAAAACAACTCAAGACCTGAAGATAGAATTGGAAAAATTAAAGAAAACACAAATGGAAGAAATAATGGAAAGGAAGAATCTAGGGAAGAAAACAGGAACTACAGAGGTAAGCATAACCAACAGACTACAAGAGATGGAAGAAAGAATCTCAGGTGTAGAAGATACAATGGAAGAAATCGATGTATCTGTCAAAGAAAATGTTAAATCCGAAAAATTCCTGACACAGACCGTCCAAGAAATGCAAGACAATATGAAAAGACAAAACCTAAGAATAATAGGTATAGAGGAAAAAGAAGACTCCCTTCTCCAAGGCCCAGAAAATATTTTCAACAAAATCATTGAAGAAAATTTCCCCAAGCTAAAGGAGAGGCCAATTAGAATACATGAGGCCTACAGAACACCCAACAAATTTGACCAGAAAAGAAAATCCTCCCGCTACATAATAATCAAAACAGTAAGTATACAGAACAAAGAAAAAATACTAAAAGCTGCAAGGGAAAAAGGCCAAGTAACATATAATGGCAAACCCATTAGAATCACACCTGACTTTTCAACAGAGACTATGAAAGCCAGAAGGGCCTAGACAGATATCATGCAGACCCTAAGAGAACACAGATGTCAGCCCAGGCTACTATACCCTTTAAAACTATCAGTCCTCAAAGATGGAGAAAACAAGATATTCAATGACAAAACCAAATTTCAACAATACCTACAAACAAATCCAGCATTACAGAAGACAATGGAAGGGAAAATGCAACCCAAGAAAGCTAGCTACATTCAAGAAAACACAGGAAATAAATAACCCCACTACAGTAAAACAATAAGCAACCAAGCACACAACCTGATGACCACAGCCATCATCAAAATCAAGAGATCTAACAGCCACTGGTAATTAATGTCTCTCAACATCAATGGACTCAACTCTCCAATAAAAAGACACAGATTAACAGAATGGATACGTAAACAAAACCCAGCAATCTGTTGCATACAAGAAACACACCTAAGACACAAAGATAGACATTACCTGAGGGTAAAGGGTTGGAAGACAACTTTCCAAGCAAACGGACCCAAGAAGCACGCAGGAGTAGCCATTCTAATATCTGATAAAATAGACTTTCAACCAAAATTAATCAAAAGAGATGGGGAAGGACACTTCATACTCATCAAGGGAATATTCCACCAGGAAGACATCACAGTCCTGAACATCTATGCCCCAAATACAAGGGCACCCACATTTGTGAAAGAAACATTGATAAAATTTAAAGCACATATAGATCCACACACATTAATAGTGGGAGACTTCAACACCCCACTCTCAACAAAGGACAGGTCAACAAAACAGAAATTAAACAAAGAAACAATGTCTCTGACAGAGGTCATGAATCAAATAGACCTAACAGACATTTACAGAAATTTACACCCAAACACAAAAGAATTTACCTTCTTCGCAGCACCTCATGGAACCTTCTCCAAAATAGAACACATAGTGGGTCACAAAGCAAGCCTCAACAGATACAAGAAGATTGAAATAATCCCATGTATCCTGTCTGATCACCATGGAATAAAGCTGGACCTCAACAATAACAGAAATAACAAAAAGCATACACACACATGGAAACTGAACAACTTGTTACTAAATGACAGCTGGGTCAGGGAAGAAATAAAGAAACAAATTAAAGTCTTTCTAGAAATCAATGAAAATGAAGACACAACATACCCGAACTTGTGGGACACAATGAAAGCAGTGCTAAGAGGAAAGTTCATAGTACTAAGTGCCTTCAAGAAGAAAGTCGAGACAGCTCATTCAAGCACCCTAATGGCTCACTTAAAAACCCTAGAAAAAGAAGAAGCAGACACACCAAGAAGGAGTAGACGGCTGGAAATAATCAAACTCAGGGCTGAAATCAATCAATTGGAAACAAGTAAAACAATTCAAAGAATCAATGAAAAGAAGAGCTGGTTCTTTGAGAAAATCAACAAGATCAACAAACCCTTAGCCAGGCTAACTAAAAGGCAGAGAGACACCACCCAAATCAACAAAATCAGAAATGAAAAGGGGGATATAACTACAGACACTGAGGAAATCCAAACAATCATTATGACTTACTTCAAAAGTCTATATTCCACAAAATTTGAAAATCTAAATGAAAGGGACAATTTTCTTGATCGATTTGACTTACCAAAGCTGAACCAGGACCAGGTAAATCAACTAAATAGACCTATATCCCCGAAAGAAATAGAAGCTGTCATCAAAAGTCTCCCATCCAAAAAAAGCCCAGGCCCAGATGGCTTCAGCACAGAATTCTACCAGACCTTCAAAGAAGAGCTAACACCAATTCTCTTCAAACTATTCTACAAAATAGAAACAGAAGGAATATTACCAAATCCATTCTATGAAGCCACAGTCACCTTGGTACCTATACCTCACAAAGACTCAACAAAGAAAGAGAATTTCCGGCCAATCTCCCTTATGAACATTGATGCAAAAATACTTAATAAAATACTTGCAAACCGAATCCAAGAACACATCAAAGATATTATCCACTATGACCAAGTAGGCTTCATCCCAGGTATGCAGGGGTGGTTCAAGATACGGAAATCAATCAATGTGATCCATCATATTAACAAACTGAAAGAAAAAACCACATGATAATCTCCTTTGATGCTGAAAAAGCCTTTGACAAAATCCAACATCCATTCATGTTCAAAGTATTGGAGAGATCAGGGATACAAGGCACATATCTAAACATAGTAAAGGCGATATACAGCAAGCCTATAGCCAACATCAAACTGAACGGAGAGAAACTTAAAGCAATTCCACTGAAATCAGGGACAAGACAAGGCTGCCCACTCTCTCCATATCTCTTCAACATAGTTCTGGAAGTCCTTGCTAGAGCAATAAGACAGTTGAAGGAGATCAAGGGGATACAAATTGGAAAGGAAGAAGTCAAATTATCACTACTTGCAGATGATATGATAGTATACGTGAGTGACCCCAAAAACTCTACCAGGGAACTCCTACAGCTGATAAACACCTTCAGCAAAGTGGCAGGATACAAAATTAACTCAAAAAAATCAATAGCCCTCCTGTATACAAAAGACAAAAGGGCTAAGAAAGAAATTAAGGAAACAACACCCTTCACAATAGCCACAAATGACATAAGGTACCTCGGAGTAACCCTAACCAAGGAAGTCAAAGACTTGTATGAAAAAAATTTCAAATCTCTGAAGAAAGAATTAGAAGAAGATATGAGAAGATGGAAAGATCTCCCATGCTCATGGCTTGGTAGGATTAACATAGTAAAAATGGCCATCTTACCAAAAGCAATCTACAGATTCAATGCAATGCCCATCAAATTACCAACACAATTCTTTACAGACCTGGAAAGAAAAATTCTCAACTTCATATGGAATAACAAGAAACCCAGAATTGCTGAAACAATCCTGTACAATAAAAGATCTTCCGGAGGTATCTCCATCCCTGATCTTAAGTTGTACTATAGAGCAACAGTTTTAAAAACTGCATGGTACTGGCATAGAAACAGAATGGTGGATCAATGGAACCGAACAGAGGACCCAGAAATAAACCCATACACTTATGGACACCTGATCTTTGACAAAGACGCCAAAACCATACAATGGAAAAAAGATAGCATCTTCAACAAATGGTAATGGTCTAACTGGATGTCTACATGTAGAAAAATGAAAATAGATCCATACTTGTCACCCTGCACAAAACTGAAGTCCAAGTGGATCAAAGACCTGAACATAAAACCAGACACATTAAATCGGCTTGAAAAAAAAAGTGGGAAATACCCTAGAAGTCATTGGTACAGGGGAAAACTTCCTGAACAGAACACCAACAGCAGAGGCTCTAAGAGCAACAACCAATAAATGGGACCTTATGAAACTGAAAAGCTTCTGTAAAGCAAAGGACACCGTCATCAAAACAAAGCGACCACCTACAGATTGGGAAAGAATCTTCACTAACCCTTTATCTGACAGAGGACTCATATCCAGTATATATAAAGAACTAAAGAAGCTGAAAAGCAGCAATCCAAGTAATCCACTTAAAAAATGGGGAACAGAGCTAAACAGAGAATTCTCTGTAGAGGAATACCGAATGGCAGAGAAGCACTTAAAGAAATGCTCAACCTCACTAGCCATTAGGGAAATGCAAATCAAAACAACCCTGAGATTTCACCTTACACCCATGAGAATGGCCAAGATCAAAAACTCAAGTGACAACACATGCTGGAGAGGTTGTGGAGAAAGGGGAACTGTTCTCCACTGCTGGTGGGAATGTAAACTTGTACAACCACTCTGGAAATCAATCTGGCGCTTTCTCAGACAACTAGGAACCAAGTTGTTTCCAAGTTGTTTCTCAAGAACCAGCCATACCACTACTGGGCATATATCCAAAAGAGGCTCAAGTACACAAAAAGGACATTTGCTCAACCATGTTTGTAGCAGCTTTATTTGTAATAGCCAGAAGCTGGAAACAACCCAGATGCCCCTCAACTGAAGAATGGATGCAGAAATTGTGGTACATCTACACAATGGAATATTACTCAGCAATGAAAAATAAGGAAATCATGAAATTTGCAGGTAAATGGTGGGATCTGGAAATGATCATCCTGAGTGAGTTGTCCCAGAAGCAAAAAGACACACATGGTATATACTCACTCATATAGACATACAACATAGGACAAACCCACTAAAACCTGTGCATCTAAAGAAACTAAGCAAGAGAAAGGACCCTAACTAAAATGTCCAATCCCCATCTGGAAAGGCAAAGAGGATGGACATCAGAAGAAGAAGAAAACAGGAAACAACCTAGGAACCTATCACAGAGAGCCTCTGAAAGCCTCTGCCCTTCAGACTATCAAAGCAGATGCTGAGCCGGATGGGCAACTGTTGGGCAGGTGAACGGAACTTTAGGGAAGAACTGGGAAATAGTAAGAGCTGGAGAGGACAGGGTCTCCACAAGGAGAGCAACAGAACAAGAAAATTTGAACACAGGAAACTTCCCAGAGACTCATACTCCAACCAAGGACTATTCATGGAGATAACCCAGAACCCCTGCACAGATGTAGCCCAGGCCAGTTCAGAGTCCAATTGGGTTACATAGTAACGTGAAGAGAGACTGCCTCTGACATAATCTGATTGGCCTGCTCTTTGATCACCTCCCTCTGTGGGGGAGCAGCCTTATCAGGCCATAGTAGAGGACAATACAGCCACTTTTGATGTGAACTGACAGACTAAGATCAGAAAGGAGAGGAGAACCTCCCCTATTAGTGGACTTGGGGAGTGGCATGCAAGCAGAGGGAGGAGGGAGGGTGGGATTGGGAGAGGAGGAGGGAGGGGTTTATGGGGGGATGCAGAATGAATAAAGTGTAATTGATGAAAAATTTAAAAAAAGGAAAAAATAATTTAAGAACCTTAAATGACTTTCAAAATTTGAGGAAAACATGGAGTTAGTCAATTGGCAGGGAGCACGTCTCACCCCTGGGGGCAATGGTCTCCTGAACCTACTCAGACCTCGGACACCACCACTGCTAGTTCTAGAACTGACGCAGGATGTTCCAACGAGGGGTTAAGGCTTCTCATAATATTTCCTATAATCCCACACCTGTTTGTCTATATCCCCCATTTTTATTCATTATTAGCCAGATAGAGCCAAGTAATTGTGGTAATGATACTTGCTTTTTTGCCCAATGCTGGAATGCTAGTAAATTTACTAGCTGGTTACTCACATGTCTCGCTGGGTGCCTGTGCCCGTTGATGACCCTCATGCTATGACTCTCTTCAGACAGAAAAGGGATCTTGGAATTATAGCCGCCATTGTTACTGCTGAGAGAGCAGCTGAGAGTGGCCATTGTCACAGTAAAATCTACCAGAGTGGACACAGGACTAGCCACAGGATTATCAACATGGATTGCTGCAGCCATGAATCATCTGAAGGAATGGGCGGGCATGGGAGCGTTAGAAGGCCTTCTGGTGTTGGTCTCCTTGGTTTGCCTGTGGTATATATGCAAGATTAGAGTCTCACAACAGTGTGATGCAGCCATGATCATTCAGGCCTTTACATTCATTGAAGCAGGACATTCCCCCCAAGCATGGTTGGATACCATAAAAAGCTAAAATGATATGCTCAGGATGCGAGGCTAAGCACTGCACTCAGGGTCAGCCGCTTTCGACCCAGAGAAGAGCAGGTCTGATTGCATGCTGGTTGATACCCCAGGTCCCGCCTCTGAGAAAATGGTATTGGACGGGTCTGATGCTCTTTGGGTGGATAACACCTAAATGAACATCGGTACAAAATCCCAATTTATTTCTAATATCAGAGATCAGACCTCTACTCTTGCCTGATGCGTCTAAAACAAAAAGGGGGAACTGTAGAGAGCTGCGGAATGCTATGCCTTAAAGATGGAGCTGGTTTCCGCCTTCCACCTTCCTGATAGTGAGTGCTCTCTGTCACGAACAACTCCACATTTGGCTAAGGCCGAGGATCTGGCTTGCTTCCATGTATGTGGACCTATCTGCACTGCCCACGTGGCATGCCTGGGTTGGCTACCCAGAGGCTATTTAAGCTGTGGGCTAGCTTTCCCCAGGGTCCGAGGATTGTTCAAGGTTCCTGAATAAACTGCATTGAAAAAAAAAAAAAAAGAATGGTCACCTTATACTCATTCTAATAAAAAAGCAATTTAAAATACAATAAACAAATGAATTTGTTAACATCTAAAAAAAAAAACAAAGTTATTATCACTTCACAATGGTCTTATGACATATCAATGCAATCTGACATCAATATGATATAACATCTGAAAACTATTATGACTTCACAATGGTGTTATAACATTATAATGGTATTATGATGTCACAGTGCTATTATAACTTCACAATGGTATTCTGACTTCACAATGCTATCATGATATCAAAAAGGTATGGCACCGGAATGCTATCATATCTTCATAATGATATGATAACACAAATTTATGTTGTCATCAAAATGGTATTATGACATCACCATGCTATTATAACATCATCATGGTATTATAACCTGATTGTGGTATGACATCACAATGGAATTCTGACATCAAAATGCTATTTTGACTTCCACAATATATGACTTCACAATGTTATTATGAAATCACATTTTTATTACTATAGTAAAATTATATGACATCACTATGCTATTACACCATGACAAAGATAATTTTTCATCACAAAGCTATTATGACATCACAATGTTCTGACATCCAATAGTATTATCATTTCACAAAGTTATTATGACATAAAAATGTTATTATGATATCGCAATGCTATTATGAATTCTAAATATTATTATGGAATCACAATGATATGACATTGCAATGGTATTATGACATCACTATGCTATAATTGTTCACAATGCTCTTATGATATCTCAATATTATTATGACATTTCAATGTTATGAAATCACAATGCTATTATAAAATCACAAAGGTTTTATGACATCATAATACTATTATGATCTCTCAATATTATGACATCCCAATGGTTTTAAGATATCACAATGTTTTTATGACATCACAATGCTATTATGACATTACAATGATTGATGACATCACAACACTTGATGATATCACAATTCCCTTACGACAATGGAATTATGATATTACAATGCTATTATGAATTCACAACTGTATGGCTTTCCAATGATATTAAGACATTTCAATGCTATTATGACATTACAATGCTCTTATCAGATCACAATGCTTTTGTGATACTCCATGCTATTAGAGCATCATAAAGGTATTATGATATCATAATACTAATATGACATTACAGTATTATGACATCCCAATGGTATTATGTTTTCACAATATCACAAAGCTATTATGACTTCGAAATGGCATTTCCACTTAATTGTGTTATGACATCACAATGGGATATTTAAATCCAAAAGCTATTATGACCTCACAAGAGTAAGACTTCAAAATTATATTATGACATCCAATGGTATTATGACATCACAAGGCTAATATGACATCGCAATGCCATCATGATATGAAAATCCATCATGACATCCCAATGCTATTATGGTATCACAATAGTTAGGTGCTAATTGGTTGAGAGTTAATATGATGTCATGAAACAGGTGAAAACCATTAAGAGTTTCCAGAGCCAGTTGGTAAAATGGCCAAGTGGACAGCCTGCTTGAGAGAAAGGCTGAGAAAGCCCTCCATGCCTCAATCTGAAGCATGAGCAGCTGAAAGCATAAAATCAAGAGATGACAGTTCCTGTGCCCAAGACTCTTAGTTCAGTTAATCTGTCACATATTTCTTTCAAGTGGTCATTAATAAAGTCACAAGTCCTTGACATGTGAATTTCATATTATCACAGAATCCATTATTATTTGTCAAATGCACAGATATGTCCTCTGTCAATGAATTACTTACTGTGGAAACTCTCCCTGACCAAGGTAAATCTTTGAACAATAAATCATTTAATTGGGACCTTGCCTCTATTTTTACAGAGACAATCCAGATGTCATGTTGGCAAGCAGTCATCTCATTATAGTACCTCAGTAGAACTGACAGCTTTTCATACTGAACCACAAGCAGCAGTCATAAAGAGGGTGACAGAAAGAGACAGAGAGAGATACAGACAGAGAGAGAGCTAGAGAAACCAATTCAGAAATAGAGAGACCAAGACATAAAGAAACAAAGATATAATTGACCTAGACAAAAAGACAGAGACTCCACTCTGTCTGGTCACTTTTACTGACATATCAAGCTCCGAGCACATATTCCTATAGTATAACTTCAAAAGGAATTATATTTTTTAATATTTTTTATTTTATAAAAATTACATTTTATTCAGTTTGTATTCCCCAATAAACGCTTCCCTCCACCCATCCTAATCCCACCCTCACTCTGCCTTGTCCACTCATGCCCTTTCCCAAGTCCACTGATAGGAACTTCCTCTTCCTACTATCAGATCATACCAGAAGTGTCTGCATTGTCTTCCTCTGTGGCCTATTAAGGCTGCTCCACCATCAGGGTATGGTTTTCAAAGAGCAGGACAATCAGTTCATGTAAGATGCAGTCCCTATTCCCATTACTATGGAACCCACTTGGACACTGAATTGCCATGAGCTCCATCTGTACAAAGGTTCTAGGTTACCTCCATGCATGGTACTTGCTTAGAGTCTCTGGAAAAACTCTTATGCTTGATTCTGTTGCTCTCCTGGTGGAGCTCCTGTCCTCTCCTGATCTTACTATTTTCCACTTCTTTCATTAGATTCCATGCATTCTGCTCAACAGTTAGCCATAATTCTCAGCATCTGCTTTGATAATCTGCATGGCAGAGGCTTTCACAGGCCCTCAGAGGCAGGCTCCTAATGTATTCCCTGATTTCTCCTTCTGCTGTCCTTTGCTTTACAGAAGATTTTCAGTTTCATGAAGTCTGTTTTACTGATTTTTGCTCTTAGAGCATGTGCTGTTGGTGTTCTCTTCAGGAAGTTGTCTCCTGTGCCAATGAGTTCAAGGATCTTCCCCATTTTTTCTTCTAACTGATTTAATGTGTCTAGTTTCATGTTGAGGTCTTTGATACACTTGGACTTTAGTTTTGTGCAGGGTGATGAGTATGGATCTATTTTCATTTTTCTACATGTAGACATCCAATTGGATCAGCAAAATTTGTTGAAGATGCTGTCTTTTCTTCATTGTATGGTTTTGGCATCTTTGCCAAAGATCAGGTGTCCATAAGTGTGTGGGTTTATCGCTGGGTCCTGTTTGGTTCCATTGATCCACCATTATGTTTCTATGCCAGTACAATGCAGTTTTTATTGTTGTTGCTCTATAGTACAGCTTAAGATCAGGGATGGAGATACCTCCAGATGATCTTTTATTGTAGAGGATTGTTTTAGCAATTCTGAGTTTCTTGTTATTCCATATGAAGTTGAGAATTTTTCTTTCTAGGTCTGTAAAGAATTGGTAATGTGATGGGAATTGCCTTGAATCTGTAGATTGCTTTTGGTAAGATGGCTATTTTTACTATGTTAATCCTGACAAACCATGAGAATGGGAAATCTTTCCATCTTCTGATGTCTTCTTCTAATTCTTTCTTCAGAGACTTGAAATTTTTTTTCATACAAGTCTTTGACTTGCTTGGTTAGGGTTGCTCCAAGGTATTTTATGTCAGTTGTGCCTATTTTGAAGGGTGTTGTTTCCATAATTTCTCTCTTAGCCCTTTTTCTTTTGTATACGGGAGGGCTACTTATTTTTTTAACTAATTTTGTATCAGGCCACTGAAGGTGTTTTTAAGATGTAGGAGTTCCCTGGTAAAGTTTTTGGGGTCACTCACGTAAACTATCATATCATCTGCAAATAGTGATAATTTGACTTCTTTTTTTCCAATTTGTATCCACTTGATCTCCTTAACTGTCTTATTGTTCTACCAAGGATTTCCAGAACTATGTGAAGAGATATGGAGAGAGTGGGCAGAATTGCCTTGTCCCTGACTTCAGTGGGATTTCTTTAAGTTTCTCTCCATTCAGTTTGATCTTGTTGATAGGCTTGCTGTATATCACCTTTACTATGTTTAGATATGTGCCTTGTATCCCTGATCTCTCCAATAATTTAAACAGTAATGGATTTTGGATTTTGCCAAATACTTTTTCAGTATCTAGGAAGATTATCGTGTGTTTTTTTTTCTTTCAGTTTGTTAATATGTTGGAATACATTGATGGATTTCCATATAGTGAACCACCCCTGCATATCTTGGATGAAGCCTACTTGGTCTTGGTGGATGATATCTTTGATGTGTTTTTGTATTCAGTTTGTGAGTATTTTGTTGAGTATTTTTGCATCGACATTTATAAGGGAGATTGGCCTGAAATTCTATTTATTTTGTTGGATCTTTGTGAGGTTTAGGTACCAAGGTGACTGTGGCTTCACAGAATGAGTTTGGTCATGTTCCTTCTGTTACTATTTTGTGGAATAGTTTGAAGAGAACTGAAGTTAGCTCTTCTTTGAAGATCTGGTAGAATTCTGTGCTGAAACCATCTGGACATGGGCTTTTATTTGGATTGGAGACTCTCGATGGCTGCTTCTATTTCCTTGGGGGATATAGGACTATTTAATTTATTTACCTGGTCCTGATTCAGCTTTGGTAAATGGAATTGATCAAAAAAAATTGTCCATTTCATTTAGGTCTTTAAATTTTGTGGCATATAGAATTTTGAAGTAAGTCTTAACGATTATTAGTTTTCCCCAGTGTCTGTGGTTATGTTCCCCGTTTCATTTCTGATTTTGTTGATATGGATGGTTTCTCTATGCCTTTTAGTTAGCTTGGCTAAGGGTGTGTCTCTCCTGTTGATTTTCTCAAAGAACTAGCTTTTGCTTTCATTGATTCTTTGAATGGTTTTACTTGTTTTTGATGGATCTCAGCCCTGAGTTTGATTATTCACAGTCGTCTACTCCTTTTTGTTGTGTGTGCTTCATATTTTTCTAGGGTTTTTAAATGAGCCATTAAGTTGTTTGAATGAACTGTTTCGAATTTCTTCTTATAGGTACTTATTGCTATGAATTTTCCTCTGAGGACTGCTTTCATTGTGTCCCACAAGTTTGGGTATGTTGTGTCTTCATTTTCATTGAAGTATAGGAAGACTTTAATTTCTTTCTTTCTTTCTTTCTTTCTTTCTTTCTTTCTTTCTTTCTTTCTTTCTTTCTTTCTTTCATTCTTTCTTTCCTAACCCAGCTGTCATTAATAGTAATTTGTTGAGTTTCTATGTGTGCATATGATTATTTCTATTTCTGTTGTTGTTGAGGTCTAGCTTTATTCCACGGTAATCAGACAGGATACAGGGGATTATTTCAGTCTTGTATCTGATGAGGCTTGCTTTGTGACCAACTATATGGTCTATTTTGGAGAAGATTCCATGTGGTGCTGAGAAGAAGATAAATTCTTTTGTGTTTTGGTGTAAGGTTCTATAAATATCTGTTAGGTCCATTTGATTCATGACCTCTGTTAGAGACATTGTTTCTTTGTTTAATTTCTGTCTTGTTGACCTGTCCTTTGTTGAGAATGGGCTGTTGAAGCCTCCTATTATTAATGTGTGGGGATCTATGTGTGGTTAAAGTTTTATCAATATCTCTTTTACAAATGTGGGTGCCCTTGTATTTGGGGCATAGATGTTCAGGATTGTGATATCTTCCTGGTTGAATTTTTTCTTGCTGAGTGTAAAGTGTCCTTCCCCATCTCTTTTGATTTACTTTGGTTGAAAATCTATTTTATGAGATATCAGAATGGCTACTCCTGCTTGCTTCTTGGGTCCGTTTGCTTGGAAAGCTGTCTTCTAACCCTTTACCCTCAGGTAATGTGTATCTTTGTTCCTTACATGTGTTTCTTGTATGCAACAGATTGCTGGGTTTTGTTTATGTGTCCATTCTGTTAGTCTGTGTCTTTTTATTGGAGAATTGAGTCCATTGATGTTGAGAGAGATTAATAACCAGTGGGTGTTAGATCTTTTGATTTTGATGTTGGCTGTGTTCATAAAGTTGTGTGTTTGGTTGCTTTTTGTATTACTGTAGTGAGGTTAATTATTTCCTGTGTTTTCTTGAAAGTAGCTAGTTTTCTTGGGTTGTATTTTCCCTTCTAGTGTCTTCTGTAACGCCTGATTTGTGTGTAGGTATTATTGATATTTGGTTTTGTCATTGAATATCTTGTTTTCTCTGTCTATGAGGACTGAGAGTTTTGATGGTATAGTAGCCTGGGCTGAGAGCTGTTTTCTCTTAGGGTCTGCATGACATCCATCCAGGCCCTTCTGGCTTTCATAGTCTCTGTTGAGAAGTCAGGTGTGATTCTAATGGGTTTGCCATTATATGTTATTTGGCCTTTTACCCTTGCAGCTTTTAGAATCTTTTCTTTGTTATGTATACTATGATTTTGATTATTATGTGACAGGAGGATTTTTCTTTTCTGGTCAAATTTATTGGGTGTTCTGTAGGTCTCTGGTATTCTTATTGGCCTCTCCTTTAAGTTGGGGAAATTCTCTTCAATATTTTGTTGAAAATATTTTCTGGTCCTTGGAGCAGGGAATATTCTTTTTCCTCTACACCTATTATTTTTAGGTTTTGTCTTTTTATGTTGTCTTGAATTTCTTGGTCGGTCTGTGTCAGGAATTTTTTAGATTTAACATTTTCTTTGACAGATACATCCATTTCTTCCATTGTGTCTTCAACACCTGAGATTCTTTCTTCCTTCTCCTGTAGTCTATTGGTCATGCTAACCTCTGTGGTTCCTGTTTTCTTCCCTAAGTTCTTTCTTTCCACATTTTTCTTCATTTGTGTTTTCTTTAACTGTTCCAATTCTATCCTCAGGTCTTGAGCTATTTTGTTGATTTCCTTCACCTCTATGACTGTATTTTCCTGTTTTCCATCAATTTCTTCATCTGTTTGTTTGAACAATCCTCTTTTTTTTTTTTTTATTTCATTCAGTGAATAAGCATTTCCTCTATATAGGCCATAAACTGTTTGGCTGCAACTTCCTCTATTTCTTTACAGATGGCCATAAACTGTTTGTTTTTATCTTCCTCTATTTCTTTACACATTTTATTTGTTTCTTTTGTTATCTTCTTTATAATCATAGATGCTAGGTCCTCTTCTTGCATTTCAATTATGCTGGGATGTGTCTAGGGCTACTTGACCCTGGATAACTGGGTTCTGGAGATGCCATATTGCTCTGCCTTTTGCTGGTTGAACTTTTAAGCTGGGCTCTACCCTTTGGGTTATCTTAGGTTTTTGGAGTTGGTTTCTGGTTTTTCCTGGAATGCTGTGGTGGAGAAAATCCCTTTTGCAAGAAGATTTTTTTTTTCTGAAGGAAGCCTTCTCAGCTTTTTGGGTATAGTCACTGGATGGCTGGTGTTTTTCAGGAGTTGCTGCTGATCACCTCAGGAGTACAGATCTGAATGGTAACTGTGGTCCTTATTAGCGGAGAGGGCTCTTCTCTCACCAGAACAAGTCCTAAAGACAGCTGCCCAGATTCTTGCTGTGAATTTGTGGATCTGCTGCTATAACCTGTGTGTCCATTGGTTTGGTCAGTTTTGTTAGGGATAACTGGTTGCCCTGTGGATCAGTATCTGAGGGTTGATCTCAGGGATCCCGGGATTTTGTAGGTCTGAGGTTGGGGCTCTATGCCCCAGTACACAAGCAGTAATCTGTGGTGTGTGAGTTCTGCTCTCCTGGTAACAGCAGGCTATCTGGTGCACAGCAGCTCCCTGGGTTGTGCCAGTCTGGGGATATACTGGGTGGTCTAAGTCCATCCCCTTTGCTTAGTTTCCTGTGAGGATTTCTCCTGACAGTGACTCCAAGTCTTTGTTGTCCTGGGGCACACAGTTCTGTCTGTGAGGAATAGTTGGTAAAAAGCAGGTCTCTGGACTGGTGGCATGTGTGCCTGACTGCTAGTCTGCAGAAGCTGGGTACCCAACTACTCTCTGTGCTTCCGGATTGGGGCCAGATCAGTGATGGCAGCTAGTACCCGCCAGTCTGCAAGAGACTTTCCCTGGGTAAAGCCTGAGTAGCCCAAGTCAGTACTCTTTCCTTCCTTCCCTGTGGGGGCCTCTCCCGACAGGAACTCCCAGACTCTGTTGCACTAGGGTGTGCAGCTCTCTGCAAGAGATCTGGGCACACATCCACTCTCTGAGCTGGATCTGGGGCTTGATCCCAGTTAAGTGATGGGGCTTGTACCCACCAGTCTTCGAGAAACTTCCCCAGGTAATGCCTGCATGTCCCAAGTCAGTACTGTTTCCTTCCTTCCCTGTGGGGGCCTCTCCCTACAGGAACTCCCTCTCTCTATTGCACTAGGGCACACGGCTACATCTGTGCTAGAGAGCTGTCATGAAGTCCCTGTCCATGCTGGTGGCGGGAGGTCAGTTCAGTGATGGAGGCTTTTACCTGCTGGTCTGCGAGACTTTTCCAGGGAAAGACTGGGTGACCCATGACCAGTCCCGCTACTTTCCTTCTCCATGGGTTTTTCTCATGACTGGGACTCCCAGTCTCTGGTGTTTTTGTGCCTACCAATCAGCCTGGGAAGCTGATAGGGACAAGAAGTATTAGGCTCTGGTCTGGAGACCTAGTGCCTGCATGACTGGGATCTCTTCCAGGTTCTGGCTGGGTGGCCTGAGAGTGGACCCGACTGATTCCCACACCATGGGGTTTTCCTTTCACCTGGGAAACACAATCACTGTTGTTTTAGTGCCCAGAGTTCAGTCTCTTGATTGCTGTATGGAAAATGTTGCTCATTAGATGCAGTGTTCTCCTGGTGCCACCATCTTGGCCTATCCAGTCTTGTTCTTCTAATCAATTTAATGTACCTGGTTTTATGTTGAGGTCTTTGATCAACTTTATTTTAGTGGAGGGACATAAGTATGAATCTATTTGCATTGTTCTACATATAGACATCCAGTTAAATTAACACCATTTGTTGAAGATGCTCTTTTCCTCATTGTATGGTTTTGGCATCTTTGTCAAAAATCAAGTCTCCATAAGTGGGTGGGTTTATATCTGTGTTGTTTATTTGGTTCCATTGATCCACCCTTCTGTTTCCATGCCAGTACCATGCAGTTTTTATTACTTTTGCTCTATAGTACAGCTTGAATTCTGGGATGGAGATATAGCCAGAAGATCTTTTATTGTGTAGGATTGTTTTGCCAATTTTGGGTTTCTTGTTTGTCCATATGAAGTTGAGAATTTTTCTTTCAAGGTCTGTAAAGAATTGTGTTGGTAATTTCATTGAAGCTGTAGATTGCTTTTGGTAAGATGACCATTTTTAAAACATTAAGCCTGCCAAGCCATGAGCATGGGAGATTTTTCCATTTTCTGATATCCTCTTTTAATTCCTTCTTCAGAGACTTGAATTTTTTTTCATACATGGCTTTGACTTACTTTGTTAGAGATTTACTAAGGTATTTTTTGTCTTTGACCAGACACAAGAACACATCAAAGATATTATCCACTATGACCGGCTTCATCCAATGTATGCATGGGTGGTTCAATATATGGAAATCTATCAATCTGATCCACCATGTTAACAAACTGAAATGAAAAATACCACATGATAATGTCCTTATTTGATAAAAATTATTTGAGAAAATCCAACATCCGTTTATGTTTAAACCATTGGAGAGGTCAGGGATAAAAAGAACACATATTTACATATAGTAAATCAATTTACAGCAAGCCTATAGCCAATATCAAACTAAATGGAGAGAAACTTAAAGCCATTCCACTGAAATCAGGGAAAAGGCAAGGCTGCCCACTCTCTCTATATCTCTTCAACATAGTTCTAGGAGTCCTTGCTAGAGCAATAAGACAATGTAAGGAAATCAAAAGGATAGAAATCTGAAAGGTAGAAGTCGAAATACAGGTATTTTCACATGATATGATAGTATACCTAAGTGACCTCAAAAATTGTACCAAGTAATCCTACACCTGATAAACTCCTACAGCAAAGTGGCTGGATACAAAATTAACCTAAAAATAAATCAGCAGCCCTCCTGTATACACAAGATAAAAGGGCTGAGAAAGAAAATAGGGAAACAAAAGAAATTATTTTATCTAAAAATGCCATAACTCCTAACCCTTTCCAGACATTTCTTCACTGTGGACTCGACGTGTAAATAGATGATCTTCAATTCAAATTGCAATTCAAATCACCAGGAAGTAGAAGAAGATGAAGGGATGTCTAGGCTAGAAGAACATAGTTATTCTAATACTTTTTCATTCAATACAATGATTAAAATCCCAGCAACTTTCACTGACCAAAGAACAGAACTGAAAATCTCCTTTGCAGAAAATGTGGTGTATTTCTATAATGGGGTAGTATTCAGCTAAGAAAATGACATCATAATATTTTCATGCAAATGGTTGGAACCAGGAGTATTCATCCAGGGTGAAGTACCTAAAATGCAGTAAGACAAATATTGTATGTATTGACTCATTAGGAAGTCTCCTAATAGTTGGGAATGAAGTTCCAAAAGGCCATCTATACTGACCAAATCAGCCTTCCACTAGGTGGATTGGATGGCCCTGAATTGAGTGGTTGGGCCAGGGCATCCTATGGAAATTTCAAGCAATCCAAGCTATTTCTATTAAAGCATGTTGCTCTCTGCCCTCACCTGATTAATCAGTGACACCTTCTTCTCTACACAGAGATGCTTCCCTCTGCATCAAATGGGATTGCATACAGAGACTCAAAGTCAGATATAATGCAGAGAGAGACCTTAAAACACCCAGATCTAAATGGGTTTTCCCTATGACACTTTATCTATGAAACTTAGTGCTCTGGGAAGTCTGTAACAGAGTTGGCAGGAAGAGTGCCATAAGTAGAGGGATTTGAGGACACAAGCAGAACAATAATGCCCTGAGAATCAGGCAGCAGAGGAAAATGATGCAGCCATCCTTGGTGAGACCTGAGAAGCTAGGGTCTGATAAAAGGAGAAGGAAGACCTCCCCTATCAGGGAAGTAGAGATAGGGAACAGGTGTAAAAGAAAGAGGGTGGGTGGGACTGGAAAGAAAAGAGGTAGGGGTAGCAGAGGGGATACAAAGTTAAAAAAATGTAATACATAAATACATAAGAAAAACTGTGATCAAGGGGATGAAGTATAGAGCTCTTCAGGACAGATGGCTTCTTCTTTGCAGTGGCAGGGTGCATCAAGGATGAACTCAGTTTTCTTTAAGGAACTTGGCACTGAGATGCTGATCATTGACCAATGAGTATATGAACAACACATACTTCAACTGATATATTTTAAAGAAAAATTTTAGTGTGCCACATAGTTTGGAATTTGAACCTGGGAGCAATGGAAAAGGAGTGTAATGTATATTACATGAAATTTCCACATAATCAATAAAAAATAATATGTTTACAACTTTTACAATGAATTTTAACATTGAGAAAAGAATCCACTAAAGGAGGGCAGAGTTTGACTTTGTAGGGAATGCTTTCCAGGTGAACATTTCATAGTAAAGAATCCTAGCCATGAACTTGTGATTTCTAGATACCTCAGACTCCATGAGCTCGGTGGCATGTCTTAACTAGAAGTCCTGACACTAATACTACCTTTAGACATTTTGTCTGAAGGACCACCGCAGGAAACACTACTTCACTTGTGTCCTAAGCATATAACAAAGACCCAGGTCTCTGTCCTGAAGGCCCAGTTTTAACTGTAAACCCCAGAACCAAGAGGATTGCTCACTGACCGTGGAGGAGGATCCAGCTGCCAATCCAGCCAGGTCAGACAAGTCAACCCTGCTCACAGAGTGTTCCCAACACTAGTGTGGTACATTACTAGCTGTTAAATAGTTTATTGCTCCTCAGTTCTTCTTTTACATTCACAGATCTTTCTCAGTTCCAGCCAAATTTGTCCTGGGAATTGTCTGGTTTCCTACTCTTTTCCCTGCTCTTTAAAGACTCAATATACCAGGGAACCCTAGACACAGCCAGCCTATTATATCAGAAAGAATGTGAAGCTCAATTTTGTGACTACGCAAGTAACTACTCACTTCAAATTCACAACCAAGGATATTTCAGATCCAAGACCACAGTAGGTGACCTCCTTGTCATTCAGTACATTATTTTTAATCCCACTGTACTTTCAAGCTTCCCTATGTAGAAAGTTGTCCAATTAAATAAACATTAAAGTATCATTTCCTAACTGATATTATAACAGAGGTAACCAGGAGTAAAGGTGGGGGATCTGGAAAAAGGGATGAGATAAAGTCTTTTTGGTGCTGATTGGCTGAGAGGGAAAATGATGTCATGAAACAAGTAAAACCAAGTAAGAAATTCAGGAGCCAGTTATTAATTAAAAGGGCTAAGTGTACAGACTGCTGGAGAGAGAGGTTGAGCTGCATTACATACTTCGATATGGGCAACTAAAAGCACACAACTCAGAGATGACAGTTCCTGTGTCCAAGACTCTTAGTTCAGGAAAATTGTCACATATTTCTTTGAAGTGATTATTAATAAAGTCACATGTCCTTGACATATGACTTTTATATTTTCACAGATACCATTATTATTTATTAAATGCACAGGTATGTCCTCAGTCAGTGAATTACTTACTGGGAAAATATTCCCTGAAAAAGGAAACTCTTTGAACAAAAAATGTTTAATTGGCAGCGTGCTTATATTTTTAGAGACTATCCATGATATCCCATCAACAAGCAGAAAACTTGTTAAAGTCCTTCATCAGAACTGAGTGCTTTTCATAGTGAACCACAAGCAGAATGGAGAGAGAGAGAGAGAGAGAGAGAGAGAGAGAGAGAAGACAGAGAGAGAAAGAGTTAAATAAACAGATTCAGAAACAGAGAGAGCGAGACCAAGAAACACAAACAATTAAAGTGACAGAAACTACCTTCTGTCCACTTTCATTAGCATAGAGATCTCAAAGCACACCTGCCTATAATATAAATTCATTAGGAAGTATATTATTAACAAGGCCATAATCCTAACCCTTCTCAGATATTTCCTCACTATTTAATCAACATATAAATAGATGAGCTTCCAGGGGACATTGCAATTTAAATCACCAGGAAGTGGAAGAAGATGGAGGGACTTCTAGGCTAAAAGAACATAGTTATCCTGATCCTTTGTCATTCAACACAATGATTGAAGACCAAGCTACTTCCAAGTTCTAAAGAACAGGACCGACAATCTCCTTTGGGCAAAATATGGAGTATTTCATTAACAGAGTATCATTCAGTTAAGAAAATGGCATCTAGACATTTTAAGCAAATGGATGGAACCAGGAAAAATCATCCTGGGTGCAGTAACTAAACCGAAGACAGACAAATATAGTATGTATTTACTTATTAGGAGATTTCCTAATAGTGGGTTATAAAGTTTCATTAGGCCATGTATTGTGACCAAACCAGTCTTCCAGGAGAAAAATTGGATTTCAGTTGAGTTGTTGGCCTAGGGCATCCTATTGAAACTTTCAAAAACCCAGACTGTTGTTATTAAAATATGTTGCTCTCTGCCCACAACTGATATATCAGTTCCATGTTCTTGGATCTACAGTGTTGCTTCTTTCTGCATCAAATGGGATTGCATACAGAGACCCACTGTCCCATATTATGCAGAGAGAGAGAATTTAACTCACCAGGCTCTAAATGGGAATTCTCTATGACATTTTTCCTCCCCTCAGAGCTCTGGGAAGCCTACAGGAGAGGAGGCAGGGAGAGTGTAGTAAGTAGAGGGAATTGAAGATACAAGGAGAACAATGCCCTGAGTTTTAGGACACAGAGGAAGATGATGCAGCCAGACTTGATGAGATCTGATGACTAGGGTCAGATAAAAGGGGGAGGAGCACTTCCCCTATCAGCGAACTAGAAAATGGGTATAAGGGTAGGAGAAGAATGGTTCATGGGCCTAGGTAGAGAAGAGGGAGGTGGCAGCAGAGTAGATATAAAGGTAACAAATCAGGATAAATATGTAAGAAAAGCTGTGATCAAGGTAATGAAGTATAGAACTCTTCAGGATATATGGCTTTTTCTTATGGGTGGTGCCAGGATGTGGCAAGGATAAACTCAGTTTTATTTAAGGGACTTGACACTGAGACTCTGATCATGTTTCAATGTGCATATGAACAGCACATCCTTGAACTGATGTATTTTAAAGAAAAAAAATAGTGTGACACATGGGTAGGAATTTGATCCTGGGAGCAATAGAAAACAATTGTAATATATGTAATATGAAATTCCCACATAAACAATAAAAATAACATGATGACAACTTTTACAATGACTTTAACATGGAGAAAAGATTTGGCAGTGTTTGAATTTGTAAGGCTTGCTTTGCAGGAACTCATTATGTAGCAGAGAATCCTAGCCATAAATTAGTTGTTATCCACCTATCTCTGATCCCATGACCTCATGTGGCACCTCTGAACAACCCGTCCTGTAACAAACACTACATTTATAGGGTTTGTCTGGAGGACCACAGCAGGAAACATCCATTGTCTTGTGTCCTAGGCATATAACATGGAACCATTTCTCTCTCCTGAAGGCCCAATTTTAACTGTAAACCCCAGAATCAGTAGAGTCCCTCACTGACCACTGAGTAGGACACAGGTGCAATCCAGCCAGGTCAGTGAAGACAAACCTGATCATAGCAGGTTGGCCACACAAGTTTGAAACAGCATCAGCTATCAGAGAGTTTACTACCACACAGTTCTCCTCTTACCCTCACTGATTATTCTCTGTTTAACCCAAACCAGTCACAGAAATTGCCTGGTTCCCTTATCTTTTCCCTGCTCTTAAAGACTCAATACCCCAGGGAACCCTAGACCCTGCCAGCCTATTATATCAATAAGAATGTGAAGGTACATTTAGTGAATGAATAACTGCTCACTTCAAAGTTACAATGTAGAAATTTCAGATCCAAGAACTCAGTAGGGGACCACGTTTGTCATTCTGTACATTCCTCTTAATCTCACATCACTTTGAAGCTTCCCTACTCAGGAAGCTGTTCCATTAAATAAAGATTAAAGTTGTATTTCCTAGCTGAAATTGTCTAAGAGGCAAACAGGAGTAAAGGTGTGGGATCTGGATAAAGGAATGATTTAAAGGCTTTCTGGGTTTCACAAGAAAAACTTATATGTGCACAGGATCAGAGATACTGTACACTGAGGAAAGTTTGTTTACTCATATCCATGGAAAACTCAAGATTCTCTCAGGTACTGATTGGCTGAGATAGAGAATGACTTGATGCAACAGGTGAAAGCCAATAAGACTTTCAGAAGCCAATTATTAAAAGGGCCAAGTTGACAGCCTGTTTGAATGAAAGGCTGTACAGCCTTACATGCCTTGATCTGGGCAGCTGAAAGCACACAACCAAGAGATGAAAGATCCTTTGTCCAAACTCTTAATTAAGGAAAAGTGTCACTTATTTCTTTCAAGTGATCATTAAAAAGTCAAGTGTCTTTGACCTGTGAGTTTCACCTTATCACAGATTCAATTAATATTTGATAATGCACACATATGTCCTCTGTCAGTGAATTACTTACTGTGAAAATGCTCCCTGAAGTAGGCAATTCTTTGAACAAAAAACATTTTAATGGGACCTTGCTTATTTTTACTGGGACCATCTATGATGTCGCATCAGCAGGCAGTCCTCCTTTTTTAGTCCTCCAGCAGAACTGATAGCTTTTCATACTGAACTACAAGTGGCAGGCAGAGAGAGGGAGACAGAGAGACACAGAGATAGAAAGCTAGAGAGAAAGGATGTGGAAGAAGATGGAGGGACTTCTAGGCTAAATGAATATAGTTATCCTGATAGTTTGTCATTCAATACAATGATTAAAGTCCCAGCAACTTCCAAGTTCTAAAGAACAGCACTGACAATCTCCTTAGTAGAAAATGTGGAATATTTCCATAATGGAGTATTATTCAGCTAAGAAATGTAATCATGATATTTTTCAGACAAATGGATGGAACGAGGAAAAATCATCTTGGGTGAAGTAAATAAATGTAGAAAGACAATTATGTTATGTATTCTCTGATTAGGAGCTCTTCTAATAGTTCAGGATAAAATTCCAATAGGCCATCTCTTGTGACCAAACCAGATTGGGTGGCAGTGAATTGTGTTGCTGTGCCAGGACATCCTACAGAAAATTTTAAGCAACCCAGGCTATTGTTATTAAAGCATGTTGCTCTCTGCCCCCAAATGATAGATTAGTGCCCTATTCTTGTATCCACAGAGATGCTTCCTTCTGCATCAAATGAAATTGTATACAGAGACCCACAATTTGATAATATGCACAGAAAGACCTTAAAACACTCAGCACTAAATTTTATTTCCCTATGAATTTCTTTTTCCCTCAAAGCTCTGGGAGGCCTGCAGGAAAGGAGGCATGAAGAGTGTCATGAATAGAGGCAATTGAGGACACAAAGAGAACAATGTCCTGTGAATCAAGCAGAAGAGGAAGATGATACAGCCAGCCTTGATGAGACCTGATAAGTCATGGTCATAGAAAAGGGAGAGGAGGACCTTACCTATCAGTGAACTAGAGAAAGTTCCCAGGGGTAGAAGGAGAGTAAGTCGGACTAGAAGCGGAAGAGGTGGGGGAACAGAGTGAATACCAAGTGAACAAATCATAATAAATAAATACATAAAGCAAATATGATTAAGGTGATGAAGTATAGAGCTCTTCAGGACTAATGGGAGTCCTTCGATCACCCCCAAGGACTCTTCTTGGGGGTGATCCCCAGGGTGTGGCAAGGATGAACTCAGTTTCCTTTAAGGGACTTTGCACTGAGAATCTAATCATGTTCCAATAAGGAGATGAAAAAGCCATACTTGAATTGTTTTATTTTAAAGAAAAAATATTTTTTACTCTGACAAATGGGAAGGAATTTGAACTTGGGAGCAATGGAAAAGTAGTATATATGAAATTCACACATAATCAATAAAAATAGTAGGTTAAAAAGATTCCTCTCAAAGAGTGCAGAGTTTGACTTTGGAAGGCATGCTTTCCAGGTAGCAGAGAAGCCTAGCCATGAACTAGTTTTATCCAGCTACCTCAACCTCATGAGCTTATGTGGCAGTTGGGATCAAGCAGTCCTGGCACTAACACTACATTTAGGGGGTTTCTTTGTAGGATCACAGCAGGAAACACAGCTTCTCTTGTGTCCTAGACATATAACACCTACCCATTTCTCTGTCCTGAAAGCCCAGTTTTAACTGTAAACCCAGGAATAGGAGGGTTCCACACTGTACCAAGAGGAGGACACAGCTTCAGATCTTGCTAGGTCAGCCAGGCAACCCTGCTCATAGAGCATTGACAACAGTAGTGTGGAAAAGCACCAGACGTCAAATAGTTTATTGCCACTCAGTTCTCCTCTTACAGATACCTATCTTTCTCTGTTTCAGCCAAACCAGTCCCAGGAATTATCTGTTTTCCTTCTCTTTTCCCTGCTATTAAAGACTCAATACCCCAGGGAACCTTAGACCCTCCCAGCCTATTATGTTAGTAAGATGTGAAGATATATTTAATCAGTACAGGAGTAACTGGCTACTTCAAAGTCACAACCAGGCAATTTTCAGAATTAAGACCTTAATAGGAGACTACCTTTTCATTTGGTATATTCCTCTTAATCCTGTTAATCCCTCATCACTTTGAAGCTTCCTTATGTAGGAAACTGTCCAATTAAATAAACATAAAATTTCATTTCCTACCTGACCTTGTCACAGAGGTAAACAGGAGTAAAGGTTTGGAATCTGGATAAATGGATGAGATAAAGGCTTTTTTGGTTTCACAAGAAAAGTCGTGGGTGCACAGGATCAGAGATACTGGACACTGAGGAAAGATTGTTTACTCATCTCCATGGAAACATCAAGATTCTCTCAAGGTGTTGAACAGGTGCAAGGGAAAATTAGGTCCTGCAAAAGGTGAAAGCAATTAAGAGTATCAGTAGCCTATTATTAAAAAGGCCAAGTGGATTGCCTCCATATGGCCAGCTGATAGAACACAACCCAGAGATGACAGTTCCTGTGTTCAAGACTCTTAGTTCAGAGAGAGTGTCACATGTCTCTTTTAAGTGGTCATGAAGAAAGTTACATATCCTTGAAATGTGACTTTCATATTATCAGAGATTCCATTATTATTTTTAAATGCAGATATTGCCTCAGTCAGTGAATTAATTACTGTGAAAATGATACCTAATCAAGACAAATCTTTAAACAAAAAGCATTTAATTGGGACCTTGCTTATATTTTTACAGAGACCATCCCTGATGTCACATCAGCAAGCATTCAACTTGTTGTAGTCCTTCAGCAGAACTGAGAGCTTTCATACTAAAACACAAGCAGCATACAGAGAGGGAGACAGAGAGAAAAACAGAAAGAGCTAGATAAACAGATTCAGAAATACTCAGGCCGAACCCAAAGAAGCAGAGATATGAAATGATAGAGACCGAGAGAAAGAGGCTCCTTTCTGTATGGTACTTTTATTGGCATATCAACCTTTGAACACACCCTCCTACAATATAAATCCAAAATGTATTGTATTTTTTAATATTTTTGCTTTAATTTTTATTAATTACAATATTTTCACTGTGTATCTCCCCATAAGCCTTTCCTATCTCTATTCGCCATCCCATCTTCCTTACCCTCCATGTATTCCCTCCCCAAGTCCACTGATAGGAGAGGACTTCCTCTCCTTACTTCTAATCCTAGTCTATCAGATCTCATCAGGAGTTATTGCATTTTCTTCCTGCATTGTGGCCTGTTAGGGCTGCTCCCCCATCAGGGTGAGGTGATCAAAGATCAGCCCAATCAGTTCATGTCAGAGGCAGTCTCCATTCCTATTACTGTGGAACCCACTTGGACACTGAAGTGCCATGGGCTACATCAGTGCAGGGGTTCTAGGATATCTCCATGAATGGTACTTTGATGGAGTATCAGCCTCAGGAAAGTCCCCTATGCTCAGATTTTTTGGTTCTGTTGCCCTTCTTATGGAGCTCCTGTCCTCTCCATATCTTACTATTTCCCACTTCTTTCATTAGATTCCATGAACTCAGTGCTATTATGACTTCACAATGGCATTATGACTTTACATTGCCATTATGACATCACAGTGCTATTATGACATCACAATGGTATGACATCTCTGTTATATGTTTGATTAATATTTACATTTGATATATCCTCTGTTAAAGCTGCTGTTCATCCTATAGAGCTGTATATGCAAATCACCACATTGATTCTGGTTTCATTTAGTTAACCTAGAACACAATGCTGGTCAATAGTTACTCCATCCTCCAAGCCCTTATCATTTCCTAACATCATATTTTACATATTTTACTTACTTTTTTGTGAAATGTTAGGTCTGGTGCATTCTTCACCTAGTTCCTAGTTCCCCTCCCAGCTCAGTTCTCTTAGCTCTGTTTTGGCGTTTTTTCCTCCCACTCATTTTCTGCCTTCTGGCTCCTCCCCTCTGTCCTGTCCTCTGGCTCCTCCCTTTGCACAACATTGTAGCTAGTTGCTTTATTTTGGTCTTTTTACACAAAGTTGAGACAGGATGCATAGAATAAATATCACAATGCAATATCCGGAAACCAGAAAGTGTGTGTAGGGGGGATCTGGATGTGATTAAAAAGAGTAAGTTGTATACATTTCAAAAGAACTTTTTACCAACATTTCCCCCTTTAGGTCCAATAAAAGGCTCCTTTTATTCCAATACAAAAATAATTATGAAAACTATTCAGTAAAATTGTCATGTGTAACGTCCAGTCCCTGTATGTTTAGCAACTTAGGAGAATGTATCCAAATATCCTAAGTTTAGAGTTGACAAGTTTAGAGTTCTATACCTGAATTAACTGTTGTCATTATTGGTATTACCTATGTAAAAGCATCTCTTAACTTCTAAACAACTTAAGTATAATTGTGGCATTATAACTATTTGGTCTTCAACCTCATCAGAGACTTAAGAAGAAATAATATTAGTTACTAGAGTAAATAGGAAGTGCTTGTTAGCAGCTTCCAAAAATTAAAAAAAAATTGACGGAAATAATTTGCTGTCTCAAAAGTCACCCATAACTCTCTGTAATGTTGGAGCATCATCTTCAGCCCACTGGCTCAGAATATTTAACAGAAATATATGAAAAGGAGAAACTATTTAGTACTTACTAAGTATGTCTTGGCAGGGTCCAGCAAAGGTATGTCATCTTAATGCTATGCTGACATCCTAATGTTATCACATTATTATGTTAACATGACATCAGTATTGTATGACAACTCAATGCTATTACGACATGATTGTGTTATGACATCAAAATGGAATTTTGACATTGCAATGCTATAACAACATCTCAATACCATTATAATAAGATAGTTTCATGATATCACAATGAAATTACAATGCTATTATGACACAACAATGCTATTATGATGCCATCAAAAAGGTATGAAATCACAATAGATTTAAAACATCCCAATGCTATGATGACATAACAATGCTATGATGTCATCAAAATGGTATCATGACATCACATTGCTATGTGACATCACAATGCTATAGTGACTTCACAATACTATATAGATATCATAATGGTGTTAATAGTTCACAATGCCATAAAAACTATGCAATGGCGTTATGACCAAAAAATTGTATTATGCAAAAACAATGCTATGATGACATCACAAAGTTATTTTAATATCACAATGCTATGATGACATCACAATGTTATTATGACATCACAATATTATTACTTTACAATGCTATTATGATATCTCAATGCTATTAAAATATCACAATGATATGAACTAACAATATTATGATATAATGAAGGTATTTTGATATCAAAATACTATTATGACATCACAATATTTTGACATCCTAATGGTGTTTATGACTTCACAATGTTATTATGATGTTTCAATGCTATTTTGTTTTCACATGGTATTATGACTTCACAATGGTATTATAACAACACCATTCTATGATATTATGACATCACAATGCTAGGATGACATCACAATGCTATTATGACCTCAATACTATTATGACATCACAATGTTATGATGATATCACAGCGCTATTAGGAAATGATTGTGGTATTACATCAACATGGAATTTTGATTTCACAATGGAATTTTGATATCACAATACTATGATAATATCACAATGCTATCATGGCATCACAATTGTATTACTACATCACAATGCTATTAGGACCACAAAATTTATCATGCCCTCAGAATTGTATTATGCCCTCATAAAGCTATTATGACATCACCAAATTAATATAACATCATTTTGTTTTTATGACATCACAAGGCTATTATTACATCACAAATTTTTTATGATATCACAATTACATTATAACCTCAAAATGATATTATGACATCATAATGCTATTATGACTTAAAAAATACATTGTGACATCAAAATGTTAAGACATCTAAATGCTATTATGATACACAATATGACATTAGAAGGGTATTATTATTATGATATCACAATGCTTTTATGATGTCTCAATTCTATTTTGACATCACAATGATAGGAATTCACAATGCTATTATTACATCACAATTTTATTTTGTCAAAAATCACAATGGTGTTAGGGCTTCACATATATTGTCACTACAATGCTATTATGACATCACAATAGTACTATGACATCCTTATGCTATTATGACTTCCCAATAATATGACATTACAATGATATTAGGACATCTCAATGCTATGTGACATCACAATGCTATTATTCTATCACACTGGTGTTAGGACTTCACAATGTTATTGTGACATTACAATTATTATTAAGACATCACAATGTTTTACGACATCACAATAGTATTATGACATCACAAGGGTATTACAACATGATTGTGGCATGACATCACAATGGAATTTTGTCATCAAAATGCTATTATGACTTCACAACAGTAAGATTTTACAATCATGTAGAACATCACAATGCTATGATGACATTACAAAGTAATGATGATATCACAATGGCATCATGACATCAAAATTCATCAACATACTCCAATGTTATTATGACTTCATGAAGCTATTAAGACATGATTGTTGTATGACATGACAATGCTATTATGAGTTCAAACTGTATGACTTTACAATCATACTAAGATATCTCCATGCCATGATGACATCATAATGCTATTATGCTACCACAATGGTGTTATGACTTCACAATGCTATTTTGACATCACAATGCTATTATGACATCATAATTATATGAAATCACAGAAATATTATGACATCACAATGCTACTATGACATCACAATGCTACTATGACATCACAATGCCATGATGACCTCACAATGCTAATGATATCTCAACAGTATTATTACATTAAAATTCATCATGACATCCCAATGCCATTATGACACCACAAAGTCATTACAACATGATTGTGGTATGACATCATAAAGGAATTTTGATATCAAAATGGTATTATGCTAATCAATGTTGTTATGACTTCACTTTACTTTTATGACATCACAATGGTAATATGAAATGGACCAAGGCAAATATTTGAACAAAAAATGTGTAATGAGAACCTTCCTTATATTTTTACAGAAACCATACAAGATCTCATGTCAGCAAGAAGTCATCTTGTGGTAGTCCTTCAGAAGAACTGAGAGCTTTCCAACTGAACTGCAAGTGGCTGACCGAGAGCAAAAGACAGGGAGAGAAAGAGCTCAAGAGACAGATTCATAAATAGAGAGACTGAGACCCACAGAAACATAGATATGTACTGACAGAGATCAATAGACAGAGACTCCATTCTCTCTGGGCACTTTCATTGGCATATCAAACTCAAAGCACAGTGCCTATAATATAACTCCATTAGGAACTATATTGTCTATCAAGGCCTTACCTCCTAACTCTTCCCAGACATTTCCTCACTGGGGTCTCCAAATGTAAGTAGATGAGCATCAAGGGGATTTGCAATTCAAAATAGCAGGAAGTGGAAGTAGATGGAAGGAATTCTAGGCTAAAAGAACTTAGTTATTCTGATAATTTGTCATTGAATACAATGATTAAAGTCCTAGCAACTTCCAAGGACTAAAGAAAAGGACTGACAATCTCCTTTGGGGAAAATGTGGAATATTTCCATGATGGAGTAATATTTAGCTAAGAAAATGACATCATGAATTTTCAGGCAAATGGATTGAACCAGGAAAATCATCCTGGGTATAGTTAATAAAATGCAAAAATACCAATATGGTATGTATTAACTTATCAGGAGGATTCCTAAAAGTGATAAAGTTCCAATAGGCCATCTATTATAAAAAAAAGAAAAAAAAAAGCAGTTAATTGGGTTGATGGGCCATGGCATCCAACAGAAATTTTCAGGGAACCCGGATTATTATTATAAAAAGATGTTGCTTTCTGCCCTCAACTGATATATCAGTTTCAGCACAGAGATGCTTCCTTCTGCATCAAATGGGATTTCATACAGAGACCCACTTACCAACATTATGCAGAGAGAGAGACCTTAAAACATAAAAGCTCTAAATGGCATTTCCCTATGGAATTTTCCATCCCCTCAGAGTTCTGGGAAGCCTGCAGGAGAGGAGACAGGAAGTGTGTCATAAGTAGAGGCAATTGAGGACACAAGGAGAAAAATGCACTGAGAATCAGGCCTTAGAAGAAGATAATTCAGCCAGCCTTGATGAGACCTGATAGCTAGGGTCAGTTAGAAGCTGGAGGAGGGCCTCACATATCAGGAAACTAGAAAAAGGGCATAGGGGTAGATGAAGGAGGCTGGGGGGTGAACTGGAAGGAGAAGAGAGAGGTGGCAGCAGAGGGGAGTCAAGGTGAAAAAATCGTAATTAATAAATATATAAGACAAACTGTGATTAATGTGATGAAGTATAGAGCTCTTCAGGATTGATGGCTTCTTCTTGGGATGGTGACATGCAGCAAGGATGAACTGAGTTTTCTTTAAGGGACTTAGCACTGAGACTGATCATGTTTCAATGAGTGTATAAATAACACATACTTCAACTGATGTATTTTAAAGAAAAATCATTTTTATTGTGACATACACCAATCTTTCACTGTTTCAACCAAACCAGTGCCAAGAATTGTTTTCCTTTGTGGCATGGTAAGGCTACTCCTTCATTAGGGGGAGGTGATGAAGGAGCAGGAAGTCCTTTCATGTCAGAAACGGTCCCTGTTCCCATTACTTTGGAACACTTTTGGACACTGAACTTTCATGAGCTATATCTGTGCAGGGGTTCTAGGTTATCTCCATGCATGGTACTTGGTTAGAATGTGAATTTCAGGAAAGACAACTGTGCTCAGTTTATTTTTGGTTTTGCTGCTCTCATGTGGAGCTTTTGCCCTCTCCTGATCTACTCCCCAATACTTTCGTTAGATTACATGCACTTTGCCCAACAGTTGGCCATAAGTATCAACATCTGCTTTGATAGTGTGCAGGGTAGAGCCATTCAGAGGGGAGGACCTTTGGGTTGTTTACAGGTTCTGGCTATTACAAATAAAGCTGCTACAAACATGGTTTAACAAATGTCTTTATTTCTCTTGGATGTATCCCTAGAGGTGAAAAGCTGAATCTTGAGGAAGTGCTACTCCTTGTTGTCTGAGAAAGAGCCAGATTGATTTCAAGATTGGTTGTATAAGTTTACATTCCTACCAGCATTCAAGGAGGGTTCCCCTTTCTCTACAACCTCTCTAGCATGTGTTGTCACTTGAGCTTTTGATCTTGGCTATTCTGATGGGTGTTAGGTAAAATCTCAGGGACATTTTGATTTTAATTTCCCTGATGGCTAATGATGTTGAACATTTCTTTAAGTGTCTCTCTTCCATTTGATATTCCTCTATCGAGAATTCTCTGTTTAGCCCTGTTCCCTATTTTTTAAATTCCAAATATTTTCACTTTAAATGGGTCACTAAAGTTTTGATAAAAAAACAAGTCTTTTTACAAATGTACTGCAACATAAACATTTAATTATCTGTGGTAGACATTTTTTTAAGAATCTTGATGAATTGCTACCCTTATTATTTGATGACCCTTCTGTCTTCTTTTTTAAGTTTTATTAATTGCACTTTATTCCCTTTGTATCCCCAATAATCCCCTCCCCTCCTTTCCTCCTAATCTCAACATCCCTCTCCTTTCTTTACACATGCCCCTCCCGAAGTCCACTGATAGTGGAGGTCCTCCTTTCCTTCCTTCTGATCCTGGACTAATATAATACCAAAAGTATTATAACATCATAATTTATGATATCCCAATGGTATTATGACAGCACAATCGTTTTCTGACTTCACAATGATATTATGACAGCACAATGCTATTATGACATCACCATACTATGATGTTATCACAATACTATCATTTATTTACAAAGGTATAATGACATCACAATGCTATGAAGACATCACAATGGTATTATGACACACAATGGGGTTCTGAAATCACAATGCAATTATGATATCACAATGTAATCATTACATCATATGGAAAATATCACAATAGAATTTTGAAATCAGAACAGTATTATGACCTCACTATGGTATTATTTCACCACAATGCTTTTATCACAATGGTGTTATAACTTCACATTTCAGTGGTATTATGACAACATAATGTTATGACATCCCAATGGTATTATTACATTCCTATTGTATTATGACATCACAATTTTGTTATAACTTCACAATGGTATTAGAACTTCACAACACTATGATGATATCACAATGCTGTTATGACATTACAAAGCTATTATGACAGGGCAATGGAATGAAGTCTCAATGCTATTAGAACATCACATTGCTATTATGAAATCATGATTCTGTTTTGTCATCACTATGGTATGATGATATCATAATTGCATTCTGATATCATAATTCATCATGACATCCCAAATAGCATCCCAAATAGCATTATTTATGCTTTTATGTCAGCACTATGCTATTAAGACATGATTGTGACAATCACAATGGTATTATCTCATCACAATATTATTTTGACCTTACATTAGTTTTATGACATCACAATGGTATTATGATTTCAGCATGGTATTATAAAATCACAATTATTATGATATCACAATGCTATTATGATACCGAAAATTTAAGAATTATGAACTAAAGAAAATTGGGACCACTGCTGGAGACGCGGCTCAGAGGTTAAGTACATTGGTTACTCTTACAGATGTCCTTCTTCAATTCCCAACAACCACAGGGTGGCTCACAACCATCTATAATGAGATCTGGTGCCTTTTTGGGCATGCAGGCAGAACATTGTATATAATATATATATATATATATGATAAATTTTGTTGGTACAATATTCTTTTGGAATGTATATAATTTACATCTAACTGTACAATAAATGGCCACCAACTAATCTAAGTATCCATAACCTTTAAATCATACTTTAACATAATTTGGTGGGGGGAATAAGCTCACAGTAATACAACCCCAATAAGCCAAACTTAAAATTAAAAACTCTGAGGTCAATTGTTGTCTTTTTAAGAAAGACTCTTAAACAGGCTCAGGAGCAAAAGACAGCCTATTGTGGACAGACCTGAGACTTAACATAACAAATCTGGTGCAAGGAGGAAATGGGAAAAACAACCAACGATTGGAATACTAAGTTAGAGACAATAGAAAGGGCACTCTGCCTAATAGAAATTATATTAATAATGGCTAAAATTCCAAGCACTCTGGCTGCAAGATACTTGTCAACTATTTTTGGTAACTGTCCACCAATTCACCAAAACATCATCTAAATTCCAAAAAGAAACCCTTGCTTTGTTTTACAATGTAACAACTGACCCAAACTTAAAAGTTTCTGTCTCTTTGCTTAATTTTCATTTAAAGGTTTTGAGTTACAATTATATTGTTTTGAGAAAAAATATTTGAACAAGGTGCAAAAGGCACATTTTTAATCCCAACACAAAGTAAAAGGAAACAGGCAGATCTCTGAGTGCCTGATCAGCCTAATTTATATAAAAGACAAGATGGCAATTCTTGCTCTTAAGCCACTTGCAGAGAGAGTATAAGATTCAAAATGACAAAATTTTCCTTAAGGTTACTATGTTATGTTTTTTTTTTTTTTCATAATGATAGATGTTATGTCCTTACTGTTTTAAAGATTTAATTAACATCAATTTTAGGTTCATATGAGGAAAGATGATGTCACAATGCTCTAAAAAGGCCAGGCAATCTCAGAAAATGGGACTTCCACAGAAGAACTGGTGCCAAAGGGCATTTTGGCTTAAGAGATATGTTCTGTTTGTCAATGTAAGGACCTAAAATTAGGCAGGAGACAAACATATGGACTGCATGCCTGCTATGTCAAACAACAACAAAAAAAAAAAAAAAAAAAAAAAAAAAACAAAAAACAAAAAACAAAAAACAAAAAAACTTTTGAATGCTGACTAAACACGTTACACTGCTCTGGAACCTTACATCCTTTCATCATGGGATATTTTCACAGGGCAAGATAGACACAGAGGCTTACAACTGGCAAATTACACACCATCCTTGTTAAGTTCTAAAGACTCAAAAATTGTACAGCATGTGTTTAAAAAGCAAAACTGTTTATCCCATATTAAAAAGGACACAAACAAAAGATAGCCAAACCAAGCGTCAAAACCCAGGTACAAAATGCCTAACCCTAACCCTAAACCTAACCCCTAACGCTAATACTAACCATAACCCTAACCCTATGTTATGCTTGACATCACAATCGTCTAATGACATCATAATTGTCTTATGGCATCTCAATGGTGTAATATCCTCACAATGATTTCATGACATCTCATGCTATTATGATATCACAATGGTATTATGACAATACAATGGTGTCATGATATGCCAATGGTATTATGATATCACAATTCTATTATGACATCACATTGTTATTATGATATCATAGTTTCATTATGACCTCATAATGCTATTATGACATCACAATGAAATTTTGACATCAAAATGCTTTTATGACATCACAATGGAATTTTGACATAACAATGCTATGATGGTATCACAATAGTTTCATGACATCACAATGCTATTATGAAATCACAATGTTATGAAACGAAAATGCTATTACAATATGATTGTCCTATGATATCACAAAGGAATTTTGAGTTTTGACCTAACAAAGCTATTATGACAGCATGGTGCTATTATGACATGATAGTTGTACGATGTATCAATGGAATTTTGACATCACAATTTCATTGTCTTCAAAATGTTATTATGATATCACAATGGTATTCTGACATCATAATGATAGTATGACATCACAATGCCATTATAATGTGATTTGTTATGATATTACAATTGAATTAGAACAACAAAATAATATAACATAACAATGCAATTATGACATCACAATGCTTTTATGATAGCGCAATGGTATGACATTCAATGGTATGATTTCACAATAGTTTCATTTCATCACAAAGTTATCATGACATCAAAATGATTATGACATCATAATCCTATCCAACATAATTATGGTATGACATCACAATGGAATTTTGACATCACAATGGCATTATGAACTTAAAATGCTATTACATCATCACAATGCTCTTATAACTTCACAATGCTATTATGATATCACAATGGCATTATCACCTCAAAAGGCTAGAATGACATCACAATGGTCTGACATCTCAATGCTATTATATCACAGTACTATAATGACATCACAATGGTATTATGACATCACAATGGCATGACATCCAAATACAATTATAACATCACAGTGGTATCATGATATCCCAATGGTATTATGATATCCCAGTGCTATTTTAAATCATAATGCTATTATGTCTTCACAATGATACAATATATCACACTTGTATTACGACAGCAAAATGGAATAATCAGGTCACCATGGTATTACAACATTAGAGTGGACTGATGACAACACAATGCTATTATGACATCACAATGAAATTATGACATCAAAATGCTATTATGACATTGTAATGGTATTTTGACTTTACAATGGCATGACATCACAATTCTATTATGACATCAGAAAAGTCATATGATATCACAACTTTATCATGACAACTCAATGGTTTTATATCATCATAATTGTGTCATGACATCTCTGCTATTATGAAATCACAAGGATATTATGATATCACAATGGTGTCATGATATTGAAATGGTATTATGACATCACAATGCTATTATGACACAAAAAGCTTTTATGTTATGATTGTGCTATGAAATCACAATGGAGTGTTGATATTACAATAGAATTATGACATCACAATGCTATGATGAAATCCTAATGCTATTACGACATCACATTGCTACTATGACATCACAATAGTATTAGGATATCACAATGCTATGATGGCTTGAAAAACTGTCATGACATCACAAAGGTATTATGGCATCCCTACGATACCATAACATCCCAATACTATCATGACATCCCAATTTTAAGACATCACAATGGTATGATGTTATCACAACTCTATTATGCTATCACAATGGTGAAAGGTGAAACAGCATAGTGAAATGCTATTATGACATTAAAATGCTTTTATTACAACATAATGTTATTATGACATCACAATGCTATTATGACAACAAAATGTTGTTATGAGACGATTGCATTATGACATCACAAAGGAATTATAACATTACAATGCTAGTATAACTTCACAAAGGAATGACTTTAAAAACATAATAGGACATCTCAATGCTATTATGACATTACAATGCTCTTATGACATCAAATAGTTATTATGATATCATAATGCTGTTATGACATCAAAATGGTATTATGATATTATGACATCACAATGCTATTATGATATTGCAATGATACACAATGGTAGGAAATCACAATGCTATTATTACATCACAAAGTATTTTGACATCAAAATGCTATAATGCTAAAATACTGTTATGATAGCTCAATGCCACACAATGGTAAGAAATCACAGTGATATTATAATATCACAAAGGTATTTTGACATCAAAATACTATAATGTCATCACAATATTGTAACATCAAAATGGTATATTAATTTCAAATGTTATGACATAACAATGCTATTATGACACCACAATGATATGATTCCACAATGGTTTTATGACATCATCATGCTATTATGACTTTGCAATGGTACTACAACATTATTGTGGTATGACATCACAATGGAATTTTGACATCAAAAACCTATTATGACTTCACAAGAGTAAGACTTCAAAATGATATTAGGACATCCAATGATTTGATGACATCGAAATGCTATTATGACATTACAATTGCATCAGAACATCAAATTTCATTATGACATCCCAATGCTATTATGATACCTCAATGTAAAGGTGCTGAATGGCTGAGAGGGAGAATGCTGCCATGAAAAAGGTAAAGATCAATAAGAATTTTCAGAGCCAGTTACTAAAAGGGACAGGTGGACAGCCGGCTTGAGAAAAAGGATGAGCAGCCCTATATAACTCAATCTTGGCGGCTGAAAGCACACCAAATAGAGATGACTGTTCCTGTGTCCAAGATTCTTAGTTCAGTTAATCTGCCAAATATTATTTTCAAGTGGTTATTACTAAAGTGCCATGTCCTTGACATTCGATATACCCATTATCGAAGATCTCATTAAATGTACAGATATGTTCTCAGTCAGTGAATTACTTACTGGGAAAAACGCTCCCTGACCAAGGCAACTCTTTGAACAAATAGTTTTTAATTATGACCTTGCTTATATTTTTACAGGGACTAACCATTATGTCACATCAGCAAGCAGACAACATGATGTAGTCCTTCAGCAGAACTGAGAGCTTTTCCTAATGAACCACCAGCTACAGGCATACAAAGGGAAACAGAGAAACAGAGAGAGAAAGATCTAGAGAGACAGATTCAGTAATAGAGAGACAGGGACCTACAAAAACAAATATATAAAGGGACAGAGACAGAAAGACTGACACCATTCTGTCTGGTCATTTACATTGGAATATCAACCTCAAAGCACACCTTCCTAGGAACTTCCAGGTTAAAGAACATAGTTATCCTGATAGTTTGTCATCCAATACAATGATTAAAGTCTCAGCAACTTGCAAGGACTAAAGACAATCTCCTTTGAAGACATTTTGGAATATTTCCAAAATAGAGTATTATTCAGTTAAGAAAATGACATCATGATATTTTCAGACTACAGATGGAACCAGGAAAAATCATTCTGAGCAAAGTAACTAAAATGCAGAAAGAAAATATGGTATGTATTCACTTATTAGGAGGTCTCCTAATAGTGGGGGATAAAATTCAAATAGGCAATCTAATTGTGACCAAACCAGGATTCTACTAGGGGGATTGGGTTGCAGTGCATTAAGCTGTTGGGCAAGGGTATCCTACAGATTTTTCAAGCAAACCATGCCATTGTTATTAAAATATTCTGCTCTCTGCCTTCAACTGATTGATCATTGTCATGTTCTTGGATCCATAGAGATGTTTTCTTCTGCATCAAATTGGATTGCATACAGACTCACAATCTGACATTATGCAGAGAGAGGCCTTAAAACATGCAGGTCTAAATGAGATTTCCCTATGAAATTGTCTCTCCCCTCAGTGCTCTGGAAAGCATGCAGGAAAGAAGGCAGGAAGAGTATTTTAAGTAGAGTGAATTAAGGACACAAGGTGAACACTGCCCTGAAAATCAGGCCACAGAGGAAGATGATGCAGGCAGCCTAGGTAATATCTGATGAGCTAGAGTCAGTTAGATGGGGAAGAATGACCTCCGCTATCAGGGGAATTTTAGAAATTGCAAATGGATAGAAGGAGAATTGGTGGAACTGGAAATAGATGAGTGAGTGTGCAGTAGAGGGGATACAATGTAAGCAAATCAAGAAATGTATACCTAAGGAAAAGTGTGTCAAGGTGATGAAGCATGGAGCTCTTCAGGACTGAGAGTTTCTTCTGGGGTGGTGCTAGTGTTCAGCAAGGATGAACTCAGTTTTCTTTAAGAGACTTTGCACTGAGACTCTGATCATGTTTCAGTGAGTATATGAGTAAAACATACTTGCATTGGTGTATTTTAAAGAAAAAATATTTAGTGTGACACATGGGTAGGAATTTGAACTTGGGAGCAATGGAAAAGGAATGTAATGTATATTATATCAAATTCACACATAATCAATAAAAATATGTTGACAACTTTTACAATGACTTTTAAAATGGAGAAAAAATTTCCTTAAGGAAGGCAGATTTTGAGTTTGTAAGGCATGCTTTGAAGGAATTCAATATGGAGCAGAGAATATTAGCCATGAACTAGTGGTTAACCAGGTACCTCAAACACAATGAGCTCAGGTGGCTCCTCAGAACAAGTAGTTCTGGCACTAACACAATGTTTAGAGGGTTAGTCTAGAGTACCACATCAGGAAACTCAGCTGCTCCTGTGTCCTAGGCAAATAACATGGACCGCTTTTTCTGTCATGAAGGCCCAGTTTTTTGTAAACCACAGGACCAGGTGGGTTCCCCACTGATAACTGAATAGGACATAGCTGCCTATCCAGTCAGGTCAGCCAAGGCAACTCTGCTCATAGAGGTTTGGCAAACCTAGTGTGGAATAGCACCAACTGTGTAATTATCTCTTGCTGTTCAGTTCACTCTTTACACTCAGAGATCTTTCTCTGTTTCAGCTAAAGAAGACCTAGGATTGTCTGTTTCTCTTCTCATTTTCCTCCTCTTAAAGGAATACCACAGGGATTTCTAGACTCTGCCAGCCTATTATATCAATAAGAATGTGAAGATACTTTTATTGAGTATGCAAGTAACTGCTAAGTTCAAAGTCACAACCTAGGATATTTCAGATCCAAGATGACAGTATGAGACCACCTTGTCATTCCGTACATTCCCCTTTATCCCACATCACTTTGCAGCTTCCGTCCAATTAAATAAAAATTAAAGTTTCATTTCCTACCTGATATTGTCAGAGAGATAACCAGCAGTAAAGGTGTGAGATCTGAATAAAGGGATAAGATAAATAGTTGGTGGGTTTCACAAGAAAAAGTCACGTGTCCATAAGATCAGTGATACTGGACAGTGAGGAAAGTTTCTTTACTCATCTCCATGGAAACCTCAAGATTCTCTAAGGTGCTGAATAGCTCAGAGGAAAATAATGACATGAAATAGGGGAAAGTCATTAAGAGTTTCAGGAAACATTTATCAAAAGTGCCAAGTGGACAGCCTGTTTGAGAGAAAGCCTGTGTAGCCCTGCATGCCTCAATCTGTACAGCTAAAAGCACACAACCCAGAGATGTCATTTCCTGTATCCAATACTCTTAGTCCAGGAAAAGTTTCACATATTTCTGTCAAGTGGTACTTAATAAAGTCCTTTGTCCTTGACATGTCAGTTTCACATTATCACAGATTCCATTATTATTTGTTAAATGTACAGATTTGTTGTCAGTCATTGAATTACTTACTGGGAAAATGCTCCCTGGCCAAGCCAATTCTTTGAGAAAAAAAGCATTCAATTGGGACCTTGCTTGTATTTTACACAGACGATCCATGATGCCTCATCATCAAGCAGTAATCTGGTTGTACTCCTTAGGAAGAATTGAAAGCTTTCCATACTGAACCACAAGCAGCAGGGAGAGATAGGGAGATAGAGAGAAAGTGAAAGAGCTAGAGAGATAGATTCAGAGATACAGAGACTGAGACAGACAGAAAACAAAGATAGAAAGTGACCTAGACTGAGAGACCGAGACTCCATTCTGTCTGCTAACTTATTTTCATATCAACCTCCAAGCACACCCTCCAATAATATAACTACAAAAAAGTATATTTTTAACATTTTTTTCATTTTAAATTTTATTATTTACACTTTATTCACTTTGTATCCTGCCATAAACCTCTCCCTGCTACCTTCCCAATCCCTGCATCCCTTCCCCTTGTCCACTCATGCCTCTCCCCAAGTCCACTGATGGGGAGGTCTTTCTCTCCTTCTTTCTGGTCCTAGTGTATCAGATATCATCAAGAGGGGCTACATTCTCTTTCTCTTTGGTCTATTAAGGCTGCCCCTCCCCCCTGTCAGGGTTTGGTTTTCAAAGACCAGACCTCAGCTCATGTCAGAGGCAGTCCCTGTTCCCATTACTATGGAAACCCCTTGGACACTGAAATAGCATGGGCAACATCTCTGTAGGGGTTCTAGTTTATCTCCGTGCATGGTATTTGGCTGGAGAATGAGTCTCAGAAAAGACCCTTGTGCTCTGATTTTTTGCTTCTCTTGTTCTCCTTGTTGCTCTCCTGTCCTCTCCAAATCTTACTATTTCCCACTTCTTTCATTAGATTCCATGCACTCTCCCAAACAGTTGGCCATAAGTCTTAGCTTCTGCTTTGACAGTCTGCAAGGCAGAGCCTTTCAGAGGACCTCTGTGGCAGGCTCCTAACTTGTTACCTGTTTTCTCCTTCTTCTGATGTCCATTCTTTGCCTTTAGAAATGGAGATTGAGCATTTTAGCCAGAGTCCTCCCTCTTTATAATTTACTTTAGGTGTACAGATTTTAGTAGGTTTTTCCCATATTGTATGTCTGCATGAGTGTGTATATACCATGTGTGTCTTGGTGCTTCTGGGTAGCTCCCTCAGGATGATCTTTTCCAGTTCCCACCATTTACCTGCAAATTTCATCATTTCCTTGATTTTTATCGCTGAGTGATATTAATTTGTGTAGATGTACCACAATTTCTTTGTACATTTTTTAGTTGGGGGCATCTGGATTGTTTCCAGGTTCTGGCTATTAAAAGTAAAGCTGCTACAAACATGGTTGACCAAATATCTGTATTGTGTACTTGAACCTCTTTTGGATATATGCCTAGGAATGGTATAGCTAGATATTGAGGAAGAGTTATTCCTCAAGAATGATCCAGATTGATTTCCAGAGTGGTTGTACAAGTTTACAATACCACCAGCAGTTGATATGGGTTTCCCTTTCTCCACAACCTCTCCAGCATGTGTGGTAACTTGAGTTTTTTATCTTGGCCATTCTGATGGGTGTTAGGTGAAATCTTAGGGTCATTTTTATATGCATTCCCTGATGGCTAATGATGTTGAACATTTATTTCAGTGCTTCTCTGTCATTTGTTATTCCTCCATTGAGAATTCTTAAATAGATGAGCTACAAAACCATTTGCAATTCAACTCATCCTGAAGTGGAAGAAGATGGAGGGACTTCTAGGCTAAAAGAACATAGTTATCCTGATAGTGTGACATTCAGTACAATGATTCAATTCCCAACAACTTCAAGGACTAAAGAATAAGACTGACATTCTCCTTTGGGGAAATGTGGAATATTTCCATAACTGAGTATTATACAGCTAACAAAATGACATCATATATTTTCAGGCAAATGTTTGGCACTAGGAAAATCATCCTGGGAGAAGTTATTAAAATGCAGAAAGACAAATGTATTACGTATTCACTTATTAGGAGTTCTCCTAACAGTGTGGGGAAAAAGTTCCAAAAGAACATCTATGGTGAACAAATAAGTCTTCCACTAGGGGGATTGGTGTCAGTTGATTGAATATATAATTTTTCAAGCAACCCAAGCCGTTGTTATTAAATTACGTTGCTCTCTGCCCTCATCTGATAGATCAGTGCAATGTCCTTGTATCAATAGAGATGCTTCCTTCTGTATCAAATGGTATTTCATACAGAGTTCCACAATCCAATATTATGCAGAGAGAAACTTAAAACACCCAGCTCTAAATGTGATTTCCCTATGAAATTCTTCCTTCCCTCGGAGCTCTGGAAATCCTGCAGGAGGACAGGCAGGAAGACTGTCAAAAGTAGAGGGAATTGAGGACACAGGAGAAAAATATTCTGAGAATCAGGATGCAGAGGAAGAGAATGCAGCCAGTCTTGATAAGACCTGATATGCTATGTTCAGAGGTGGGCAGAGGACCTCCCCTATCAGGCAAGTAGAGAAGGGCATAGGGGTAGAAGAAGGAGGGAGGGTGGGACTGGAAGGAGAAGAGTGAGGGGTCAGCAGAGGAGATACAATGTGAACAAATTGTAATAAATGAATACATACAAAAAACTGTGGTCAAGGTGATGAAGTATAGAACTCTTCAGTATTGATGGCTTCTTCTTGGGGATGTGCCAACGTATGACACTGAGACTCTGATCATGTGCCAGTGATTAGATGAACAACAAATATTTCTTTTTTTTTGAATTTAAAAAAAGTATATATTTTAATGTAGAAAATTGTTACCAACATTTATTTTTTTATTTTATTTTATTTTTATCAGTTACATTTTATTAACTCTGTATCCCAGCCGTGTACCGATCCCTCATTCCCTCCCAGTCCCTCCCTCCCTCCCTCCCTCCCTCCCTCATCTCCACCTTGCCCCTTTCCAAGTCCACTGATAGGGGGGACCTCCTCCCCATTCATCTGATCCTGTTTTATCAGGTATCTTCAGGACTGGCTGCAAAGCCCTCCTCTGTGGCCTAACAGGACTGCTCCTCCCTTCGGGGGTGGGGAGACCAAAGAGCCAGTCATTGAGTTCCTGTTAGAAATAGTCCCTGTTCCCCTCACTTTGGGAATCCAATTGGTTACTGAGGTACCACAGGCTACATCTGAGCAGAGGTTCTAGGTTATATCCATACATGGTCCTTGGTTGAATGTCAGTCTCAGAAAAGACCCTGTGCCCAGATATATTTGGTCCTTGTGGAGCTCCTATCCTTTCCCCATCAGACTAACTCCCCTTCTTTCTTATGATTCCCTGTACTCTGCCAAAGGTTTGGTCATGAGTCTTTGCTTTGAAAACACTGCTAGTTAGAGTCTTTCAGATGCGCTCAGTAGACTCCTGTCATACGTTCAATGCACATCCCCTCTGTCTTTCTAAATGAGGGTTGATCATCTTGCCCCATGTCTGCTCAATTGATTATCTTTTTTTAGGTGTATAGATTTCATTATGTTTATCATATCTTATAGGTCTATATAAGTGAGTATATCCCATGTTTGTCTTTCTCCTTCTGGGATATTTCACTCAGAATGATCTTTTCTAGATCCCACCATTTGCCTGCAAATTTCATGATTTCCTCCTTTTTGATTGCTGAGTAGTATTCCATTGTATAAAAATACCACAATTTCTGTACCCATTCCACCGTTGATGGACATCTGGGTTGTTTCCAGGTTCTGGCTATTACAAATAGAGCTGCTATAAACATGGTTGAACAAGTGTCCTTTTTGTGTACTTGAACAAACTTTGGGTATATAGCTAGCAGTGGTATAGCTGGGTCTGGAGGAAGCACTATTCCTATTTGTCTTAGAAAGCGCCAGATAGCTTTCCAGAGTGGTTGTACCAGTTTACATTCCCACCAGCAGTGGAGCAGGGTTCTCCTTTCTCCACAACCTCTCCAGCATGTGTTATCGCTTGAGTTTTTCATCTTGGCCATTCTGATGGTTGTAAGGTGATATCTCAGGGTCGTTTTGATTTGCATTTCCCTGATGGCTAATGAGGATGAGCATTTCTTTAAGTGTTTTTCTGCCATTCGATATTCCTCTGTTGAGAATTCTCTGTTTAGCTCTGTTCCCCATTTTTTAATTGGATTACTTAGTGTGCTGCTTTTCAGCTTCTTTAGTTCTTTGTATATACTGGATATTAGTCCTCTGTCAGATAAAGGGTTAGTGAAGATTCTTTCCCAATCTGTAGGCAGTCGTTTTGTTTTGATGACGGTATCCTTTGCTTTACAGAAACTTTTCAGTTTCATGAGGTCCCATTTATTGATTGTTGCTCTTAGAGCCTGTGCTGTTGGTGTTCTGTTCAGGAAGTTGTCTCCTGTGCCAATGAGTTCTAGGCTGTTCCCCACTTTTTTTTCCAATTGATTTAGGGTATCTGGTTTTATGTTGAGGTCCTTGATCCACTTTCACTTTAGTTTTGTGCAGGGTGATAAATATGGCTCTATTTTCATTTTTCTGCATGTAGACATCCAGTTGGTCCAGCACCATTTGTTGAAGATGCTGTCTTTTTTCCATTGAATGGAATTGGCTTCTTTGTCGAATATCGAGTATTCATAGGTGTGTGGATTTATTTCTGGGTCTTCTATGTGGTTCCATTGATCCTCCTTTCTGTTTCTATGTCAATACCATGCAGTTTTTATTACTGTTGCCCTGTAGTACAGCTTGAGATCAGGAATGGAGATACCTCCAGATGATCTGTTGTTGTACAGGATCGTTTTGGAGATTCTGGGTTTTTTGTTTCTCCATATGAAGCTGAGAATCTTTTTTTTCAAGGTCTGTAAAGAATTGAGTTGGTATTTTGATGGAATTGCATTGAATCTGTAGATTGCTTTTGGCAGTATGGCCATTTTCACAATGTTAATCCTACCAATCCATGAGCACGGGAGATCTTTCCATCTTCTGATATCTTCTTCGATTTCTTTCTTCAGAGACTTGAAGTTTTTCTCAAACAGGTCTTTCACTTGCTTGGTTAGGGTCACACCAAGGTACTTTAACAACAAATATTTCAATTGATAAATTTTAAAGAAAAAAATTCTGATGGCACATGGATAGGAATTTGAACCTGGGGGCAATTATAAAGGAGTGTAATGTATAGTGTATGAAATTCCAACATAATCAATAAAAACAATATGTTGATAACGTTTACCATGTCTTTTAACATGGAGAAAAGATTCTGCTAAAGGATTGCAGAGTTTGACTTTATAGTGGATATGTCCAGGAACTCATTATGTAGCACAGAATTCTAGCAATATACTAGTGGTTACCCAGCTACCTCAGACCCTATGAGCTCAGGTGAAACATCTTAGCAAGCAGTCCTGGCACTAAACTAGGTTTAGAGGCTTTGTCTGGAGGAGTACAGGAGGAAACACAGCTGCTATGTTCCCTAGGCATATAACAGGGACACAGTTCAATGTCCTGAAGGCCCAATTTTAAATTTAAAAACCAGGACCAGGAGGGTTCCTCACTGACCACTGATTAGACCTACCTGCCCATCCAGCCAAGTCAGCCAAGGCTACCCTGCTCATAGAGGTTTGACATCTCTAGTGTGGAACAGAACCAGCTATCAAATAATTTGTTTCCCCTCATTTCTCCTTTTACACTCACAGATCTTTCTCTTTTTCAGCCAAACCAGTCCCCAGAATTGTCTGATCTGAAGGAGTCTGGTAATTGGAATTCTATCTCCTGGTCTTGTCAGATATGGGTCTTATCTAAGTTCTATGTCTCAGAGGATTTTGTTTGAGACCTCTTCCAGGGGAGATTTCTGAGTCTGAGTAGTTGGTAACAAGTTCCCTGCAACATTGGGAATCAGACCACAAACTCTCTGTAACCCTGAGTGAATTCCTGCATGCCTTGTTAGGTGGCACAGATGTGTTGCTACTGTGAAAAAAAATTATTTTACCAGTTGATTTATGAGTGTTGTTTGCTCATTCAGACTAATACCTGATCAAGAATCTGTCTTTTATCCATTCTTCACCTCTCTGTGCCCCCATTTACACTCCTTCTTTCAGGTAGACCCTTTTCTGTTGATATAATGTTCTTTTGAAATGTATAAATCTTACCCTTGTTCATTGAAATGCTTATTTCTACCCCCCACCCAACTCTCTGGTTTCAATCCGTATATTTCATTGTGATAAACACGCCAGAATCAAACAACTAACCACATTGTTGTGCAATGGGAGGAGCCAGAGGACAGGAAAGAAGGAAGGAGCCAGAGGACAGGAAATGAGTAGAAGAAAAGTGCAAGAGAGCTTGGAGAAAGAGGTGGAGGAAGACCTTGGAACTACATGGAGATGGACTGGACAAAAAGCAAGTATACTGAGTAAAATCTAAATTGTAGGAAACTATGAGGTCTTGGAGGGTTTAGAGAGAGTAACTATTGCTCTGTATTGTGTTCTAGCTTAACTAAAAAACTAAATAAATACAGCTGTTTAGGATTAACAGCAAGAGTTACTAAAGATAATTATTAGTAAATATTAATCATATATATAACACTTTTCGATAAGCCAGAAGGATGGGTCAGTTGGCAACCAAACAAGGGACCTTGAAAATGAGGGCCAATGTTAGAAAAGGCTGGTTTTTGGAGATCCAGATGCCTAAGAAAAAAGTGATGACCTCCTATTGCAAAAAAAGAAGACAAGGTAGTCAGGCAACAAAACTACTGGGCAGAGAAATAGCAGGGAGATATTAATGAGGACTTTAGAGTCAATGCTAATAAAAGCAAGGAATTTTGAGAAATGCCCTCATCCCCTTGAGTTTGTAAATGAAGTTTGCCCCTGGTTCTCAGTTGAAGGTACCATCAATCCCAAAACTTGGGAAAAGGAATCTCACAAGCAAAAGAGTTACTTGGAGAAATTAGAGCAGCCAATAATTTTTTCTATTATTATTAGAAAAAAAATACTTCTATGGTTATTTCAAATGTTCATAAAGGAGCTCAAACAGATTTCTGTAATTTGAGAGCAGAAAATAATTCAGGAGTTAGATAGTGAGGATGAAATGGAATCAGAGGAAAAAACTGCCAAGCCTCATAATTCTGACTGTCCTCTTATGTCCTCTGCCCCCTTGGCTTTTCCAGCCATATGTGCAGTAGATATGGGACCACTGCAGGAGGATATTAATGTTCTCTCAGCAAAAGTTCAATTAGAAAGTGAACAAGTTTAGTTATTAAGGGAGTTAGAGAAATTAAAATTACAAATTAATAATGATAATAATAAATAACAATAAAATTGGATTGATTGCACTGGTAAATTTTAAAGTCTGTTTTTTACTTTTAAAAATATAAATGTGCTTTATGATTTCTCTCCTAAAGAGGATGCTTTGTTTTAGTATTACAGAAACAAGTTTTAAAAAATATTTAAATCTTTAAAAAGCAGGTACCAGATTGTTTTTGTCTTTGTTTCTGTTTTTTGTTTGTTCGTTTGTTTTGTATTTTTTTGTTTTTTGTTGTTGTTGTTTGGTTTTGTTTGCCAGCTTCTGTATTAGTTTCTGGTTTTGGTTTGCTCACAAGGTTTGGGAAACTTGGAGAGTTTTCAATCTGGTCGAGGGAATCTGGAGGAAGCTCCAATTCCCGGGCAAGAGGCCCATAAAGGTCCTTTAGGGACCAGGAGAGAGCATCGCTGGGACACTATTTGGTGTGATAAGAGGGCTAATGGAGTCCGCTCTCCATTTGGAAGCTGTGGAAAGGGCCATAGGAGCTCTACTCCTTCTGGAATCTATGTGTGTGGAGGCACCTATGAGGGGGTCTGCTCATTCTGGAATCTGTGGGACGTGTGTCCAGTAGGGGTTGGTCAAGTCCTGGTATTTGGGTATTCTGGTTACTCCAAGGTAAAAATGTTGGATTTCTATGTTCCTTATGTATCTCTTTGTATGTGTATGTTTTTCTGTAGACTTGGATATTTTTAGACATGGGACAATTTGAATCAACACCTCTGATTTTGATCGTGGATCATTGGAGTTAAATTCTATAAAACATTTTAAAATTTATCAGGTATTTTAAAATATTAACCTTTGGGCAGTCTAACAGAACTTAAAACAGTTCTCAAGAGTTTTGGGAAAAACAAAAACAAAAACAAACAAAAAAACAAACAAAACAAAACAAAACAAAAAAAACCTTTGCTTTTATTTTATTAAGTTTACAAATTAAAACCAATGCATGCTGTTTAAGCCAATTAAACAAAAACTGCAGTTATTTCAATATATTCATGGGAGTGAGACAGAAAGAGACAAAGAACTAGAGCAAAAGATTCAGAAATAGAGAGATAGAGACCAACAGAAACAAAGATATAACATGACAGATATCAAGAGACACAGACTCCACTCTGTCTGGTCATTTTCATTGCCATATCAACCTCAAAGCACACACTCCTATAATGTAACTCTAATAGGAATTATATTACCTAACAAGGCCACATCTCCTAACACTTCCCAGACATTTCCTCACTGGGGATTACACATATAAATAGATGAGTGTTGTAGGAAGTTATTAATATTTACTATATGTTTATCTTCTAGTAAAGCTGCTGTTAATCCTCAACAGCTCTATAACCAAATCACCACACAGAGACAGGGTTTTTAGTTAACCTAGAACACAATGCTGGGCAATATTTACTGCCTCCTAAACCTCCAAGCCCTCAGTGTCCTAACATTTAGATTTCCCATATTATACTTGCTTTTTGTGAAATCTTAGGTCTGGTTCATGCTCCAAGTCCTCCAAGCTCTCCCCTCCAGCTCTGCTCTCCTTGCTCCTTCTCCTCCTTCTCCTCCCATTCCTCTCCTGCCTTATAGCTCCTTCCCTCTTCCCTGTCCTCTGGCTCCTCCCTGCTCAACATTGTGTCCAATTGCTTTATTTTGTTCCTGTTTATACAAGAATTGAGACAGGATGCTTAGAATGAGTATCACAATGCAATATCCGGATTGAAATCAAAGAGTTGGGGGTGGGGAAATCAGTATTTGAATTAACAAGGGTCGGGCATATACAGTATAAAAGAACATTATACCAACAGGTGAGCTTCAAGGGGACATTGCAATTCAAATCACCTGAAAGTGGAAGACCATGGAGGGTCTTCTAGGCTAAAAGAATATTGTTTGTCATTCAATACAATAGTTAACGTCCCAGTAACTTCCAAATACTAAAGAACAGAGCTAACAATATCCTTTGGGATAAAATGTATAATATTTCCATAAGGGAGTATTATTCAGGTTAAAAAACAAAACAAAACAAAACAAAACAAAACAAAAAAAACTGACATCATGTTATTTTCAGGCAAATGCTCCACTTGTGGAATTCCTGTCCTCTTCAGATCATAATTTTTCCCAATAATTTCATAAGATTCCCTGCACTCTGCCCAAAAGTTGCCCATAAGTCTCAGCATCTGCATTGATACTCTACAGGGCAGAGCCTTTCAGAGGTCCTCTGTGTCAGGCTCCTAACTTGTTCCCTTTTTCTCCTTCTTCTAATGTCCATCCTTTTTGAATTTCTAGATAGGAATTGAAATTATTATCAAGAGTCCTCCCTCTTGATTATTTTCTTTAGGTATACAGATTTTAGTAGGTTTATTCTATATTATATGTCTATATGAGTGAGTATATACCGTGTGCATCTTTCTGCTTCTGGGATAGCTCACTCACTCAGGATGATCTTTTCCAGATCCCACCATTTACCTGCAAATTTCATGATTTCCTTGTTTTTTATTGCTGAGTAATATTCCATTGTGTAGATATACCACAATTTGTGCATCCATTCCTCCACTGAGGGGCATCTGGGCTATTTCCAGCTTCTGGCTATGATAAATAAGGCTTCTGCAAACATGGTTGAACAAATGTCTTTTTTATGTAGTTGGTACTCTTTTGGGTATATGCCTAGGAGTGGCATAGCTGGATCTTGAGAAAGCGCTATTCCTAGTTGTCTGAGAAAGCTCGAGATTGCTTTCCAGAGTGGTGTTACAAGATTATATTACCAACAATGGAGGATGGTTCCCCTTTCTCCACAAGCTCTCCATCAGGTGTTGTCTCTTGAGTTTTTGATCTTAGCAATTCTGGTGTGTGCAAGGTGAAATCTTAAGGTTGTTTTGATTTGCATTTCCTTGAATGCTAATGAGGTTGAGCATTTCTTTAAGTGTTTCTCTGCCATTTGATATTCCTCTGCATAGAATTCTTTGGTTAGCTCTTTACTCCATTTTTTAAAATTGGATTACTTGATTTTTTGCTGTTTAACTTCTTTAGTTCTTTATATATAGTGGATATTAGCCCTCTGTCAGATATAGTGTTGGTGAAGATCCTTTCCCAATCTGTAGGCTGTCATTTTGTTCTGATGACAGTGTTCTTTGCTTTGCAGGAGCTTTTCATTTTCATGAGGTCCCATTCATTGATTGTTGCTCATACACAATGTGCCATTGGTGTTCTGTTTAGGAAGTTGTCTCCTGTGCCAATGATTTCAAGGCTCTTCTATAATTTTTTCTAACCGATTTAATGTGTCTGGTTTTATGTTGAGGCGTTTGATCCACTTGGACTTTAGTTTTCTTCAGGGTAATAAGTATGGATCTATTTGCATTTTTCTATATGTAGACATCAACAAAATGGCTAAAGATCTGAAGATAGTATTGCAAAAAATAAAGAAAACATAAATGAAGTAAATCATGGAGAGGAAGAACCTAGGAAAGAAAACAGGAAATACAGAGGTAAGCATAACCAACAGGCTACAAGAGATGGAATAAAGAATCTCAGGTGTGGAAGATAGAATGGAAGAAATCTATGTATCCATCAAAGAAAATAATAAATCTAAAAAATTCCTAACACAAAAAATCTAAGAAATCCAAGACAACATAAAATGACAAAGCCTAAGAATAATAGGAATAGAGGGAAAATAAGATTCGCTCCTCAAAGGTTCAGAAAATATTTTCAACAAAATCATTGAAGAAAATTTCCTCAACTTAATGGGGAGGCCTATAAGAATACAAGAGGTCTACAGAACACCTAACAAATTAGACCAGAAAAGAAAAGCCTCCCATCACATAATAACCAAACAGTAAGTATACAGAACAAAGAAAAAAATACTAAAAGCTACAAGGGAAGAAGGCCAAGTAACATATAATGGCAAACCATCAAGAATCACGCCTGACTTCTCAACGAAAATATGAAAGCCAGAAGAGCCTGGAAGGATATCATGCAGATCCTAAGAGAACACACATGTCAGCCTAAGATAATGTAAAGAGCAAAATTCTCAGTCCTCATAGATAAACAAGATATTCAATGTCAAAAACAAATTTCAACAATACCTACACACAAATCCAGCATTACAGAAGATACTAGAAGGAAAAATACAACCCACAAAAACTAACTACTTTCAAGAAAACACAGGAAATAAATAACCTCACAACAGCAAAAAAAAAAGTAGCCAAACACACAAACACACTTCCATAGACAACATCAGTAGCAAAGGATCTCTCATCACAATCTTATGATGACTCCCCTATGCTCTTATGATATCCCAATGTTATCATGATAGCACAATTGTATGATATCCCAATGGCATTATAAGATCTCAATTGTATTCTGATTTCCAAATGCTATTATGACATCACAATGCTGTTACAACATCACAATGATATTATGACATCACAATTCAATAATGATCACAATGCTATAATGACATCACAATGTTATGAAGACATCACAGTGGTATTATGACATCCTAAAACTATTATAAAATCACAATGTTCTCACAATAGCGTGTGGTTTTCAAAGACCAGATCAGTTCATGTCAGAGTCAGCCCCTGTTCCCTTAACTATGGAATTCCTTGGACATTGAAATGCCATGGGCTACATCTCTTTAGGAGTTCAAGGTTATCTCCATGCATGGTACTTGCTTACAGTATGAGTCTCAGGAAACACCCCTGTCCTCTGATTATTTTGGTTCTGTTGTTCTCTTTGTGGAGCCCCTTCCCTCTCCAGATCTTATAATTTTCCACTCCATTCATTGCATGATTGTTTTATGACATGACTAAAGGAATTTTGAAAACCACAATGATATTATGACATCACAATGTTATTATGACGTCACAATGCTATTAAGGCATTACAACGATATGAAATCACAATGCTTTTTTATAAAATCACAAAGGTATTATGACATCCTAGTACCATTATGACATCACAATTTTATGATACCGGTAGGATTGTTCACAATGTTATGATATCACAAAGCAATTATGACATCACAATGCTTGATGACATCAAAAGGCTCTTATGACATGATTGTGTTATGATATCATGATGCAATTATGATATTACAATGCTATTATGACTTCACAATGATATTAAGACTTTACAATGATATTCAGACACCTTAATGCTATTATGAAATTACAATGTTCTTATGACATCACAATGCTATTATATCTCAATGTTATTATGAATCACAATGATAGGAAATCACAATGCTATCATGACATCACAAAGGTATTTTGACATGGCAATGCTATTATGACATTACAATATTATGACATCCCAATGGAATTATGATTTCACAATATTAATATGACATCACAATGTTATTAAGACTTTGCAATAGTATTTCAACATGATTGTGTTATGAAATCACAATGGAATTTAAAAATAAAAAAGCTCTTATGACTTCACAAGAGTAAGACTTCACAATGATATTAGGACATCCAATGCTATAATGACATCACACTGCTATTATGACTTCACAATGACATCATGACATTAAAATTCTCCATGCATGATACTTGTTTGGAGTATGAGTCTCAGGAAAGACTCCTGTTCTCAGATTTTTTTGGTTCTATTGCTCTTAATGTGAAGCTACTGTTCTCTCCAGATCTTACTATTTCCCACTTCTTTCATTACATTCCATTCACTTTGCCCAAGAGTTGACCATAAGTCTCAGCATCTGCTTTGATAATCTGCAGGGCAGAGCCTTTCAGAGGCCCTCTGTAGCAAGCTCCAAACTTTTCCCTGTTTTTCTCCTTTTTCCATCCTCTTTGCCTTTCAGGATGGGGATTGAGCAATTTAGCCAGAGTCCTCCCTCTTCATTAGTTTGTTTAGGTATACAAATGTTAGTAGGTTTATATTATATTATATGTCTATTTGAATGAGTGTATACCTTGTGTGTCTCTCTGCTTCTGGGATAGCTCACTTCCATTTCCCTCCGTTTACCTGCAAATTTCATGAATTCCTTGTTTTTTATTGCTGAGTAATATTCCATTTTACAGATATAACAGAATTTCTGTATCCATTTTTCAGTTGGGGGGGCACCTGGGTTGTTTCCAGGTTCTGGCTATTACAAATAAGGGTTTTACAAATATGGTTGAGCAAAAGTCCTTTTTCTGTACTTGAGCTATTAGGATAAATGCCTAGGAGCGGTAGAACTGTATCTTGAGGATGAGCTACTTTTCATTGTCTCATAAACACCACATTGATTTCCAGAGAGCTTATACAAGTTTATATTCTGACCAGCACTGGTACAATTTACATTCACACCAGCAGAGGAGGAGGGTTCCCCTTTGTCAAAACCTCTCCAGCATGTGATGTCACTTTAGTTTTGATCTTGACCATTCTGAGGGGTTTAATGTGAAATCTCAGGGTCATTTTGATTTGCGTTTCCCTGATGCTTAATGATGTTGTGCATTTCTTTAACTGTTTCTCTATCATTCCATATTCTTATATGGAGAATTCTTTTTTTAGCTCTATTCCCCATTTTTTAATTGGATATCTTGATTTGTTGCTTTTCAACCTTTTTACTTTTTTAAATATACTGGATATTAGCCCTCTGTCACATAGATGCTTCCTGAAGATTCTTTCCCAATCTGTATGCATTTGTTTTGTTTTGATGACAGTGTCCTTTACTTTACAGAAACCTTTCAACGAGTTCCCGTTCATTGATTTCTGCACTTAGAGCCTATGCCATTGGTGTTCTGTTCAGGAAGTTGTCTCCTGTGCCAATGAATTCAAGGCTCTTCCACAATTTTTCTTCTAACCTACTTAATATGTTTGGTTTTAAGTTGAGGTCTTTGATCCACCCACACTCTAATTTTGTGCAGGGTGATAAGTATGTTTCTATTTATATTTTTCTGCATGTAGACATCAACTTGGAAAAGCATTATTTGTTCAAGAAGCTATCTTTTTCTATTGTATGTTTTTGGCATCTTTGTCAAAGATCAGGTATCCATAAGTGTGTGGATTTATGTCTCCGTCTTGTATTTGGTTCCATTGATCCACTGGTCTGTTTCTATGCCAGTACCATGCCATTTTTATTACTGTTGCTCTATTGCACAGCTTGAGATCAGAGATGGAGATACTGCCAGAAGATCTTTTACTGTGAAAAATTATTTTAGCAATTCCTGCTTTCTTGTTTTTCCAAAGGAAGTTGAGAATTTTTCTATCTAAATCTGTAAAGAATTGTGTTGGTAATTTGATGGCAATTGCATTGAATCTGTAGATTGCTTTTGGTAAGATGGCCTTTTTTACTATGTTAATCCTGCCAAGCCATGAGCATGGGAGATTTTTCCATCTTCTGGTATGTTTTTCTAATTCTTTCTTCAGAATCTTGAATTTTTAACATAGAAGTTTTTTACTTGCTTGGTTAGGGTTACACCAATGTACTTTATGTCTTTTGTTGCTTTTTTGAAGGATTTTCTTTCCCCAATGTCTTTCTCAGCCATTTTGTCTTTTCCATATAGGTCTATGAATTTTTGAGTGAATTATGTGTCAAGCAACATTGCTGCAGGTCATTATCAGTTGTAGTAGTTCCCTGGAATAATTTTTGGGGTTACCCAGGTATCATATCATCTACAAACAATGATACTTTGAAATCTTCCTTCTGATTTGAAATTTTTTTTTCATACAAGTCTTTGACTTGCTTGGTTAGGGTTACACCAAGGTACTTTATGTCATTTGTGGCTATTGTGAATGATGTTTTTTCTCTAATTTCTTTCTCAGGCATTTTGTCTTTTGTATACAGGAGTGCTACTGATTTTTGAGTTAATTTTGTATCTGGCCACTTTGCTGAAGGTGTTTATCAGCTGTAGGAGTAGAGTAGAGTTTTTGGGGTCACTCATATATACTATCATATCATCTGCAAATAGTGATAATTTGACTTCTTCCTCTCCAATTTGTATCCCCTTGATCTCCTTCAATTGTTTTACAGGTTTAGGAAGAACTTCCAGAACTATGTTTAAGAGATAGGAAGAGAGTGGGCAGCCTTGCCTTTTCCCTGATTTCAGTGGGACTGATTTAAGCTTCTATCTGTTTACAGTGATGTTGGCTATAGGCCTGCTGTATATTGCCTTTACTATGTTTAGATATGTGTATTGTATCCCTGATCTCTCTAATACTTTAAAACATGAATGGATGTTAGATTTTTGTCAAATGCTTTTCATCATCTAAGGAGATCATCATGTGTTTTTTTTTTTTTTTTTTCTTTTAACTAGGGTTTGTCGCATTGATGGATTTCCATATATTGAACCACCCCTGCCTACCTGGGATGAAGCCTACTTGGACATAGTGGATAATATCTTTGATGTGTTATTTTATTTGGTTTGCAATTATTTTGTTGAGTATTTTTGTATCAATTTTCATAAAGCTTGGCCTGAAATTCTCTTTCTTGGTTGGGTCTTTGTGAAGTTTAGTTACCAAGGTGACTGTGGCTTCATACTATGATTTGGTAGTGTTCCTTCTCTTTCTATTTGGCATAACAGTTTGAAGAGAACTGCAATTAGCTCTTCTATGAAAGTCTAGCAGAATTCTGCCCTGAAAACATCTGGTCCTGAGCTTTTTTTTTTGGATGGAAGAGTTTTGATTACTGCTTCTATTTCCTTAGGGGATATAGGACTCTTTAAGTGATTTACCTGGTCTTGATTCAGCTTTGGTAAGTGGAATCAATCAAGAAAATTATCCATTTCATTTAGATTTTCAATTTTTTTTGGCATATAGACTTTTGGAATAAGTCCTACTGATTGTTTGGATTTCCTTAGTGTCTGAAGTCATGTCCCCATTTTCATTTCTGATTTTGTTGATTTTGATGTTTTCTTCCTGCCTTTTAGCTAGTTTGGATAAGGGTTTCTATCTTATTGATTTTCCCAAAGAACCAGCTCTTGGTTTCATTGATTCTTTGAATAGCTTTATTTGGTTCTAATTGATTAATTCCAGCCCTGAGTTTGATTATTTCCAGCCATCTACTCCTTTTTCCTGTGTCTCCTTCTTTGTTTATTTTTTCCCTATGGATTTTAGGTGATCCATTAAGATCCTTGTATGAGCTGTCTCGAATTTCTTCTTAAAGGCACTTAGTGCTATGAACTTTCCTCTTTTTACCGCTTTCGTTGTGTCCCATTAGTTTCGATATATTGTGCCTTCATTTTCATTGAATTCTAAAAGACCATTTTCTTTATTTCTTCCCTGACCCACCTGTCATTTAGTAGCAAGTTGTTAAGTTTCCATGGGTGTGTAGGCTTTTTGCTATTTCTGTTGATTTTGAGGTCAAGCTTGATTCTATGGTGATCAGATAAAATACAAAGGAGTATTTCAAACTTCTTGTTATCTTTTGAGGCTGTATTTCAAACTTTGTGACCAACCATATGGTCTCTTTTGGAGAAGGTTCCATGAGATGCTGAGAAGAAAGTAAATTCTTTTTGTGTTTGGGGTAAGGTTCTTTAAATGTCTGTTAGATCCATATGATTCATGACCTCTGTTAGAGACATTATTTCTTTGTTTAATTTCTCTTTTGTTGACCTGTCCTTTGTTGAGAGTGGGGTGTTGGAAGTCTCCCACTATTAATGTGTGGGGGGTCTATGTGTGGTTTATGTTTTATTAAAGTTTCTATCACAAATGTGGGTGCCCTTGCATTTGGGGCATAGATGTTCAGGATTGTGATAATTTCCTGGTGGATTTTTCCTTTGATGAGTATGAAGTGTTCTTCTCTATCTTTTTTGATTGATTTTGGTTGAAAATCTACTTTATTAGATATTAGGATGGCTACTCCTGCTTGCTTCTTGGGTCCATTTGCTTGGAAAGCTATCTTCCAGCCATTTGCCCTCAAGTAAAGTCTACTTTTATGACTTATGTGTGTTTCTTCTATGCAACAGATTGCTGGGTCTTGCTTAAGCATCCATTCTGTTGGATTGTGTCTTTTTATTGGAGAATTGAGTCCATTGATGCTGAAAAAGATTAATGAACAGTGCCTGTTAGATCCTTTGATTTTGATGTTGACTGTGGTAATAAGTTTTTCTGCTTGGTTGCTTTTTGTTTTACTGTAGTGACGTTAATTATTTCCTGTGTTTTCTTGAACGTAGCTAATTTATTGGGTTCTATTTTTCCATCTAGTGTCTTCTATAATGCCGGATTTGTGTGTAGGTATTGTTGAAATTTGTTTTTGTCATTGAATATCTTGTTTTCTCTATCTATGAGTACTGATAGTTTTACTGTGTATAGTACTGCCTGGAATGACTTCTGGTATTTGTCCAGGCGCTTCTGGCTTTCCCAGTCTCTATTGAGAAGTCAGATGTGATTCTGATGGGTTTGCCATTATATGTTACTTGGCATCTTTCCTTTGCAGCTTTTAGTATTTTTTTTTCTTCTGTATACTTACTGTTTTGATTATGATGGAGTGGGAGGATTTTTTTCTTGACTAATTTATAGGGTGTTCTGTAGACCTTTGATATTCTTATTGACCTCTCCTTTAAATTGGGGAAATTTTCTTCAATAATGTAGTCCAAACTATTTCCTGGACCTTGGGGGAAGGAATCTTATTTTTTCTCTATGCTTATTATTCTTAGGTTTTTGTCTTCTTATGTTGTCTTGAATTTCTTGGACGGTCTGTGTCAGGAATATTTTAGATTTAACATTTTCTTTGACAGATACATCGATTGCTTCCAATGGTTCTTCCACACCTGAGATTAGTTCTTCCATTTCTTGCAGTCTATTGATTATCATTACCTCTGTAGTTTCTGTTTTCTTTCCTAAGGTTTTTCTCTCCACAATTTCCTCTATTTGTATTTTCTTTAATTTCCCCACAAAAAATATGGAATGCTACATGAATTTGCGTGCCAGCCTTGCACAGGGGCAATACTAATCTTCTCAGTACTGTTGCAATTTTAATTTATGTGCTGCAGAAGAGAGCACAGCATATTTTTTTTCAAGTGGTCATTGATATAATCATGAGTCCTTGACATGTGATTCACATTATCAAAGATGCCATTATTATTTGTTAAATGCAAGATATGTCCTCAGTCAGTGAATTATTTTCTGTTAAAATTGTCCCTGACCCAGGCAAATTTTTGAACAAAAAGTGTTTAATTGGGACATTGTTTATCTTGATAGTTTCTCACTTAATACAATGATTAAAGTACCAACAACTTAAAGGACTAAATTACAGGACTGACAATATCCTTTGGGGAAAATGTGGAATATTTCTATAACAGAATATTATTCACCTAAGAAAATGACACCATAAATTTTCAAAAAATGGATGGAACAAGGAAATATCATCCTCGGTGAAGTAACAAAATTGCTGACACACAACAATGGGAGTTAAAGTTCCAATAGGCTATTGTAACCAAACCAGGCTTCAACTAGGGAATTTGGGTGGCATTTAATTGAATTGTTGGAACAGGGCATTCTATGGAAATTGTCAAGCCACCCAGATTGTTGCAATTAAAACATATTGCACTCAGCCCTCATCTGATAGATCAGGGTCATGTCCTTTCATCCACAGAGATGCTTCTTTCTGTATCAAATGGGATTGCATACAGAGACCCACACTCCTGTAACATGCAGAGAGAGACCTTAAATCAAAGAACTCTAGATGGGGTTTGCCTGAGAAACTCTCACTCTACTCAGAGTTATGGGAAGCATGCAGGAGAGGAAAGAAGAGTGTCATAAATAGATGAAATTGAGCACACAAGGGGAACTTTGCCCTGAGAATCAGGCCATAGAAGAAGATGATGCAGCCAGCCTTGATGAAACCTGGTAAGGTAGGGTCAGATAGAAGGGTGATGAGGATCTCCCCAATCAGGGAACTAGAGAAAGGGCATAAGATAGAAGAAAGAGGGTGTGTGGGACTAGAAGAAGGAGGGTGCAGCAGAGGAGATGGAGTGAACAAATCAATATATATATATATATATATATATATATATATATATATATATGACTGTGATCAAGATGATGAAGAATAGTGCTTTTCAGGACTGATGGTTTGTTTTGGGGTGTGTGCCAGGTTGTGGCAATGATGAACTCAGTTTTCTTTAAGGGAGTTAGCACTGAGACTCTAATCATGATACACTGAGTATTTCATTAACACACACATCAGTTGGTTTATTTTAAAGAAAAAACAATTTAGCCTGGCATATTGGTAGGAATTTGAACCTGGGAGCAATGGAAATGGAGTGTAACGTACATTATATGATATTCCCACATAATCAATAAAACTAATGTGTTGACATATTTTATAATGACTTTTAACACAGAAAAGATTCCGCTAAAGGAGAGCAATATTTGAATATGTAAGGCATGCTTTTGAGGAACTCATTATGTAGAAGAGCATCTTATCCATGATCTGTTACTTACCCAGCTACCTCAGACCCCATGAGCACAGGTGGCTCCTTTGAACAAACAGTTCTGGTACTACCACTATGATTAGAGGGTTTGTATGGAGGGACCACATCAGGAAACACTGCTGCTCTTCTGTCTTAGGCATACTACAAGGACCCATTTCACTGTCCTGAACACCCAGGTGTAACTGTAACCCTAGGACCAGGAGGTTTCCTCTCAGACCACTGAGTATAAAACAACTGCAATCAAGCCATATCAGCCAAGGCACCCCTGTTCTTAGAGTGTTGGCAACACTAGTATGGAACATCACCAGCTGTCCAAAAATATCTTGCCCTTCAGCTCTCCTTTAACACTCAGTGATCTTTTATTTTTTCAACAAACAAGTCCCAGGAATTTTCTGGTTTCCTTCTCATTTCCCTGCTCTTAAAGACTCAATACCTCAGGGAACCCTATCCCTTCCAGGATATTGTATCAATAAGAATGTGAAGGTACATTTAGTAAGGACAGGTGTAACTTCTCAGTTTAAAGTCACAATCTGGGAAATTTCAGATCCAAGACTACAGAAGGAGATCACCTAGTTATTCGGAACATTCACCTTATCATACATCACATTGAAGTTTCCCTACTGAGGAAGCTGTCCAATTAAATTAACATGAAAGTTTCATTTCCTACCTGACATTGTCACAGAGGTAAGCAGGAGTAAAGGGGTGGGATCTGCATAAATGAATGAGATAAAGGATTGTTGGGTTTCACAATAAAACTCCACGTGTGCAGAGGATCAGATATACTAGACACTGAGGATGAGTTTGCTTACTCATCTCCATGGAAAACTCAAGATTTTCTCGGTGCTGATTGATTGAGAGGGAGAATGATTCCATGCAACAGGTGAAATCCAGTAAGAGTTCCGGTGTCTAAATCTTATTTCAGGAAAAGTGTCACATATTTCTTTCAAGTCATCATTAATAAAGTCATGTGTCCTGGACATTAGATTTTCACCTTACCAGAGATTCCATTATTATTGGTTAAATGCACAGATATGTCCTCAGTCAGTGAATTTCTTACTGTGAAAACCCTCCTGTCCAAGGCACATCTTTGAACAAAAAGCATTTAATTGGGACCATGCTTATATTGTTAGAATACATCCCTGATGTCAAGTCAGCAAGCATTCATCTTGTAGTCCTTCAGCAAAACTGAGAGCTTTTCATACTGAACCACAAGCAGCAGGCAGAGAGAGAGAGAGAGACAGAGAGACAGAAAGAGAGAAAGAGCAAGCATAAGAAATACCTAGAGACAGATTCAGAAACATTGAGACCAAGAACGACAGAAAAGAAGATATAAATTGATAGAGATAGAGAGACAGAGACTTCATTTTGTTCTGTCAATTTTATTGTATATCAACCTCCAAACATATGTTCCTAAAATATAATTCCAAAAGGAATTATTTTTTTAGTATTTTTATGTTTTAATTTTTATTGATTAAACTTTATTCACTTTATGTCCCTTTATAAAGCCCTCCCTTCTTCCTTTCCCCCTTAATTTCCTTTTTTCCATGCTTGCCCTTCCCCAAATCCACTGATACTAGAAGTCTTCCTCTAATTCCTTCTGATCCTAGTCTATCAGGTCTCAATAAGATTGGCTACATTGTCATCTGTGGCCTGGTAAGGATTCTTCCCCATCAATGTATAGGTGATCAAAGAGCAGGCCAATTAGTTTATGTCAAAGGCAATTCCTTTGTTGTTGTTGTTGTGAATTCATATTTATTGCGGCTTGCTAAAAATAAAAATTTAACCGACTACTATAGCTATAAATCAGACAATGTTTGGTAGAGGCTGAACAGTGAAGAAACTTAGAAAGAAAAGTAACCAAGGTGTAGAAAGAAAAGAAAATAATAATGAGATACATTTTTTTTAAAGTGTCCTTTCTGCTGATAACTTTAGGTTGACTTTCTCCTACTTGTTATGTGGCAAATGTATTGTCTGAACATAATTCTAACAAGTATGTATATTATTAACATGTTTTTCTTTTTTGTAATTTTATTTTTCTCATTAGTTATATTTTGTTAATTCTGTATCCCAGCTGTATCCCTCATTTCCTCCCCAATCCCACCCTCCCTCCCTCATCTCCTCCCTGCCCCTTTCCGAGTCCACTGATAGGGGAGGACCTCCTCCCCTTTCATATTACTCTGTTTTGTCAGGAATTTTCAAGACTGGCTGCAAAGTCCTCCTCTGTGGCCTAACAATACTGCTCCTCCCTTGGGAGGTGGGGAGGTCAAAGAGCCAGTCATTGAGTTCCCGTTAGAAATAGAACTTGTTCCCCTTACTATGGGAAACCAATTGATTACTGAGCTATCACGGGTCATATCTGAGCAGAGGTTCTAGGTTTTATCCTCTCATGGTCTTTGGTTGAGTGTCCATCTCAGAAAGAGAGGCAATTCCTATTCCCATTACTAATGAAGTCCCTTGGACACTGAACTTCAAAGGGCTACATCTGTGCAGGGGTACTATGTTATCTCCATGCATGGTACTTGTTTGCAGTATGAATCTCAGGAAAGACACCTGTCCTCAGATTTTTTTGGTTCTATTGCTCTCCTTGCAGAGCTCCTGTCCTCTTATTATGTCCCACTTTTTTCATTACATTCCATGCATTCTGCCCAACAGTTGGCCATAAGTCTTGGCATCCGCTTTGATAGTCTGCAGGCAGAGCCTTTCTGAGGCCCTCTGTGGCTTGCTCCTAATTTGTTTTCTCCTTCTTCTGATGTACATCTTCTCTGTCTTTTGGGGTGGGATTGAATATTTTAGCCAGAGTCCTCCCTCTTGATTATTTTCTTTAGGTGTACAGATTTTAGTAGGTTTATCTTATATTGTATGTTTATATAAGTGAGTATATTCCCTGTGAGTTTTTCTGCTTCTGGGATAGCTCACTCAGGATTATATTTTCCAGTTTCCTTGATTTTTAGTGCTGAGTAATATTGTAGATGTACCACAATTTCATATCCGTTCTTCAGTTGGGGGGTTCTGGGTTGAAGAGCCTGTTTTGGATATATGCCTAGAAGTGGATAGGTGAATCTTGAGAAAGCGCTAGAAAGCACCAGATTGATTAGCAGAGTGTTTATACATGTTTACATTCCCATCAGCAGTGGAGGAGTATTACCCTTTGTCCACAATCTTTCCAGCATGTGTTGTAACTTAAGTTTTTTTAATTTAATTTTACTTTATTAATTAAATTTTATTCACTTCGTATCCCCCATTAGCCCCTTCCTCCTTCCCTCCCAGTCCCACACTCCCTCCCCCTTCTTCACCAAGCTCCTCCCCAAGTCCACTGATAAGAGAGGTCCTCCTCTCCATCCTTCTGATCTTAGTCTATCAGATCTCATCAGGAGTGGCTGCATTGTCATGTTCTGTGGCCTGGTAAGGCTGCTCCCCCCTCAGGAGGAGGTGACCAAAGAGCAGGCCAATCAGATTATGTCAGAGGCATAACTTAAGTTTTTAATCTTGGCCATTCTGGAGTTTTTAATCTTGGCCATTCTGATGAATGTAGGTGAAACCCCAGGGTCATTTTGATTTGCAATTTTCTGATGTTTAATGAGGTTGAACATTTTTTTAAGTGTTTCTCGGCTATTCAATATTCATCTATTGAGAATTCTGTTTAACTCTGTTCCCAACATTTTAATTGCATTACTTGATTTTTTGCTTTTCAACTCCTTCAGTTCATTATATATACTGGATATTAGGCTTCTGTCACATAGAAGGCTCATAAAGATTCTTTCCCAATAGGGAGACATTCATTTTGTTTTGATGAGTGTATCCTTTGCTTTACAGAAGCCTTTCAGTTTTATGAGGACAATTTACTGATTGCTGCTCTTGGAGCCTGTGCTCATTGTGTCCTGTTCATGAAGTTGTCTCCCATGCCAATAAGTTCAAGGCTCTTTTTCTTCTAACCGATTTAATGTGTCTGGTTTTATGCTGAGGGCTTTGATCAACTTGGACTTTAGGTTTATGCAGGGTGAAATCATTTTCTACTTGTAGTCATCCAGTTAGACCAGCACCATTTGTTAAAATGCTATCTATTTTCCATTGTGTGGTTTTGGTATCTTTGTCAAACTCAGTTGTCCATAAGTGTGTTGGTTTATTTGAGGGTCTTCTCTTCGGTTCCATTGATCCATCATTCTGTTTCATTTCTGTTACCATGCAGTTTTTATTACTGTTTCTTGATAGTACAGCTTGAGATCAGAGATGGAGATACCTCCAGAAGAGCTTTCATTGTAGAGGGCTGTTTTAGCAAATCTGGATTTCTTGTCTGTCCATATGAAGTTGAGAATATTTATTTCAAAGTGTGTAAAGAATTTTGTTAGTAATTTGATGGGAATTGCATTGAATCTGAAGATTGCTTTTGGTAAGATGGCCATTTTTACTATGTTAATCTTTCCATGCCATGAGCATGGGAGTTCTTTCCATCTTCTGTAATATTCTTTTTATTTCTTCAGAGACTTGATTTTTTTTCATACAAGTCTTTGACTTGCTCGTTTAGGGTCATACCAAGGTACTTTATGTCTTTGAATGAATGCAAGAACAGAGCAAATATATCATCCACTATGACCAAGTAGGCTTCATTGCTGTTATGATGGGATGGTTCAATATATGGAAATCCATTAATGTGATACACCATATTAAAAAATGAAAGAAAAAAATATGATAATCTCCTTAGATGATGAGAAAGCATTTGACAAAATCCAACTCCATTCATGTTTAAAGTATTAGAGAGATAATGGATAGAAGGTACATATTTAAATATAGTAAAGGCAATATGCAGAAAGCATATAGGCAACATCAAATTAAACTGAGAAAAACTTAAAGCAATCCCACTGAAATTAGGGATAAGACAAGACTAACTACTCTTTCCATGTCTCTTCAACATAGTTGTGGAAGTCCTTGCTAGGGCAATAAAACAATTGAAGAAGATCAAGGGAATAGAAATCAGAAAGGAAGAATTCAAAGTATCACTATTTGCAGATGATAAGATAGTATACCTGAGTGACCCCAAAAATTCTACTATGGAACTTCTAATCATTAAATACAATGCTTAAAGGCCCAGAAACATCCAAGGACTACAAAACAGGACTGCTAATCTCTTTATGGGAAAATGTGGAATATTTCCATAACAGTGTATTATTCACCTAAGAAAATGACATCATGATACTTTCAGGCAAATGAATCCGACCAGGAAAAAAAAAAAAAAAAACATTGAGTGAAGTAACCAAAATGCAGAAAGACAAATATAGAATATATTTACTTATTAGGAGGTATCCTAGTAGTGGGGGATAAGGTTTTAATAGGCCATCTGTTGTGACTCAACAGTCTTCCACTGGAATGATTTGTTGGTTGTTAATTGAATTGTTGGGCTAGGGCATCCTAAGTTAATTTTAAAGCAACCCAGGCTATTGTTATTCAAATGTGTTCCTCTTTGCCCTCAACTGATAGATCAGTGCCAAGTTCTTAGATCCACAGAGATGCTTCCTTCTGTATCAAATGGGATTGAATACAGAGACCCACAACTCTAAATAGGGTTTGACTGTGAAATTCTCACTCTACTCAGAGCTATGGGAAGCATGAAAGAGAGGAGGCAGGAAGAGTGTCATAATTAGCTGAAATTGAGGACACAAGGAGAACAATGCCCTGAGAATCAGGCTACAAAAGAAGATGATACAGCCAGCCTTGATGAGACCTGATAAGCTAGGGTCAGATAGAAGGGTAAGGAGTACCACCCTTATCAAGGAAATAGAGAAAGGGCATAGGGGTAGAAGAAGGATGGTGGTTGGGCTGAAGAAGGAGGGGGCAGCAGAGGGGATAAAAGTGAACAAAAAGGTGATTAAGGATAGATCTCTTCAAGACTGGTGGCTTCTTCTTGGGGATGGTGCCTGAGTGCAACAGGATGAACTTAGTTTTCTTTAAGGGACTTGGCACTGAGACTCTGATCATGTCCCAATGAGTATATGAACAGCACATATTTCAATTGATGTATTGTAAAGAAAAACATATATTTATTGTGACATATGGGTAGGAATTTGAACCTGGGAGCAGTGGAAAAGGAGTGTAATGTATGATATATGAAATTACCACAAAATCAATAAAAATAATATGTTGACAACTTTTACACTGACTTTTAACTTGGAGAAGTTATTCTGCTAATGGAGGGCAGAGTTTGACTTTGTAAAGCATGTTTTCCAGGAACCCATTATATAGCTGAAAATACTAGCCATGAAATAGTGGTTCCTCAGCTTCATCAGATGCCTTAAACTCTGGTGGCACCTCTGAAAAAGCAGTCCTGGGACTAACACTACATTTGGAGGGTTTGTCTGGAGGACCACAACAGGAAACACAGCTGCTCTTGTGTGCATGGACCAATTTCTCTATCCTAAAGGACCATTTTTATCTCTAAACCCCAGGAAGAGGAGGAGTTGTCAATAGCTAATGAGTAAGACAATGCTGCCAATCCAGGCAGGTTGGACAAGACAACACTGCTCATAGAGGATTGGCAAAACTAGTGTGAAAAATCACCATCTGTCAAATAGTTTATTGCCCCACAGTTCTCCTTTTATATGAACTACCCTTTTGCTGTTTCAGCCAAACCAGTGCCAGGAATTGTCGGGTTTCCTTCTATTTTCCCTGCTCTTAAAGACTCAATAACCCAGGGAACCCTAGACCCTGCCATCCTATTGTATCAATAAGAATGTGAAGGTCCATTTAGTGAGGACAGGAGTAATTGCTCAGTTCAAATGGAAATTTCAGATCTAAGACAATAGTATGAGACCACCTCCTAATTTGGTACATTTCCCTTAATCCCACATCACTTTGAAGCTTCCTAATTATTAAGCTGTCCAATTAAATAAAATAATATTAAAGTTGCAGTTCCTACCTGACATTGTTAAAGAGGTAAAGAGGCCTAAATGTGTGGGAAATGGATAAAGGGATTAGAAAGGGCTAGGTGGGTTTCACAAGAAAATGTCACATGTGCACTGGATCAGAGATATTGCACATTGAGGAAGGTTTGTATACTCATCTCCATAGAAACCTCAAGATTCTCTCAGGTGCTGGTTGGTTGAGAGGGAGATTGTTGTCATGCAACAGTTGAAAACCAGTAACTGTTTCAGGAACCAGTTATTAAAAGCACCAAGTATACACACTGCATGAGAGAAAGGCTGAACAGCCTTACATTCCTCAATATGGGCAGCTGAAAGCACACAACCCAGCAATGAGAGTTCCTGGTTCCAAGATGTTTAGTTCAGGAAAACTGTTACGTATTTCTTTCAAGTGGTCATTAATAAAGTAATGTGACTTTCACATTATCACAGATTCCCTTATTATTTGTGAAATGCACAGATATGTCCTGAGTCAGTAAATTACTGACTGGGAAAATACTCCCTGACATAAGGCAATTCTTTGAACCAAACCTTTTAATTGGGACCTTGCTTATATCTTTTCAGAGACCATACATGTTGTTATATCAACAAGAGGTCATCTTGTTGTAGTCCTCCAGCAAAACTGAGAGCTTTCATACTGAACCACATGCATCAAGCAGGAGAGGGAGACAGAGAGAGAAAGAGAGAGAGAGAGAGAGATAGAGAGAGAGCCAGAGAAACATATTCAGCAATAGAGAGCTCAAGACCAACAGAATCATAGTTATAAAATGACAAAGACCAAGAGACAGAGACTCAATTCTGTATCGTCACAATCACTGGCATATCAACCTCAAAGCACACCATTCTATAATATAACTCCAATAAGAATTATAGTATCTAATAAGGCCATACCTCCTAACACTTCCCAGGCATTTCCTTACTGGGGACTCCAAAGCTTAATAGCTGATTTTCTAGGGAACATTACAATTCAAATGACCAGGAAGTGGAAGAAGATAGAGATACATCTAGGCTAAAAGAACACAGTTATTGATAGTTTGTCATTCAATACAATGATTAAAGTCCCAGCAAATTTGAAAATCTAAAGAACTGGACAATGTCCTTTGGGGAAAATGTGGAATATTTCCATAACAGAGCATTATGTAGATAAGAAAATGACAACATGATATTTTTAGCAAATGGATGGAAACCGGAAAAAATCATTTGGGATGAAGTAACTAAAATGCAGAAAGACAAATACGGTATGTAATCACTTATTAGTAGGTCTCCTTATAGTGGGGAATAAAGTTCCAATACACCATCTATTGTAAACAACCAGTCTTCTACTAGACTGTTTGGATGGCAGTGAATTGAGCTCTTGGGCAAGGGCATCCTGCAGAAATTTTCAAGCCAACCAGGCTGTTGTTATTAAAATATGTTGCTCTCTTCAACCAACTGATAGATTAATGCTATGTTCTTGGATCCACAGCAATGCTTCCTTCTGCATCAAATGGTATTGCATACAGAAACCCACACTCTGATATTAGGCAGAGAAACAGACCTTAAAACACACAGCCATATATGGGATTTTCCTATGAAATTCTCTCTTCCCTCGTAGCTCTGGGATCCTGTAGGAGAAGAGGGAGGAGTAGTATCATAAGTACAGGGACTTGATGACACAAGGAGAACAATGTCCTGTGAATAAGACCACAGAAGAAGATGATGCAGCCAGCCTTGATGAATACTGATAATCTAGGGACAGATAGAAGGGGGAGGAGGACCGCAACTATCAGGGAATTAGGGAAAAGGCATAGGGTTAGAAGAAGGAGGGTGGTTGGGCCTGGAAGTAGAAGAAGGAGGGGGCAGCAGAGGGGATACAAAGTGAAAGAATAGTAATAAATAAATATAGAAGAAAAAGTGTGATCAAGATGATTAAGGTAGAGCTCTTCAGGACTGATGGCTTCTTCCTGGGGGTGGTGCCTGAATACAGCAAGGATGAACTCAGTTTTCTTTAAGGGACTTGGCACTGAGACTCTGATCATGTCCCAATGAGTATATGAACAACACATATTTCAGTTGATGTATTGTAAAGAAAAAGAAATATTTAGTGTGACACATGGGTAGGAATTTGAACCTGGGAGTAATGGAAAGGAGTATAATGTATAACAAATTCCCACAAACTCAGTAAATACAACTTTTACACTGTTGACAACTTTTACACTGACTTTTAACATGGAGAAAATATTCCACTAAAGGAGGGCATAGGAAAAACTTTTGCAAGGCAAGTTTTTTTTTGGAACTCATGTAGTAGAGAATCCGAGCCATGAACTAGTCATTACCCAGCTATTTCAGACCCAATGTGCTCAGAGGGCACTTCTGAACAAGCAGTTCTGGCACTAACACCACTTTTAGATGTTTTTTCTGGAGGACAACGTCAAAAAACACTTCTGCTCTTGTGTCCTAGGCATATAACACAAACTCACTTCTCTGTACTAAATGACCAGCTTTAATTGTAAACCCCAGGACCACAAGGATTTCTCAATGACCACTGACTAGGACACAGCTGCCAATCAAGCCATGACAGCCAAGGCAACCCTGCTCATAGAGGGTTGCCAACATTAGTGTGGAACATCACCAGCTGTAAAAGAGTTTATTTCCCCTTAGTTCTTCTTTTACAAACACAGATCTTCCTCTGTTTCACTCAAACCTTTCCAGGAAATTATTGGGTTTCCTTCTCTTTTCCCTGCTCTTAACATCTCAATACCCTAGGTAACTCTAGACCCTGCCAGAGTATATATCAATAAGAATGTGAAGGTACCTTTAGTGAATTCAGGAGTAACTGTTCAGTTCAAAGTCAAAACCTAGGAAATTTTACATTCAAGACCATGGTATGAGATCTCCTTGTCATTGGGTACATTCCCCTTAATCGCATATCACTTTGAAGCTTTCTTTTTTAGGAAGCTATCAAATTAAATTAACATTCAAGTCTCTTTTCCTACCTGGCATTGTTACAGAGGTAAGCAGGAGTACAGGTGTGTGATATGTATAAAGGGATAAGATAAAGGCTTGTAGGCTTTCACACACACAAAAAAAGTTCCTGTGTGCACAGGATCAGAGATACTGGACACTGAGGAAAGTTTTATTACTCATCTCCATGGAAACCTCAAGATTCTCTTAGACGTTGATTGGCTGAGTGGCAGAATGATGTCATGAAACAGATTAAAGCCATTAAGTGTTTTAGTAGTCAGTTATTAAAAGGGCCAGTGGACAGCCTGCTTGAGAGAAAGGCTGAGCATCCTACATGCTTCAATATGGGCAGGTGAAAGCACACAACACAGAGATGACAGTTTCTGGGTCCAAGAGTATTAGTTCAGGAAAAGTGTCACATATTTTTTTCAAGTGGTCTTTAATAAAGTCACTTGTCTTTGACATGAGTTGCACATTATCACAGATTCCATTATTATTTGTTGAAAGCACAGATATGTTCTCAGTCAGTGAATTACTTAGTGGGAAAACACTCACTGACACTGGCTAATCTTTGAATAAAAACATTTAATTAGGAACTTGCTTATATTTTTGCAGAGACCATCAGGGTGCCATGTCAGCAAGCAGTCATCTTGTTGTAGTCCTTCAGCAGAAGTGAGAGCTTTTCATACTGAACCACAAGTGGCAGGCAGAGAGACAGAGTGATCCACCCTATTAACAAACTGAAAGAAAAAAAAAGGCACTGTAATTCCTTAGATGCTGAGAAAGCATTTGACAAAATCCAATCTCCATTCTTGTTTAAAGTATTGGAGAGATCAGGGATAAAAGTCACATATCTAAATATAGTCAAGGTAATATATTGTAATCCTATATGCAACATCAAACTAAACTGAGAAAAACTTAAAGCAATCCCACTGAAATCAGGGACAAGGCAAGGCTGCACACTCTCTACATATCTCTTCAACATACTTACGGAAGTCCTTGCTAGAGCAATAAAACAATTAAAGAAGATCAAAGTGATACAAATGGGAAAGGAAGAAGTCACAGTATCACTCTTTGCAGATGATATGATAGTATAACTGAGTGACCCCAAAAATTTTATCAGGGAACTGCTATACCAGATAAACACCCTTGGCAACGTTACTGGAAACAAAATTAACTCAAAAAAATCAGTTGCCCTCCTGTATACAAAAAATATAAGGGCTGAGAAAAATTAATGATACAAAGGGAATTATATTATCAAACAAGACCATACCTCCTAACCCTAACCAGACATTTCCTAACTGGGGACTCCATATTTAAATAGATGGGCTTCAAGGAGACATTGCAATTCAAATCAACAGGAAGTAGTAGAAGATGGAGGGTATTCGAGACTAAAAGAACATTGTTATCCTGAAAGTTTGTCAGTCAATACAATGATTAAAGTTCCAGCAAATTCCAAGGTCTTAAGATCAGGACTGACAATCTCCTTTGGGGAAAATGTGTAATATTTCCATAATGGAGTATTACTCAGCTGACAAAATGACAAAATATTTTCATGCAAATGTATAGAACCAGGAAAAATCATCCTGGGTGAAGTAACTAATATGCATAAAGACAAATATGGTATGTACTCACTTATTAGAAAATCTCCTAATAGTGAGGCATTAAGTTCCAATAAGCCATCTATTCTAACCAAACCAGTTTTGGTTAGAATCCACTAGGGGGATTGGATCACAGTTAATTGAGTTGTTGCATCAGGGCATCCTATGGAAATTATCAAGCAACCCAGGGTGTTATTAAAATATGTTGCTTTCTGCCCTCAACTGGTAGGTCAGTCCCATTTTCTTGGATCCACAAAGATGCTTCATTCTGCATCAAGTCAGACTACATAAAGAGACTCAGAGTCCAATATTATGCAGAGAGAGACCTTAAAACACCCAGATCTAAATGGGATATCCCTATGTTCTACCTTCCCTCAGCTCTCTGCTAAGTCTGTGGGAGGGGAGGCAGGAACATTGCCATAGATAGAGGGAATTAGGGATTCAAGGAGAACAATGCCCTGAGAATCAGACCACATAGCCATCTTTGATAAGACATGATAAGCTAGGGTCAGATAGAAGGGGGAGGAGGACCTCCCCTATAAGGGAACTAGAGAAAAGTCATAGAAGTAGAAGAAGGGGGCTGTGTGGGAAGAGAAGAAGAGGGAAGGGGCAGCAGAGGGGATACAAGGTGAACAAATTGTAATAAATAAATTTCACAAGAAAAACTGATCAAGTTCTTGAAGCATAGAGCTTGTCAGGACTAATGATTTCTTTTTAGGTGTGTTGCCAGAGAGTGGAAAGAATGAATTCATCTTCTTTAAGGGACTTGGCACTTATACCCTGATCATGTTCCAATGAGTATATGAACATACATACTGAATTCATTTATTTTGAAGTGAAAAAAAAATTAGTGGGTGAGAATTTGAACCTGAGAGCAAAGGAAAAGGAGTGTAATCTATATTATATTAATATCCCACATTATCAATAAAAATGATATGTTGACAATTTTACAATGAATGTTAACCTGTAGAAAAGATTACACGAAAGAAGGGCAGAGTTTGACTATGTAAGGCATGTTTTCCAGGAATTCACTATTTAACAGCGAATCCTAGCCATGAACTAGTGGTTTCCCAACTACCTCAATCTTCATGAGCTCAGGAACAAGCAGTTCTGGCACTAATACTACTTTAGATGTTTTGTCTGCAGACCACAGCAAGAAACATAGCTGTTCTTATGTCCTAGGCATATAGCATGGACATATTTCTCTGTCCTGAAAGCCCAGTTTTAACTGTACACTCCAGGATGAGGAGGGTTCCTCACTGACCACTGTGTAGGACACAGCTGCTGATCCACCCTGGCCGCCAAAGTCAACCCTTCTTATAGGGTTTGGCAACACTATTAAGGATCAGCACCAATTGTCAAATAGTTTATTGCTTCTCAGTTCTCCTTTTACATACACTGATCATTCTCTGTTTAAGCCAAACCAGTCCCACTTATTGTCTGGTATTTTTCTCTATTTCCTGCTTTTAAAGACTCGATAGCCCAGTGAACCTAAGGCTCTGACAGTCTATTATTATTATATCAATAAGAATGTTAAGGCCCATTTAGTGAGTACACCAGTAACTGCTCAGTTCAAAGTCACATCCTGGGAAATTTCACATCCAAGACCACAGTAGGGGATAACCTTGTCTTTCAGTATATTCCCCTTAATCCCACATTACTTTGACACTTCCCTATATAGGAAGCTGTCAAATTAAATTAACATTAATGTTTCATTTCCTACCTGACATTGTCACAGCAGTAAAGAAAAGTAAAGGTGTGAGATTTAGAAAAAGGGATGAAATAAAGGCTTATTTGGTTTTACAAAAAAAGTCACATGTTTCAGTCAGAGAAGGAAACAGAGAGAGACAAACAAAATGAGCTAGAGAGACAGTTTCAGAACTAAAGAGTCTGAGAACAAAAGAAACAAAGATATAAAATGGCAGAGACCAAGAGACAGAGACTCCATTGTGTATGGACACTTTCATTGGCATGTCAACCTCACAGCACGCCCTCCTATAATATAAATCCATTAGGAATTATATTATCTAACAAGGCCAGACCTCCTAACCCTTCCCAGACATTTCCTCACTGGGGACTAAACATGTAAATAGATGAGCTTTAAGAGGACATTGCAATTCAAATCACCAGAAAGTAGAAGATGGATTGACTTCTAGACCAAAAAAACAAAAACAAAAACAAAAACAAAAACAACAAAAAAAAACATAGTTATCCTGATAGTTTGTCATTCAATACAATGATTAAAGTCCTAGCAACTTCCAAGGTATAACTATCAGGACTGACAATCTCCATTGGGGAAAATGTGCAATAATTCTATAACTGAGTATTATTCAGCTAAGAAAATGACATCATGATAATTTCAGCTAAGTGGATAGAACCAGGAAAAATTGTCCTGGGTGAAGTAACTAAAATGCAGAAAGACAAATATGGTATGTATTCCCATGTTAGGAGGTCTCCTAATGGAGGATAAAGTTGCAATAGGCAATCTATTGTGACCAAACTAGTCTTTCACAAGGGGGATTGGGTGGCAGTTAATTTAATTGTTGGAAGTTTTCAAGCAACCCATGCTGTTCTTATTAAAATATGTTGCTCTCTGCCCTTAACTGATAGATCAGTGCCATGTTCTTGGATCCACAGAGATGCTTCCTTTTCATCAAATAAGATTGCATACAGAGACCCACAGTCTGACATTATGCAGAGAGAAGCCTTAAAATACCCAGCTCTAAATGGGATTTTTCTTTGATATTCTCCCTCCCCTCAGAGCTCTTGGGAGCCTCCAGGAGAGGAGGGAAGGAGAGTGTCATAAGGATAACAATGCCCTGAAAATCAGCTTGCAGAGGAAGATGATACAACCAGCCTTGATGAGACCTGATAAGCTAGGGTCAGATAGAAGGGAGAAGGACCTCCCCTGTCAGGGAACTAGAGAAAGGGCATAGTGGTAGATGAAGGAGGGTGAGTGGGAATGGAAGAAGAAGAGGGAGGGGGCAGCAGAGGGGACACAAAGTGAACAAATAGTAATTAATAAATTCATAACAAAAACTGTGAGCAAGTATGAAGTATAGAGCTGTTAAGGACTGATGGCTTCTTCTTGGGATTGGTTTCAGAGTAAGGCAAGGGTTAGCTCAGTTTACTCTGAGGGACTTTTCACTGGGTTTCTCATTGTGTTCCAATGAGTGTATGAACAACACATAATTGAACTGACGTATTTTAAAACAGTTTTTTTTTTTTGGTTTGTTTGTTTGACATATGCATAGGAATTTGAACATGGGAGCAATGGAAAAGGAGTGTAATGTGTATTATATGAAATTTCCACATAAGTAATAAAAATAAAAAAATAATATGTTCACAAATTTAGAAAGAGTTTTAACATGGAGAAAAGATCCCCAAACGAGGGCAGAGTTTGACTTTCTAAGGCATGCTTTCCAAGAACTCATTATGTACAAGAGAACTCTAACCATCAACTAGTGGTTACCCAGCTACCTCAGACCCAAGGAGTTCATGTGTCAGGTCTGAACAAGCAGTACTACTATAATTAGAGGGTTTGTATGGAGGACCACAGCAGGAAACACAGCTACTCTTGTGTCTTAGGCATATAAAATACACACATTTCTCTGTCCTGAAGTCACAGTTTTAACTGTAAACCCCAGGATTAGGAGGGTTCCTCATTGATCATTCAATTGGATACAGCTGCTGATCCTGAAAAGTCAGCAAAGGCATCACTGCTTATAAAGATTTGGCATCAGTAGTGAGGAACATCATTAGCTCTCAAATAGTTTATTGCCCCTCAGTTCTCCTTTTACACTCAACAATCTTTCTCTTTTTCAGCCAAACCAGTCCCATGTATTGTTTGGTCTCCTTCTCTTTTCCCTGCTCTTAAAGACTCAATAGCCCAGGAAACCCAAGGCCCTGCCAATCTATTATATCAATAAGAATGTGAAGGTATATTTAGTGAGTATGCCAGTAATTGCTAAAGGTCAAAATCACAACCTAGGAAATTTCAGATTCAAAATCACAGTAGGAGACCACATTGTCATTGGCTACATTCCCCATAATACCAATTCGTTTTATGTTCCCTACTTAGGAAGCTGTCAAATTAAACAATAAATTTTCATTTCCTACCTGACATTGTCACAGAGGTAAACAGGAGTAAAGGTGAGGGATCTGGATAAAAGGATTAAATAAAGATTTGCTGGTTTTCACAGTAAAAGTCACATTTGCACAGGATCAGAGCTACAGGACACTGAGGAATGTTTGTTTTCTCATCCCCATGGAAGCCTCAAGATTCTCTCACGTGTTGATTGGGTGAGAGGGAGAATGATGTCATGAAACAGGTGCAAACCAATAACAGTCTCATGAGCCAGTTATTAAAAGGGCCAAGTGAACAGCCTCCTGGAGTTAAAAGGTGGTGAGTCCTACACGCCTCAATATGGGCAGCCAAAAGCACACAACCAAGAGATGACATTTCCTGTGTTTAATATTTTTAGTTCAGGAAAAATGTCACATATGTTTCAAGAGGTCATTAATAAAGTCATGTGTCCTTGACATGTGACATTCACATTATTACAGGTTCCATTATTAATTGTTTAAATGCACAGATATGTCCTCAGTCAGTGAACAACTTTCTGTGAAAATGCACCCTGACCAAGCAATTCTTTGTACAAAAAGCTTTTAAGTTGGACTTGTATTTTGACTGAGACCATCCATATTGTTATGTCAGCGAGCAGTTATCTTGTTTTAGTCTTTCAGCAGAACTGAAAGCATTTTGTACTGAACAAAAATGGCAGGCAGAGAGAGAAATAGCTAGAGAGAGAGATTCAGAAATAGGGAGACCGATACTAACAGAAATAAAAGATATATAAAGTGACAGAGAGCAAGAGATAAAGACTCCATTCTATCTGGTCACTTTTTTGGCATATCAACCTCAAAGCCCTGCATCCTATAATATAACTCCAATAGGAATTACATTATCTACCTAGGCCATACCATTTAACCATCTAACCAGACAATTCCTCACTGAGGACTAATCTTATAAATAGATGAGCTTCTGGGAGACATTGCAATTCAAATCAAAAGGAAGTAGAAGATGGAGGGACTTCTAGGATAAACGAACATAGTTATCCAGATAGTTTGTTACTCAATAAAATATTTAAAGTCCCAGCAAATTCGAAGTTCTAAAGAACGAGACTGTCAATCTCCTTTGGGGAAAATGTGGATAATTCCCATAACGGAGTATTATTCAGCTAAGAAAATGACATCAGGATACTTCCTGGCAAATGGATGGAACCAGAAAAAGTTATTCTTGGTGAAGTAACTAAAATGTAGAAAGCCTAATAAGGTATGTATTTACTTATTAGAAGGTCTTCTAATAATGGGGAATAAAGTTCCAATAGGAAATCTACTATAACAAAGCCAGTCTTTCTCTATGGGCATTGGGTGTCAGTTAATTGAGTTGTTGGACCAGGGCATGCTACAGAAATTTTCAAGCACCCCAGGCTGTTGTTATTAAAATATGTTTTTCTCTGCCCTCAACTGATAGATCAGTGCCATATTCTTGTACACATAGAGTTGCTTCCTTCTGCATCAAATAAGAATGCATAGAGACCCACAGTCTGATATTATGCAGAGAGAGACCTTAAAACACCCAGCTCTAAATGGGATTTCATTATAAAATTCACCCTCCTTTCATAGCTCTGGGATATCTGCAGGAGAGGAGGCAGAAATAGTGTGATAAGCAGAGGGATTTGAGGACACAAGAAAAATACCCTCAGAATCGCAGTGCAGAGGAAGATCTTGCAGCCACCCTTGATCAGACCTGATAAACTAAGGTCAGATAGAAGTGAGAAGAGGTCCTACTGAATCATGGAACTACAAAAGGGGATAAGGGTAGAAGGAGAATGGTTGGTGGGACTTAAAGGAAAAGATTGAGAGGTCGGAATAGGGAAAACAAACTGAACAAAATATAATAAATAAATACATAAGAAAAACTGTAATCAAGGTGATGAAATGTAGAGCTCATAAGGAGTGATACTTCTTCTTGGGGGTTGTGCCAGGGTGGGGCATGGATGAACTCACCTTTCTTTAAGGGACTTGGCAGTGAGACTCTGATCACGGTCCAAAGAGTTTATGAACAACACATAATTCAATTGTGGCATTCTAAAGAAAAAAATTGTGGCACATGGGTAGGAATTTGAACCTAGTAGGATCCTTGGAAAAAGACTGTAATGTATATTATATGAAATTCCCACATAAGCAATAAAAATAATATGTTGACCACTTTTACAATGACTTTTAACATGGAGAAAAGATTCTGTATAAGAAGGGCAGAGTTTGACTGTGTAAGGCATGCTTTCCAGGAACTCATTATGTAGCAGCGAATCCTTACCATGAACTAGTGGTAACCCAGGTATGTCAGACCCTAGGAACTCAGGTGGCACCTCTGAACAAGCAGTCCTGGCACTAACACAAAATTTATAGGTTTTGTCTGGAGGACCACAGTAGTAAACACAGCTGCTTTTGTGTCCTAGTCATATAACAAGGACCAATTGCTCTTTCCTGAAAGCCCAGTTTTAACTGTAAACCTCAGAATCAGGAGGGTTCTTCACTGACTACTGAATAGGACACAGCTTCAAGTGTATTCAGATCACCCAAAGGAACCCTGCTCTTAGAAGGTTGCCAACATTAGTGTGGAACAAAACCAGATACCAAGTAGTTTATGTCCCCTCAGTTCTCCTTTTACACTAAATAATCTTTCTGTTTCAGCCAAAACAGTCCCAGGAATTACATGGTTTCCTCTCTTTTTTCTGCTCTTAAAGACTCAATAGTCCAGGGAACCAAAAGCCCTGCAAGCTTATTATATCAATAAGAATGTGAAGATACATTTAGTGAGTATGCCAGTAAATGCTCAGTTTAAGGTCAGAACATAGGAAATTTCAGGTCCAAGTTCAAAATAGGAGACTACCTTGTCATTTGGTACATTCCCTTTAATCTGACTTCACTTTGAAACTTCCCTACTTAGGAAGCTGTCTCTGCCCTCAACTGATAGATCAGTGCCATTTTCTTGGATCCACAGAGATGCTTCATTCTGCATCGAATGGGATTGCTTACAGAGACCCACAGTCTGATATTATACATAGAGAGAGACCTTAAAACACCAGCCCTAAACAGGATTTCCCTATGAAATTCTCCCTACCCAAAGAACTCTGGATAGGATAGGAGTCAGGAAGAGTATTATACCTTGAGGGAATTGAGGCCAAAAGGAGAAAAATGCCCTGAGAATCAGGCAGCAGAGAAAGATGATGGAGCCTGCCTTGTTCATACCTCATGAGCTAGGGACAGACAGAAGGGGGAGGAGTACCTCCCCTATCAAGGAACTAGAGAAGAACAAATGGATAGAGAAAGGAGTCTGAGTGAAACTGGAAGGAAAAGAGGGAGGGAGCAAATCGTAATAAGTAAATACCAAGAAAATCTGTGGTCAAGATGATGAAGCATAGAGCTTGTCAGGACTGATGGATTCTTTTAGGGGGTGGTGCCAGGGTGGGTCATGGATGAATTCAGTTTTCTTTAAAGTTTTTGGCACTGAGACTCTGATCATGATCTAATGTGAAGATGAAAATGCATACTTCAATTGATGTATTTTAAAGAAAAATTTAATGTTACACATTAGTAGGAATTTGAAGCTGAGAGCAATGGAAAAAGAGTGTAATGCATGCTATTAGAAATACCCACATAATCAATAAAAGTTATATGTTGAAAACTTTTACTGAGGACATATCTGTGCATTTAACAAATAATAATGGAATCTGTGTTAGTGTGAAACAAACATGTCAAGGACTAGTGAGTTTATTAATGACCAGTTGAAAGAAATACGTGACTATTTTCCTTAACTAAGTCATCTCTGGTTTGTGTGCTTTCAGCTGCCCAGATTGAGGCATGTAGGGCTGCTCAGCATTTCTCTCAAGCTGTCCACCTGGCCCTTATAATAACTCACTCCTGAAACTCTTGCTGGCTATCACCTGTTCAATTATTTTCCCACACAACCAAAAAACACCTAACTCTTGTGATGTAATAATTGCACTTTGATGTCATAATACTATTGTGAATTCATAATACCATTGTGATGTCATACTACCATTGTAATATCATACCACAATCATGTCAAGCATTGTGCTGTCATAATAGCATTGGGATGTCATGATGAATTTTGATTTCGTAATGCCATTGTGAAATCATTATAGTTTTGTGATGTTATCATATCATTGTGATATTATAATAGCATTGTGATAAAATATCATTATGATGTCATAATAGCATTGTGATGTCAAACTAGCACTGTGAAGTCATACCACCATTGTGATAGTATAATACCATTGTGATATAAAAATTCCATTGTGAAGTCTATGTGAGTCATAATTGTACTGTGATGTCATAATAGTATTATAATGTCTTCATAGAATTGTGATATCATAATACTATTGTGAAGTCATACTAACATTGTGATGTCATAGTAGCTTTGTGAAGTCATAAAACCACTGTGATAACATATTAACATTGTGATGTCACCATAACATTATGATGTCATAATAGCTTTGGGATGTCATAACATTGGTGTATCATCATAGCATTAAGATGTCATACCTTTGCTTGACTACAACAAGACACACTAAGCAAGTCCCAAATAGTTCTTCCTTCACATATATGTCTGTCAAATATTCTGAGCCAGAAGGCTGAAGAGTCTGCCCCAATGTGACAGAGTTACAGGTGACTGTTCAAGGAACAAATTTTTTCTGTCATTTTCTTATATTTTGGAAGCTGCTAACATGCACTTCCTTTTTTCTCTAGTAACTAATTTTATTCCTTCTCAAGTCTCTGATGGGATTGAAGACCAAATATTTATTCTGCCACAATTAAGCTTAAGTTATTTAGAATTTAAGAATTGTTTTCATATAGGTAATATCAATAAGGATAAAAGTTAGTTTAGGTATAGAACTCTAAACGTACCAAGATAGATAGTATACTCAGATACTTTCTCTTAAGTTGCTACACATGGACTGGACATTACACATGAAGAATTTACCTAAAAGTTTTCATAATTATTATTTTATTGAAAGAAAAGGAGCCTTTTATTGGACTTAAATGGGGAAATGTTGGTAAAATGTTCTTTTGAAATGTATATACCTTACCCTTATTCATTCAAATGCAGATTTCTATCCCCCACTCCCTGGTTTCAATACAGATATTGAATTTTGATACTTATTCTATGCATCCTGTCTCAACTTTGTATAAACAGGCTGAAATAAAGCAACTAGCCACAATATTGAGCAAGGAGAGGGGAGGAGCCAAAAGACAGGAAAGAAGGAAGGAGCCAGAGTGCAGGAAAGAAGGGAGGAGCCAAAGTGCAGGAAATGAGTGGGAGGAAAAAAGGGTTAGGGCAGAGCTAGGAGAGTCTCAAGCTAAGAGTGGAACAAGAAACTATGTGGAGAATGAACTATTGGGATGAGATATAACTGTGATAAACTAGCATTGTGATGTCATAATACCATTGTGATGTCATCTAATTATTAAGACATGAATGTATTGTGATGTCATAATACATTTGTGATGCCATAACAGCATTCTATTGTCATCATTGCATTGTGATATCATATCATTCTGATGTCCTTATACCATTGTGAACTGATACAGTTATGAAGTCATAATAGCATTGTGATGTCATAATAAAATCATGATGTCATAATACCGTTGTAATGTCAAAATAGCCTTTTGCATTCTGATGCTGACATAGCATTGTGATGTCATATCACCATTGTAATGTCATATCATTGTGATGTCAAAATAACATTGTGATGTTCTAATAGTATTGTGATGTCTTGATTTCATTCTGATGTCAAAATGCCACTGTGATGTCATAATAGCATTTCAGGTCATATTTCCATTGATTATTGTCAAAACGGCATTGTGATATGATACCACAATCATGTTGTAATAGCATTTTAATGTCATAGTAACATTTTGATGTCATAATATAATTTTGATATAATAGCTTTGTGATGTCATATCCTTGTGATATAATTATAACATTTTTGATGCCACAGTACCATTTTTATGTCATAATTCCATTTGATGTCACAATAGCATTGGGATGTCCTATCATTGTGAAGTTATAAAACCATTATAATATCATAACATTGTGATGTCAAAATAGCACTGAGGTGACATACCAATGTGATGTCATTATAGGGTTTAATGTCATGATACAACTCTGATATTATAATGTGAATGTGATTTGAAAACAGCTTTGTAATGTCATAATACCATTATGATATGACAATACTCATGTGCTGTCAGGATATCATTGTGATGTCATAATCGCATTGTGAAATCATAATACCATTGGTATGTCATACCATTGTGAAGACATAAGACAATTGTGAAGTCATAAAACCATTGTGATGTCATACAACAATCGTGTTGTAATAGCATTGGGATGTTATAATGTCATTGTGACATCATAATAGCATTTTGAGTTTAGTGCCATTGTGATGTCATACCACAATCATGTCAGAAGAGCATTTTGATGTAATACTATTGTGATGTCTAATAGCATTGTTATGTTGTAATAACATTGTGATGCCATTATAGAATCGTGAACTTATAATACCATTGTGATGTCATAATAAAACTGTGAAATTATACCTTGGTGATATCATACCATTGTCCTGTCATTATATTATTGTGATGTCATTCTCACTTTAAGATGTCACATGAGCATTATGACGCCATAATACCATTGTGAAATAATACCTTTCTTATGTACTATCATTGTGATGTCATTATAGCTTTGTGATGTCATGATAGCATTTTTCAGGTCATAATGCCATTGTGATATTAAAGTTCCATTTTGATGTCACTGAACAATCATATAACAGCATTGTGATGTCATAATACAACTGTGATGTCATACTATCATTGTGATGTCAAAATACTATTGTGATATCATAATAACATTTTGAGGTCTTAATGAAATGGTGATGTCAAAATTCCACTGTGATATCATAATGAGAATAGGAGTTCATAATAGAAGTGTGATATCATAATAGCACTGGAATATCATGACACCATTGTTATGTCATAATACCATTGTGATGTCATAATAGCACTGAGATGTCATGACACAATTGTGATGACATGATATAACTGATATGTAATAATAAAGCTGTAATGTCATAATACTATTGTGATATCATAATTTCATTGAGATGTCATGGTAGCATTATGATGTCATAATATCTATGTGATGCCATAATAGCATTTTGAGGTGATTACCCCATTGAAATTTCATAATAGAATTGTGATATCATCATAGCATTGTGATGTTCTCATACCATTATTGGCATGATGTTCTTTTAAAAAGTATAGATCTTACCCTTGTTCATTCCAATGCTGATTTCTACCCTCCACTCTCTAGTTTCAATCCGGATATTGCATTGTGATACTTAGTGTAAGTATCTTGTCTCAACATTGTGTAAACACACCAGAATAAACTACAAGCAACAATATTGAGCAATGGGAGGAGACAGGGGGCAAGAAAAGAGTGGGAGAAGCCAGAGAGCAGGAAATGAATGCGAGGAGAGAGGGTGAGGGAGCAGAGCTTGAAGAGCAGAGCTGGAGGAGAGATGTTAGAACAGAATGGAGAGAATAAACCAGACCTAACACTTCACAAAAAATATTGGGTAAAATCTAAATATTAGGAAACTATGAGGGCTTGAAGGTTAAGGAGGCAGTAACTATTGACCAGCATTGTTTTCTAAGTTAACCAAATCCACTCTCTCTGTGGTAAAATGGTTATACAGCTGTTTAGGATTAACAGCAAGCAATAATAAAAGATGAACCAATAGTAAATATTAATCATCACCTACAACATACCATGGTGAAGCCATTATACAATTGTGACATCATTACACCATTGTGATGTCATAACATTGAGAAAATATATAATAGCATTGTGATGTCATAATAGCATTGTGATGCCATAATAACATTATTTTGTCATAATAACATTGGGATATTATAATAACATTGGGATGTCCTAATACCATTGGGGTATCATGACAAAACTGTTATGTCATCATACCATGGTGATGTTCTAATACCATTGGGAGGTCATTATAGCATTGTGATGTTGTGATGTCATAAAACCATTGTGATATCATGATATCATTGTGATGCCATAAATACATTGTAATGATATAATAGTACTTGCGGTCATAAAGCCACTATGAATTAAAAATTCCATTGTGATGTCCAACAATAATGATGTTGTAATAGCATTGTGATATCATAATATGATTGTGATATGATAACAATAACATGATGTCATGATAGCTTTGTAGTATCAAAATTGCATTATGTTATATTATTATTGTGATGTTATATTTCCATTATGATATCATGTCATAAGAGATCATAATAACATTGTGATATCATCCTAGCATTGTGATGTCATAATATCAGTTTGATATCATTGTAGCATTATGATAATACCACTGTGACATCAAAATTCCATTTTGCTATCATACCAGCTCATTTATTAATGACCTCCTGAAAGAAATATGTGACATTCTTCCTGAGCTGAGAGTCTTGGACGCAGGACCTGTCATTTCTAAGTTGTGTGCTTTCAGCTCCCCACATCGAGGCATGTAGAGCTGCTCAGCATTTCTCTCAAGTAGGCTGTCTACTTGGACTTTTAATACAATTGTGATATCATAATTTCATTGAGATGTCATGGTAGCATTATGTTGTCATAATATCTATGTGATGTCATAATAGCATTTTGAGGTGATTACCCCATTGAAATTTCAGTTAAAGCCTGACCCTCTTTCTGGCTTTAACCTATTTCATGACATCATTCTCTCTCTCAGCCAATCAGCACCTGATTCTGAGAGCATTGTTCTCCTTATGTCCTCAAATCCCTCAACATATGACACTCATACTGCATCCTCTCCTGCAGGCTTTTCAAAGCTCTGAGGGGAGGGAGAATTTCATAGGAAAATCATATTTTGAGTTGGGTGTTTTAAGGTCTCTCTGTCTATAATATTGGACTGTGTGTCTCTATATGCAATCCCATTTGATGCAGAAGTAAGCATCTCTGTGGATACAAGAACATGACACTGATCTATGAGACGAGGGCAAAGAGCACCATATCTTAATAACAAAAGCTGGGTTTGCTTGAAAATTTCCATAGGATGCCCTGCTCCACAACTCAATTAACTGCCAACCAATGCCCCTAGTTTAAGACTTGTTTGTTTACAATAGATAGCCTATTGGAACTTTATCCCCAATATTAGGAGACCTCCCAATAAGTGAAGACATACCATATTTGTCTTTCTGCATTTCACTTACTTCACCCAGGATGATTTTTCCTGATACCGTCCATTTGCCTGAAAGTAATATGATGTCATTTTCTTAGCTGAAAAATACTCTGTTATGGAAATATTCCACATTTTCCCAAAAGGAGAGTGTCAGTGCTGTTCTTAAGAACTTGGAAGTTTCTGGGACTTTAATTATTGTATTAAATGACAAACTATGTTCATTTAGCCTAGAAGTCCCTCCATTTTCTTCCACTTCCTGGTGACTTGAATTGCAATGTTCTCTTGACACTTATCTATTTACAAGTTTAATTCCTGGTGAGGAAAATCAGGGAAGGGTTAGGAGTTATGGCCTTGTTGGGTAATATAATTCCTATTGGAGTTATATTATGGGAGTGTGTTTTGAGGTTGATATGCCAACTTGAAAGAAATATGTGACACTTTTCCTGAACTAAGAGTCTTGGACCCAGGAAGTCCTTTCTAAGTTGTGTGCTTTCAGCTACCCAGATGGAGGCATGTATGTCAGTTCAGCTCTTCTCTCATACAGGCTGTCCATTTGGCCCTTTTCATAACTGGCTCCTGAAAATTTTACTGGATTTCACCTATTTCATGACATCATTCTGCCTCTCAGACAATCAGTACCTGAGAGAATCTTGAAGTTTCCATGGAGATGAATAAGCAAACTTTCCTCAGTGTCCAGTATCTCTGATCCTGTGAACAGTGAATTTTGTCTTGTGAAACCCAAACAGCCTTTTTCTCATCCCTTAATCCAGATCCCACACCGTTACTCCTGTTTACCTCTGTGACAATGTCAGGTGGAACAAGAAACTTTAATGTTTATTTAACTGGAGAGATTACTAAGTAGGGATGCTTCAATGTGATATGCCTTTAAGGGGAATGTACCGAATGACAAAGTGGTCTCCTACTGTGACTTCAAATTTCTTGGATCTGAAATTGCCTAGATTGTGACTTTGAACTGAGCATTTACTTGTGTAATCACTAAATGTACGTTCACATTCTTATTGATATAATAGGCTGGCATGTTCTAGGGTTTTCTGGGGTATTGAGTCTGTAAGAACAGGGAAAAAGAGAATGAAATGAGACAATTCCTGGAACTTGTTTGGCTGAAACTGTAAAAGAATGAGTGTATGTAAAAAAAGAACTGAAAGGCAATTAATTATTTGACAGCTGGTGCTCTTCTACACTATTGTTGCTAACCTTCTTTGAGCAGGATTGGCTTGGTTCATCTGGATGGATCGGGAGCTATGTTCTACTCAGTGTTCAGTGAGGAACCCACCTGGTTCTGGGGCCTTCCGGACAGAGAAATGGATCCATGCTATGTGCCTAGGATAAAAAAGCAGTTGTGTTTTATTTAGTGGTGCTCCATACAAACTCTTTACGTGTAGTGTTAGTGCTAGGAGTGATTGTTCAGAGGTTCAACATGGGCTCAAGGGGTCTGAAATAGCTGGGCAACCACTAGTTCATGGCTAGGATTCTCTGCTACATAATGAGATCCTGGAAAGCAAGCCTTACAAAGTAAAACTCTGTCCTCCTTTGGGGAATCTTTTCTCCATGTTAAAAATCATTGTAAAAGTTGTCAACATACTATTTTTATTAAATATTTGGGAATTTCATATACTATACATTACAATGTTCTTCCATTGATCCCATAGTCAAATTCCTGCTCATGTGTCAAAATAAACATTTTTTTCTTTAAAATACATCAATTGAAGTATGTGTTGTTCATTTACTCATTAGAACATGATCAGATTCTAAGTGCTAAGTCCCTTGAAGAAACCTGAGTTCATTCTTGTCATACCCTGGCACTACCCCTAAGAAGAAGCCATTAGTCCTGAAGAGCTCTATATTTGCCTTGATGACAGTTTTTCTTATGTATTTATTTATTATGATTTGTTCACTTTCTTTCTCATGAGCTGCTCCCTCCATTTTCTCCTCCCTGTTCCACCCACCCTCCTTCTTCTACCCTCCTGCACTTTGAATAGATCTCAGTGAGTGTAGGTCTCCCTACCCTAAAATATCAGGTCTCATCAAGGCTAGCTGCATGGCCTTCCTCTGTGGCCTGAATCTCATGGCATTTTCCTCAAACTGTCTGCAATTTCTTCTGTTTATGACACTCTTCCTGCCTCTATTCCTGCAGACTTACCAGAGATCTGCAAGAAGGGACAATTTCATAGGGAAATCCCATTTAGAGCTGGGTGTTTTAAGGTCTGTCTCTCTGCAGAATTTCAGACTGTGGGTCTCTATATGCAATTCCATTTGATGCAGAAGGATGCATCTTTGTAGATGCAAGATATGATGCTGTTCTATCATTTGAGGGCTGAGAGCAACATTTTTTTAATAACAACAGACTGGGTCGCTTGAAAATTTCTGTAGGATGGCTTGGCCCAACAAATCAATTAACTACCACCCAACTGCCATAGTAGAACACTGGTTTGATCACAATTGATGGCCTATTGGAACTTTATCACCCACTCTTAGGAGACGTCCTAATAAGTGAATACATGCCATATTTGTCTTTCTGTATTATAGTTACTTCAACAAGGATGATTTTTCCTGGTTCCATCCATCTGCCTGAAAATACCATGATGTCATTTTGTTAGCTGAATAATACTCCATTATGGAAATATTCCACATTTTCCCCAAAGGAGATTGTCAGTTCTGTTCTTTACTCCTTGGAAGTTGCTGGGACTTTAATCATTGTATTGAATGACAAACTATCAGGAAAAATATGTTCTTTTAGACTAGAAGTTCTTCTATCTTCTTCCACTTGTTTGTGATTTGAATTGCAATGTCCCCTTGAAGCTCATCTATTTAGATGTGGAGTCCCCAGGGAAGAAATGTCTGGGAAGTGTTCAGAGGTATGGCCTTGTTAGATAATAAAATTCCTGTTGGAGTTATAATATAGGAGGGTGCGGTTTGAGGTTGATATGCCAATATAAGTGACCAGTCTCTCAGTCTCATTCACTTTATATATTTATTCTGTTGGTCTCAGTCTATCTTAATCTGTCTTCATACTCTTTCTTTCTCTCTCTGTCTACCTCTCTCTGTCTGCTGCTTGTGGTACAGTATGGAAAGCTTTCATTTCTCCTGAAGTACTACAACAAGATGACTGCTTGCAGATGTGTACCTAGATGTTCTCTTTAAAAATATGTGCAAGGTCCCAATTAAACACTTAAAACAAAAAGATTTGCCTTTGTCAGGGAGCATTCTACTGCTAATTCAATAACTTAGGGCATATCTGTGCATTTAACAAATAACAGAATCTGTGATGATGTAAAACACGCATGTCAAGGTCATGTGACTTTAAAAATGGCCATTGAAAGAAATATTTGACAGCATTCCTGAACTAAGAATCTTAAGTGTCATATCTGAGTTGTGTGCTTTCAGCTGCCCAGATTAAGGCATGTAGGGCTGCTCAGCCTTTCTCTCAAGCACACTGTCCTCTTGGCCCTTTTAATAACTGGCTCCTGAAACACTTACTGAATTTAAACTGTTTGATGTCATCATTCTCCCTCTCAGCCAATCAGCTCCTAAGAGAATCTTGAAGTTTCCATGGACATAAGTTAAAAAAAAAAAAAAAAAACTTTGCACATGTGACATTTTCTTGTGAAACCCAAACAGCATTTTGCTTACCCATTCATCCAGATCACATACCTTTATTCCTGTTCACCTCTGTGACAATGTCAGGGAGGAAATGAAACGTTAATATTTACTTAGTTGGACAGCTTCCTAAGTAGGGAAGATTCAAAGTGATGTGGGATTAAGGGAAATGTACCTAATGAAAAGGTGGTGTCCTACTGTGGTATTGGATCTGAAATTTCCTAGGTTTTGACTTTGAACTGAGCAGTAACTGGTGTACTGACTAAATAGACCTTCACATGCTTATTGAAATAATAGGCTTGCAGGTTCTAGGTTCCCTGGATTATTGAGACTTTAGGAGCAGGGAAAAGAAAAGGAAACCAGACAATTTATGGGACTGGTTTGGGTGAAACAGAGAAAGATCTGTATATGTAAAAGGAGAACTGAGGGAAAATAAACACTTTGACAGCTTGTGCTTTTCTACACTAGTGTTGGCAACCCTCTATGAGCAGTGATATCTTGGCTGACTGGCTGCATTGTAAGCTGTGTCCTACTCAGTGGTCATTGAGAAATCCTCAAGATCCTGGGGTTTACAATTAAAACTAATCATTTAGGAAAGAGAAATGTGTCCATGTTATATGCCTAGGACACAAGAGCAGAAGTTTTTCTTGATGTTGTCCTTCAGACAAACCATCCAAACATAATGTTAGTCCCAGAACTGCTTGTTCAGTAGTGCCACCTGAGCTCATGTGTAAAAACTAGTTCATGCCTAGGATTCTCAACTACATAATGAGTTCCTGGAAAGCATGCCTTGCATATTCAAACTCTGCTGTCGTTTAGTGGAATCTTTTCTCCTTGTTAAAATTCATTGTAAAAGTTGTCAACATATTACTTTTTTTTGATTATGTGGGAATTTCATGTAATATATGTTAAACTGCTTTTACATTGCTCCCAAGTTCAAATTCCTATCCATGATACACACTAGTTTTTTTTTCTTTAAAATACATCAATTCTAATATGTGTTGCTCATATACTCATTGGAACATGATCAGAATTTCAGTTCCAAGTCCCTTAAAGAAAACTGAGTTCATCCTTGCCCTGCTGTGGCACCACCCTCAAGAAGAAGCAATCAATCCTGAAGAGCTTTAAACTTAGTCACCTTATGACAGTTTTTCTTATGTATTTATTTATTACGATTTGGTCACTTTGTATCCCTGCTGCTGTCCCGTCCCTCTTAACTTTCCAGTGTCACCGACCATCCTTCTTCAGCCCTTATGCCCTTTCTCTATTTCCCCGATTGGCGAGGTCCTCCTCCCCCTTATAACTTACCCTACCTTATTGCATCTCCACAATCCTGGCTGTATCTTCTTTTTCTGAGGCCTGATTCTCAGGGCATTTTTCTCCTTGTGTTTTCAACTCTCTCTCCTTATGACACACTTCCTGCCTCTTTTCTTGCAACATTCCCAAAGCTCTGAAAGGCTGGGATTTTCATAAGTAAATTCCAATTAGAGCGGGGTATTTTAAGATATCTCTCTGTATAATACTGGACTGTATGTCTCTGTATGCAATTCCATTTAATGCATAAGGATGCCTCTCAGTGGATTCAACATATGACACTGATCTATCAGTTGAGGACAGAGAGCAACATATTTTAATAACAGCCTGGGTTGTTTTAAAATTTCTGGAGGATGGCCTGCCCCCCAAAAAAACAATTAATTGCCACCCAATACCCCTAGTGAAAGAGTAGTGTGGTCCTAAACAATGGCCAAATGGAACTTTATCCCCTAATAATAGGATACCACCTAATAATTGAATACATACCAAATTTCTTTCTTCATTTTAGTTACTTCACACAGAATGGTTTATCTTGGTTCCATCCATTTACCTGAAAACATAATGATGTCATTTTCTTAGCTGAATAATGTTTCCTTATGGAAATATTCCACATTTTCCTCAAAGGAGGTTGTCAGTACTATTCTTTAGAACTTGAAAGTAATTGGATCTTTAAACATCATATTGAATGCAAACTATCAGGATAACTATGTCCTTTTAGCCTAGAATTCTCTCCATCTTCTTCTACTTCCTGGTGATTTTAAATGCAATGTTCCCTGTAAGCTTATCTACTTAACATGTTTAGTCCCCAAGGAAGAAATATCTGGGAAGAATTAGATGGTACGGCCTTGTTAGATAATATAATTCCTTTAAGAGTAATACTATAGGATGGTGTGCTCCGACGTTGATATACCAATGAAAGTGACCAGACAGAATGGAGTCTCTGTCTCTCAGTCTCTGTCACTTTATATTTTTGATTCTGTTGCTCTTCTTTTCTCTATTTCTGAATTTGTCTCTCTAGCACTTTCTCTCTCAGTCTCTCTCATGCTGTCTGTCACTTGAAGATCAATATGAAAAGCTCTCAGTTTTTCTAAAGAACTACAACAAGATGAAAGCTTGCTGACATGACATCCTGGATGGTATCTGTAAAAATATAAGTAAGGTCATAATTTAACACTTTTTGTTCAAAGATTTGCCTTGTTCAAGTAGTATTTTCACAGTAAGTAATTCACTGACTGAAGACATGCCTGTGCATTTAACAAATAATAATGGAATCTGTCATAATGTGAAAGACACATGACTTTATTAATGATCACTCGACAGAAATATGTGACACTTTTCCTGAACTAAGAGTCTTGGACACAGGAACTAAGATCTCTGGGTTGGGTGCTTTCAGCAGCCCAGTTTGAGGCATGTAGGGCTGTTCAGCCTTTCTATCAAGCACAGTGTCCACTTGGCCCTTTTAATAACTGGCTTGTGAAACTCTTACTGGCTTTCACCTCTTTCATGACATCATTCTCCATTTCAGCCAATCAGCACCTGAGAGAATCTTGAGGTTTCCATCAAAATGAGTAGACAAAAATTCCTCAGTGCACAGTATCTCTGGTCCTGTGCACGTGACTTTTTTTTTTTTTTTTTGAAATCCAACAAGCCTTTATTGCATCCCTTTTGCCAGATACCACAACTTTCCTCCTATTTGCCTCTGTGACAATGTCAGGTAGGAAATTAATCTTTAATGTTTACTTAATTGGACAGCTTCCTATGTAGGGAAGCATCAAAGTGATGTGAGATTAAGTGGAATTTACCGAATGACAAGGTGATCTACTATTGTGGTCATGGATCTCAAATTTCCTAAGTTGTGACTTAAAACTCATCAGTTACTGGTGTACTCACTAAATATACCTTCATATTGATATTATTGGTTGTAAGGATCTAAGGTTCTCTGTTTAACCGAGTCTTTAAGAGCATCGAAATCAGTAGGAGACCAGACAATTCCTGGGACTGGTTGGGCTGAAATAGAGAAAGATGTGTCAGTGGAAATGGAGAACTGAAGGCAGGCCTGTTCCACAATAGGGTTTTCAACCCTGTATGAGAGGGTTGCCTTGACTGACTTGTCCAGCAGTTGTGTCCTTCTCTATGGTCAGTGAGCAATCCTCCTGGTCCTGGGGTTTACAGTTAAAACTGGACCTTCAGGAAAGAATAATTCTTCCATGTTATATGTCTAGGAAAGAAGAAATGCTTTTTCACAGTGCCATCGAGCTCATGGGGTCTTAGGCACCTGGATAAACACTAGTTCATGTCTGGGATTCTCTGCTACATATTGATTTTCTGGAAAACATGCATTATAAAGTCACTTTCTTAGGTAAATAATTCTCTTTTATGGAAATATTCCACATTTTCCACAAAGGAGATTGTCAGTCCTGTTCTTTAGAAATTGGAAGTTGCTGGGACATAATCATTGTATTGCATGATAAACTCCACCCTCCTTTAGTAGAATCTTTTCTCCTTGTTAAAAGTTGTCAACAGGGAGGCTCAGAAGATGGCAGTGACTAGTGTGCAGCTTAGCTGAAGGGGAGAGAACCTGCAATGTGGAAATTGGTGAGTGAAGGGGCTGATCAACCCAGAACAGAGTTATCTAGACTTCCAAGAAGAAAGAGACTAACCATGATCTGAATCCATCCAGAATCAGGTCATGGCAGACTCCTCCAGGAAGAGACACCCCAAGAGGTGATCCCCAGGCACTTCCCAACACCCCACTCCCTCCTCCCTCTTGGAGGAGGCAGGAGGCATCCAGCAGAATCTGCCACAGACAACACTGTCTGTACCACAGCCCCAGTGAAAGCTGCAGCTCCCACAAAAAGAAGGGGGAATTGGGGCTGAGGAATCCCAATCCTTTTGGGCACTCCCCCAAGAACAAGAACACCACCATAACCCTGCCCCAGTGGAGCTAAAGGATAGAGAGGCGCACAGCGGCTTCGCAGTGCCCAGACCCCAGTGCTGCTGGCTGCTACTAGCAAACAAACTTCAGCTCATGATATGGGACTCTTGTTGTAAAGAGTTATTGATATTTACTATTGTTTTATCTTCTTGTAACGCTGCTGTTAATCCTCAGCAGTTGTATAACCAAATCACCACACAGAGACTGGGTTTTTAGTTAACCTAGAACAAAATGCTGGGCAATATTTACTCCCTCCTAAACCTCCAAGCCCTCAGTTTCCTAACATTTAGATTTCCCACATTATACTTGCTTTTTGTGAAATTGAAAGGGTTAGGCTAACGTTGTAATCTATATGTCTTCTAAAGCCTATAGTTTTGAGTTTTAGGTCCAGGTTAAGCTAAAGCCTCTTAGTACCTTTCCAGAGAGTAAAGGAATGTGACCCTATCAGTGAGGACAGATATAAAAAAGGGGAAGCAAGCAATGACCTTCACTCAGCAAAAGAAGGACCAGACCCTTGTCCTTGAGATAGCGTTTCTAGCAACGAACCTAGACTTCTTCTGAGTAGCTTTTGACCTCCAGCCAAAAGTTTGTAGCCCCTAATCTTCAAGGATGAGCTAACCACCCCCACCATAAATTGCAGCTGCATCCACACTTGACAGGATTGGCCAAGCTTGAGCACCTAAGACTAACCAATTATCTTACTTTATAGCTTCCTCATCCAATCCTAAGTTGCCAAAACTGCAACTTCAAATTTCCCACAATTTTTCTTTTAAAAACCTAAAGGACTTTGTCTCCCAGTGCCACTCTTTGCTGACAGGCAGGGGTGACCCCGTTGTGCAATGGTTAATAAACCTCTTGCTTTTGCAATGAGTCTTGGTCTGAGGAAATTTCTGGGAAGGGCGCGATCTTGAACTCCTGAGCTGTGAGACCCCAGGTCTTACAAAATCATAGTTCTGGTTCATGTTCTACATCCTCCTATATCTCTCCTCCAGCTCTGCTCTCTATGTGCTCTCCCCTCCTCGAGCTCCTCCTCCTTCTTGCCCCTTCCTGTTCTCTAGCTCCTCCCCTCTTTCCTGTCCTCTGGCTCCTCCCATTGCACAACATTGTATCTAGTTGCTTTATTTGTCTCCTCTTTACACAAGAGTTGAGACAGGATGCTTATAGTGAGTATCACAAAGCAATATCCAGATTGAAACCAGAGATTTGGGGGTGGGGAAATCAGCATTTGAATTATCAAGGGTAAGGCATATACATTTTAAAAGAATATTATACCAACATTTCTCCCTTTAAGTCCAATAAAAGGCTCATTTTCTTTCAATGCAATAATAATTATGAAATTATGAAAACTGTTAAGTAAGATCTACATGTGCAATGTCTAGTCCATGTTTATTCAGCACATGGAGAGGGTATCTTAGGAGAAAGAGTCTGATTATCCTATCTATCTTGACAAGTTTAAAGTTCTATACCTAAATTAACTTTTATCCTTATTGATATTACCTATAAAAAAAGATTTCTTAACTTCTAAACAATTTAATCTTAAATGTGGTACTGTAACTATTTGGTCTTCAACCCCATCAGAGACTTGAGAAGGAATAAAATCAGTTATGAGAGTAAATAGGAAGTACATGTTAGCAGCTTCCAAAAAATAAAAAGTGACAGAGACAGTTTGCTGCTCAACAGTCACCCATAACTCTCTATAAAGTTGGAGCATCATCATCAGCCTTCTGGCTCAGAATATTTTGACAGACATATACATGAAGCAGGAACTATTTAGGACTTGCTTACCCTGTCTTGGCAGAGTTTGGCAGTCAACTTGTCCTGCATTTAAGCTTGCCCATTTTAGGCAGAATTTCTCTGTTGTGAAGTGAGGGTATTTTCTTTAACTGAGTGGCTTGTTTGCCACATTTGAAGCCATCTCCATATGGAGGTTCTTTGATGCTCATTACCTTCTTTCAGGTAGCTGGGGTGCTGTCAGGATATGATTTGTCTCATTGTCAAAGAATCCTTAAAATGATAAGAACATTTTAAATGCCATATTCTGTAGGTCTCTGAAGTTTTTGAAGACTACCTATCTTTAGGTAATCACTTTATAAACAAAATCATATCTATCTGTTAAACCTATAATGTATACTCCTGTGATAAATAAGACTAGTGTCTGAAATGACTATGAGTTGAATAACTAACAACTTGCATACCTAATATCCTAACCACCTATTAATAGTAGTTTAAAAGTATTGGAAGTAACCTTGACTTTCTATCAATAAAATAAAGCTTATACCAATGTATTAAAAATACTTATTTTTGCATCAATATGCAAAATCCTATGCCAGAGTTAAAATTAACCTTATTTGGTAATAACAAATAAAACCTTAAGATGAGTAGATTCAATAATCTACCCCTTTTTTTCTATTTTTATAAAATATCCCTGTATATTCTTTGTTTCACTTTGAATAAGACCATTAATAATAAACATCTCCCAATGACAATAAAATTTTGTAGCCATAGCAAACAACCAAAAACATACCCAACCCCCTTTAAAGGAAATTGAATGTCGTTCTCATGAGTTTCTTCTAGCTGATATTGTGGACAGGTAGAAATCCTGTAGGGGGCCCAAATAAAAATGGTTAATTAAGCAAGCAATAACATTTGTGGTCCAATAACATTTGAATTTTGAGAAATTTCAGGCTTAATAAAAGTCCTTTTTGGAACAGTCTAAAATGCTGGACCAGTTAAAATTAGTAGCTTTCTTCAAAGTTCTTTTGGGAGCAGGCTTTGTTGATAAACAGGAGTTGAAGAAGTTGAGGCAGGTGCAAGCAGAATGCTGGAACATGCAAGAAGCTGGAACAGATGTGTCAATGTCTCAGCATGCTGAAGAATGATTCTGTTAGGTTTGATCCAGCAACTCTGGTGTCCAGTTCTTTTGTTCTGCAAACATATAATTTCTCACAAGCACTATATAGAGTTCTAAAATTATAAATGTATGAGATGTGCAGGATGAAACTAAACTGTAAGCCAATTTAATCCATATCAATTAAAAGGTTAGCATAATACATGTTTAGGATATTATAGCCAAGGATTTATTGGCCAAATATTGTTGGAAGTTTTGGCTGGAGACACATTTTTATGTCTAGTCTGTTTCAGAGTTGTTCCCATGTAAAGGGATCAGCAATATAAGGTACCATATTATTGAACATACAATCATTATCATCAAAACAAGGTTAGATAGATTAAAATATCTTTTCGGGCTCTTGCTTGCCTGTTGTATTAGGCCAAGTTCATACCTATTTTCCTAGAGAAGCCTCCCATTAGAGAGACAAGCTGGTTGCCTTGAGCAATAGAAAACATGTTTTAAATAAAATTTGTATAAACTCCTTTTTAATTTAGAATATAAGCATACCGTATGTATCTTGTACCTGTTCTGAGGTTTAGTCCTAGATTTTTAGAAATGTTTTAGCTATTTGTCCTATCCCCTTGTTTATTTAGAATGGGCAGTTATGCCTTTATAGCCAAACTTTAATTAAACTCCCTCTTACCTTTAGCATTTAAGCATACCCTAGGCATCTTGTACCTGGGCTTTACAGTTATAACCATACCCTAAGCATCTTGTACCTGGGTTTTACATTTTTTGGCTATTTTTTGGCTTGTCCCTTATTTATACAGGTTGGGCAGTTATGACTTTATAGAGAAACTTTGTATTTAAACTCCCTCTTACCTCTAGCATTTTAGCATACCCTTGGAATCTTGTACCTGGGCTTTACATTGATAGTGACTATGTTTTGGCTTGCCCCTTTTTTATGCAGACTGGACAGCTATGCCTTTATAGCCAAACTTTATATATAAATTCTCTTAGTATTAGCATATAAACTCTCTTAACCTTAGCATTAAGTATATCCTAGGAATCTTGTACCTGGACTTTACAATGATAGTGACTATTCTTTGGCTTGCCCTCTTTTTAATATGAGATGGGCAGTTTTGTTTTTTAAACATATGAATATAATTTTTGAGTTTTTAGGACTAAACTAGGTTGGCATGTACTTTGCCATCTTTAATCCTCTTTTTTCTTTTTTTTCTTTTTTTATTTTAATTTTTCATCAATTACACTTTATTCATTCTGCATCCCCCCATAAGCCGCTCCCTCCTCCCCTCCCAATCCCACCCTTCCTCCTCCCTCTGCATGCATGCCACTCCCCAAGTCTTGTGTCTTTTTTACATTAAGCATGACCAACATTTTTCCCCAGTGAAAATGTCTCACATTTAAAAGGATAAGGCAGTTTCCAGAGCATAAACCTAAAAATCATGTGAATCCAACCTTTAGACCAGTAAGGATATAACATCTATTACTAAGAAAAAAGAATTTACATGGTAACCTTAAGGAAAATTTTGTCATTTTGAATCTTAGACTATCTTCGTAAGTGGCTAAACAGCAGGAGTTGTCATCCTGGCTTTTATTATGTAAATAAGCTTGATCCAGAACTCAGAGATCTGCCTGTTTGTTTTTACTTTGTGTTGGGAAGAAAGGCTTGTGCCTTCACCAACTTGTTCAGATATATCCAGTTTCAAATCAGTATATTTGTAACTCAAAGCCTTTAAATGAAAATCAGCAAAGAGAAAAGAAAATTTTAAGTGTGGGGTCGGTTGTGCCAATTTACGCAGTAACAAAGCCCAATTGGTTATTTTAGTTGATGTTTCAATAAACTGGTGGACCCTTACCAGAAAGAGCTGACAAATACCTTGCAACCAGAGAGCTTTGAATTTTAGCCATTATTAGCCTAACTATTTGGATGAGTACTATTGTCTGTAACTTAGTACCCCAATCCTTGGCTTTTTCCCCATTTTGTCCTTGAACTTTCTTGGAGAAGGCATGGGGAAGAACCAACACCATTAAACATATTGCAACCATATCCATAATATGACAGCCAATATGAAGCCAAAAGGGATTAAAACACCGTCTGCCATGGCAATTCTTTATTTTACATACAGTTTAGGCCAAACTCTGTCTAGAGGTTTGAATGCCTCCAGTTCCTTTCTTTCCTGACATGGCTGTGGAGCTGAACCAGCTGAGCCAGCCACAGTATAAAAGAGTCATGCTTGTTTACCCCTCAGTTAGACTGCAGCAGCAGCCAGTCTCAGGTCTGCCCACAGGAGGCTCTCTTTTGCTCCTGGGCCTGTTAAGGAGCCTCTCTTAAAGAGACAGTAACTGACCTGGGAGTTTTTAGATTTTAAGTTTAGGTTTTATCACTGGGAGCTTATATTCTCCCCCTCCAAATTATATTTAAATATGATTTAAAAGGTGTGGATTCTTAGATTAGTTGGGCGCCATTTGTTGTAGGAGTTATTGATATTTACTATTGTTTTATCTTCTTGTAACGCTACTGTTAATCCTCAGCAGCTGTATAACCAAATCACCACACAGAGACTGGGTTTTTAGTTAACCTAGAACACAATGCTGGGCAATATTTACTCCCTCCTAAACCTCCAAGCCCTCAGTTTCCCACATTATACTTGCTTTTTGTGAAATCTTAGTTCTGGTTCATGCTCCACGTCTTCCAAGATCTCTCCTCCAGGTCTGCTCTCCACCTGCTCTCCCCTCCCTGTGCTCCTCCTCCTTCTCACCCCTTCCTGTTCTCTAGCTCCTCCCCTCTTTCCTGTCCTCTGGCTCCTGCCATTGCACAACCTTGTATCTAGTTGCTTTATTTGTGTCCTGTTACACAAGAGTTGAGACAGGATGCTTATAGTGAGTGTCACAATGCAATATCCAGATTGAAACCAGAGATTTGGGGGTGGAGAAATCAGCATTTGAATTAACAAGGGTAAGGCATATGCATTTTAAAAGAACATTATACCAGCAGACTGTGGTCATTCAACACGTCCTGAGACTCTCCCAGGTCCAGCATAATAAGGTCTAGCATCAAGTTCTAGCACCAGCGGCCCTCCGGCCCCTGGCATAGAAACCCCGTCTCATGATCTGTTCCCCATTTTTAATTAGATTACTTTATTTGTTGCTTTTCAATTTGTTTAGTTCTTTATATATTCTGGATATTTGTCCTATGTCACCTAGAGTCTTGGTGAAGATTCTTTCCTAATTTGTAGGTATTCATTTTGTCTTGATGACAATGTCCTTTGCTTTACAGAAGGTTTTGAGTTTCATGAGGTTCCATTTACTGATTGTTGCTCTTAGAGCCTGTGCTATTGGTTGGTGTTCTGTTCAGGAAGTTGTCTCCTGTGTCAATGAGTTCAAAGATCTTCCCCACTTTTTCTTCTAACTGATTTAATGTGTCTGGTTTTATGTTGAGGTCTTTGATATACTTAGACTTTAGTTTTGTGCAGGTTGATAAGTATAGATCTATTTGAATTTTTCTAAATGTAGACCTCCAGCTAGATCAGGACCATTTTTTTCCATTGTATGGTTTTGGCATCTTTGTCAAACTCAGGTTTTTTTAAGTGTGTGGTTTTATTTCTGGGTCTGCTAGAAAGTTCCATTGATCCACCATTCTGTTTCTATGACAGTACCATGCAGTTATTATTACTGTTGCAGTTAATTTTACTACAACTTGAGATAAGGGATGGAGATACCTCCAGAAGATCTTTTATTGTAGAGGATTGTTTTAGCAATTCTGGGTATCTTGTTTTTCCATATGAAGTTGAGATTTTTTTCTTTCAAGAAAAATGTAAAGAATTGTGTTGGTAATTTGATGGGAATTGCATTGAACCTGTACATTGCTTTTGGTAAGATGGCCATTTTTACTATGTTAAGCATACCAAGCCATGAGCATGGGAAGTCTTTCCATCTTCTGATATCTTCTAATTATTTCTTGAGAGACTTGAACATTTTTTCATGCAAATCTTTGACTTACTTGTTTAGGATCCTACCAAGGTACTTTATGTCTTTGACCAAATACAAGAACACATCAGAGATATCATCCAATATGACCAAGTAGGCTTCATCCCAGGTATTCAGGAGTGGTTCAATATGTAGAAATCCATCAATGTGATTCACCACATTAAACAAAAAATGAAAGAAAAAAGACCACATGATTATTTCCTTATATGTTAAAAAAGCATTGGGCAAAAACCAACCTCCATTCATGTTTCAAGTATTGGACAGATCAAGGATATAAGGAGCATATCTAAATATAGTAAAGGCAATATACAGGAAGCTTATAGCAAACTTCAAACTAAATGGAGAGTAACTTAAAGCAATCCCACTGAAATCAGGGACAAGGCAAGGCTACCCATTCTTCTCCATGTCTCTTCAACACAGTTCTGGAAGTCCTTGCTAGAGCAGTAAGACAATTGAAGGAGATCAAAGGGATACAAACCACAAAGGAAGAAATCAAAGTATCACTCTTTGCAGATGATATGATAGTATACCTGGGTGACAAAAAAATTCTAATAGAGAATTCCTATTGCTGATAAACACCTTCAGCAAAGTGGGGGATACTAAATTAACTCAAAAAAAATTAGTAGCTCTCAAGTATAGAAAAGACCTGAAAAAGAAATTAGAGAAACAAAAGCAATTATATTATCTAACAAGGCCATACCTCCTAACCCTAACCAGACATTTTCTCACTGGGGACTTCACATGTAAATAGATAGGCTTTGATTGTACATTTCAATTCAAATCACCAGGAAGTAGAAGAAGATGGAGGAAATTCTAGACGGAAAGAACATGGTTATCCTGAAAGTTTTTCATTCAGTAAAGTCATTAATGTCCCAGGAACTTCTAAAGACTAAAGAATAAGGCTGAAAATCTCCTGTGAAAACATGGAATATTTTCATAATTGAGTACTATTCACCTAAGAAAACAAGAACGAGATGTCTTCAAGCAAAAGGCAAGGACCAAGAAAAATTATCCTGGGTGAAGTCCCAAAAATATAGAAAGACAACTATGGTAATTATTCACTATGAGGAGGTCTCCAAATAGTGGGGGATTAAGTTCCAATAGGTCATCTATTGTGAAAAAATCACTCTTCCACTAGGGGGATTGGATGGCAGTTAATTGGGTTGTTGGGCCAGGTCATTCTATGGAAATTGTCAAGCAAACTAAGCTGTTGTTATTAAAATATGTTGCAGTCTGCCCTCATCTGATAGATCAGTGCTATGTTCTTGTATCCACAGATTTGCTTCCTTCTGCATCAAATGGGATTGCATATAGATAAACACAGTCTGATATTCTGTACTGAAAGACCTTAAAACCCACATTTCTAAATGGGATTTCCCTATGAAATTCCCCCTCCCATCAGAGCCCTGGGAAACCTGCAGGTTTGGAGGTAGGAAGAGTGTCACAAGTAGAGGTAATTGAGGACACAGGAGAACAATGCCCTGAGATTCAGGCCACAGAGGAAGAAGATGCAGCCAGCCTTGATAAGACCTGATAAGTGAGGTTCAGATAGAAGGGGGAAGAGGACCTCCTCTGTCAGGTAACTAAAGAAAGGGCATAATGGTAGAAGAAGGAGGGAGGTTGGGACTGGAAGAAAAATTGGGAGGGAGCAGTAGAGGAGATACAAAGTGAACAAATTGTAATAAATTAATACATAAGAAAAACTATGATCATGGGGATGAAGTATAGAGCTCTTCAGGACTGATAGCTTCTTCTTGAGGGTGGTAACAGCATGCAGAAAGGATGAACTCAGTTTTCCTTAAGGGATTTGGCACTGAGACTCTGATGTTGTTCCAATGAGTATATGAACAACACATACTTCAATTGATGTATTTTCAAGAAAAAAAAAAAGATTTAGAGTGTCACATTGGTAGGAATTTGAACCTGGGAGAAATGAAGTGAAATGTATATTATCTGATATTACCACATAATCAATAAAACTAGTATGCTGATAACTTTTACAATGACTTTAACATGGAGAAAATATTCTGCTAATTGAGGGCAGTGTATGACTTTATAAGGCATGCTTTCCAGGAACTCATTATGTAGCAGAGGACCCTAGCCATGAACTAGTGGTTATCCTCAGACCACATGTTCTCAGGGGCACCTCTGAACAAGCAGTCTTGGCACACTCACAAGAGAAGAGAACACAGCTTCTCTTGTGTCACTGGTACATTTTTAACTGTAAATCACAGAAGTAGGAGGGTTCGTCACTGACCACTGAGTAGGACATACCTGCCTGTCCAGCCAGGTCAGCCAAAGCTAACATGCTCACTAAGTTTTCTCAACTCTAGTTTTGAACAGCAACAGCTGTCAAGTAATTTATTGCCCTTCAGTTCTCCATTTTACACTCACTGATATTTCTCTGTTTTTGCCAAAACAGTCTCTGGAATTTTTAGGTTTCCTTTTCTTTTCCTGCCTCTTAAAGACTCAATATCCCCGGCTGCCTATTTTATCAATAAGAATGTGATCATGGTATCTCCCCCAGTGGAGATGAGGGAGGGAGTGAGGGCCTGGGAGGGAATGAGGGATCGGGACACGGCTGTGATACAGAGTTAATAAAATGTAACTGATAAAAAAATAATAAAATAAAAAAAAATAAATAAAATAAAATATAATTGTAAAAACAAACAAACAAAAAAAAAACAAATAAAGCTGCTGTGAACATACCTGAGCAAATGTCAAAAAAAAAAAAAAAAAGAATGTGAAGGTACATTTAGTGAGTACACAAATAACTGCTAAGTTCAAAGTCACAACTTAGGAAATTTCAGATCCAGTACCACAGTTGGAGACCACTCTGTTATTTGGTACATTCCTATAATCCCACATCACTATGAAGCTTCTGTACTTCCAAAGCTGTCCAAATAAATAAACACAAAAGTTTCATTTTCTACCTGACATTGTCACTAGGTAAACAGGAGTAAAGATGTGGCTCCTGGATGAAGGCTCATTGGTTTCACATGAAAATGTCATTAGTGCATAGAATCAGATATACTGGACTCTGAAGATAGTTTGTTTACTCACTTCCATGGAAACCTCAAGATTCAATCAGGTGCTAATTGGCTCAGAGGCAGTCTGATGTCATGAAACTAGGGAAAGCCAGTAAGAGTTTCAGGAACCAGTTATTAAAAGCGTCAAGTGGACAGTCTACCTGAGAGAAAGGCTGAGCAGCCCTACATGCCATAATCTGGGTAGCTGAAAGCACACAACACAAAGATGACGGTTCCTGAGTCCAAGACTCTTAGTTCAGGAAAAGTGTCACATATTTCTTTAAAGAGGTCATTAATAAAGTCAAATTTATTAATAATAAAGTCAACATTAGTGAAAGACTGTGACTTTCACACTATCACAGAATACATTATTGTTTGTTAAATGCACAGATATGTCCTCAGTCAGTGAATTACTTACTAGGAAAATGTTTCCTGAATAAGACAAATCTTTGCACAAAAATCGTTTAAATGGGACCTTTCTTATAATTTTACAAATACCATCCATGACGTCAAGTCAGCAAGCAGTCTTCTTGTAGACCTTTAGCAGAACTGAAGGTTTATACAGAACCACAGATGGTATGCAGAGAGAGTGAGACAGAGAGAAAGAGCTAGAGAGACAGATTCAGAAATAGACCAAGACCAACAGACACAAAGAAAGTGAAAGAGACTGAGAGACAGAGACACCATTCTGTCTGGTCACTTTCATTGGCAATCAACCTCACAGCACACCCTTTTATAATATAACTTCAATAAGGAAATATATTATCTAACAAGGCCAAACCTTATAACACTTCCCTGAATTTTTTTTTATTGGGGACTAAACATGTAAATACATGAGCTTCAAGGTGACATTGCAATTCAAATTACCAGAAAGTGGTAGAAGATGGAGAGACTTAAGTCTAAGAGTACATAGTTATCCTGATAGTTTGGCATTCAGTACAATGATTAAAGTCCCAGCAACTTCCATGTTCTAAAGAACAAGAAGGACAATCTCCTTTATGGAAAATGTGAACTATTACCGTAACAAAGTATTATTCAGCTAAGAAAATGACATCATGCTATTTTCAGGCAAATGGGTGAAACCAGGAAAAATCATCCTGGGTTAAATAACTAAAATATAGAAAGAGAAATATGGTATGTATTCATTTATTAGGAGGTCTCCTAATAGTGGGGGCTAAAGTTCCAATAGTCCATCTATTGTGACCAAACCAGTCTTCCAAACGGTACTGGGTGGCAGATAATTGAGTTGTTGGGTCAGGGGATCCTATGGAAAATTTCAAGCCAGCTGGGCTGTTGTTATTAAAATATGTTGCTCTGTGCTCTGAAAGGATAGATCAGTGCCATTTTCTTTGAGCCACAGAGATGGGATTGCATACAGAGACCCACAGTCCAATATTATGCACAGAGAGACCTTAAAACCCACATCTCTAAATGGGATTTCCCTATGAAATTTTCCCTCCTATCAAAGCTCTGGAACCCTGGATGGGTGGAGACAGGAAGAGTACCATAAGCAGAGGGAATTGAGGACACAAGGATAACAATACCCTGAGAATCAGGGCACCAAGGAAGAAGATGCAGCCAGCCTTGATGAGTCCTGATAAGCTAGGATCAGATTGAAGGGGGAGAAGGAACTCCCCTATCAGGGAAGTATAGAAAGGGCATAGGGTTATAAGGAGGGTGAGTGGGAATGGAATGAGAAGAGGGAGGGGTCACCAGAGAGAATACAAAGTGAACAAATTGTAATAAATAAATACATAAGAAAAATATGATCAAAGTGATGAGCTACAGAGCTCTTCAGGACTTGATGGCCTATTCTTGGAGGTGGTGTCAGGGTGCATAATGCTGAACTCAGTTACCTTTAAGGGACTTGACATTGAGACTGATTGTGTTCCAATGACTATATGTGAATAACACATTCTTTAATTGTTTATTTTAAACAAACAAACAAAAAAGAAATTGAGTGACAGATAGTTATGAATTTGAATCTGGGAGCAATGTAAAAGGAGGGTAATGTATATTATATGAAATCCCCACATAATCAAAAAAATAATATATTGACCATTTTACAGTGACTTTAAACATGGAAGAAAGATTCCGCTAAAGTAGGACAGAGTTTTGACATTGTAAGGCATTCTTTCCTGGAACTCATTATGTAGCAGAGAATCCTAGCCATGAACTAGTGCTTACACAGCTGTCTCAGGACCTATGAGCTCAGGTTAAACCTCTGAACAAACAGTCCTGGCATTAAAAATATGTTTAGAGGGTTTGTCTGGAGGACAGGTAGGAAACACAGCTACTCTTGTGCCCTAGGCATGTAACATGCAATAATTTCTCTCTCCAAAATACCCAGGTTTAACTGTAAACCCTAGGACAAGCAGGGTTTCTGAATGACCACTCAGTAGGACATACCTGCCAATCCAGCCAGGTCAGCCTAGGCAACCCTGCTCATAGAAGTTTGGCAACAGTAGAGTGAAACAGCACCAGCTGTCAAATATTTTATTGCCTTTCTGTTCTCCATTTATATATGCCAATATTTCTCTGTTTCAGCCAAACAAGGCCCATTAATTGTCTGGTTTCCTTCTTTTTTACCTGCTCTTAAAGTCTCAATACCACAGGAAACCCTAGACAATGTCAGCCTTTTATATTAATAAGAATGTGAGGGTATATTAAGTGAGGACCCAAGTAACTACTCTGATCAAAGCCACAACCTATGAAATTTCAGATCCAAAACCACAGTATGAGACCACTTTGTCATTTGGTACATTTCCCTTAATCCTGCATCACTTCATCATTTTGAAGCTTTCCTAATTAGAAAGCTGTCCAATTAAATAAACATTAAAGTTTCATTTCATACCTGACATTTTCACAGAGTTAAATGGGAGTAAAGGTGTGTGATCTGGACAAAGGGTTGAGATAAAGACCAGTTATGTTTCACAAGAAAAAATTCAGTAGTGTATAGGGTCCACGATACTGGACATTGAGGAAAGTTTGTTTACTCATCTCGTTGGAAATCTCAAGATTCTCTCAGGTGCTGATTGACTGAGTGGAGAATGATATCAAGAAACAGGTGAAAGCCACTAAGTGATTTAGAGCCAGTTATTAAAAGGAGCAAGAGGATAGTCTGCTTGAGAGAAAGGCTGAGCAGCCCTACATGCCTAAATATGGGAAGCTGAAAGCACACAATGCATCGATGTCAGTTCCTGTGTCCATGTCTCTTAGTTCAGTTAATGTCACATATTTGTTTCAAGTGGTTGTGAATAAATTCATGTGTCCTTGACATTTGACTTTCACAGATTCCATTATCATTTGTTTAATGCACAGGTATGTCCTAACCCAGTGAATTACTTACTGTGAAAATGCTCCCTACCAAGGCAAATCCTTGAACAATGATCATTTAACTGGGACCTTGCCTATATTTTCAAAAAGAACATCCATGTCAATGTCATGTCAACAAGCAGTCATCTTCTTGTAGCCTTCAGCAGAACTGAGAGCTTTTCATACTGAACCACAAGCAGCAGTCAGAGAGGGAAACAGAGAGAAACAGAGAGAGAAAGAGCTATAGAGACAGATTCAGAAATAGAGAGACTAAGACCAACAGAAACAAAGATGTAAAATGACAGAGACCAAGAGACAAAGACTCCATTCTGTTTGGTCACTTTCATTGGCATATCAACTTCACAGTACAACTTTCTAAAATATAACTCCAATAGGAATTATATTATCTAAGAAGGTCATACCTCCTAACACTTCCCAGACTTTTCCACACTGGGGATTAAACATGTAAATATATAAGTTTCAAGGGGACATTGCAATTCAAATCATCATGAAGTGGAAGAAGATGGAGGGATTTCTAAGATAAAAGGTTGTCATTCAATACAGTGGTTAAAGCCCCAGCAAATTCAAAAGACTAAAGAACAGGACTAACAATCTCCTTTGGGGAAAATGTGGAATATTTCCATAACAGACTATGATTCACCTAAGAAAATGACATCAGAATGCTATTATATAATCACAATGCCATTAAAATATCACAATGCTATTATGAAAGTACAATGCTATTATGACAACACGAAGATATGACCTCACAATGCTATTATGACATCACAATCCTATTATGAAATTACAATGGTGTTATCACAATAGCATGATGGCATCAGATTACTACGATGACTTCACAGTGTTTTTTGACATCAGAATGGCATCATGACATTGAAATTTATCAAGACATCCCAATGCTTTGATGACATCCCAATGGTTTTATGACATCAAAATAACATTATTACATCAATAGGCTATTATGACATCACAATGGGTTCATAAGATCAATATGCTATTATGACATAGCAATGCTATTACGACATCACTATTTTATTATGACATCATATTCCATTTCGAGATGAATGTGGTATGACTTCACAATGGAATTATTACATTATATTGCTATCATGACTTCACAATGGTATGACTTTACAATGATATTAGGAAATCTCAATGTTATGAGGACATCTAAAAGGAATTATTTCATCACAATGGTATGTTAACAGAATGCTATAATGACGTCACAATTCTATTATTTATCACAATGTTGTTATGACTTCACAATGCTATTATGACATTAAAATGATATTATGATATCACAATTGTATTATGATATCACTATGCTATTAAGACATCATAATTGTATTATGACATGTGGTATGACATAACAATTGAATTGAATTTTGAGAACAGAATGATATTAAGAGGTCACAATTCTATTATGAGTACATCAGAATGCTTTTATGACATTATTTTTTATGACATCACAACACAATTATGATATTACCATGGTGTTATGACATCACCATGGTTTTATGAGTTTACAATGCTATGATGAGGTCATAATGGTATTATGATCTCACAATGGTATTTTGACTTCACAATGGTATTATGACATCACCATGCTATTATGATAGCACAATGGTTTTACATCATGTTTGTTGTATGTCATCACAATGGAATTTTGATATCAAAATGCTATTATGACTTCACAATGCTAATTCTTTACAATGGTATTATGAAATCAAAATAGTATTACGGTAGCATGTTATGATGATATTAAATAGTGTCATGACATCCCAATGGTATTATGACACACCAATGTTATTATAACATTACAGTGTCATCATAACATCACAATGATATGACATTACAATATTATTATGACATCACAATGCTATGATATCACAATGGTATTATGACATTCCATTGGTGTTATGAGTTCACAATGCTATGATGACATCACAATGCTATTACTAATTCATAATGCTATTATGCTACTTCCATGCTATTACAACATCCCAATGGTATGAAATCACAATGCTATTAGTACATACCAAAGGTATTTCTCATCACAATACTATTAGGACATCACACTGTTATAACCTCCCAATGGTATTATGATTTCAGTATGTTATTGTCATCACAATGCTATTCTGCTATGGTGTTTTGACTTTAAAATGGTGTTATGAATTTACAGTGCTACTATGTCATCACAATGGAATTATGACCTCAAAAAGTTCTGATGACCTTACAATGAACTTATGACATTACAATGGTATTACGACATTTTTGTGGTATGACATCATACTGTAATTTTGACATACAAATTCTGTTATAACTTCACAATGGAATGACTTCACAATGCTATTAAAACATAACAATGTATTATGACATCACAATGCCTTCATGACATCAAACTTCATCATAAAATTTCAATGTTATTATGATAACCGAATGGTATTACAACAGGATTGCGGTATGACATCACAATGGAATTTTGACATCACAATGATATTTTGACATCAAAATACTATCATGACACATTGCAAAGGTGTTATGACATCTGAATGGTGTTATGAGTCACAATGCTATGATAATATCACAATGATATTATGACATCATAATGCTATTATGATATCTCAATGCTATTAAGACATCAAAAGATTATGACATCCCAGTGATAATATGACTACATAATGGTGTTATGACTTCACAATAATATGACGTCACATTGCTATTATAAAATCACAATGATATTATGTCATCAGTATGGTATGATGATATCAAAATGGCATTATGACATCAAAACTCAGTATGATATCCCAATGCTTTTATGATAGCACTAAACTATTAAGCACTAAACTATTAAGACATGATTATGGTATGACTTCACAATGGAATTATGACATCACATGATATTATTAAATCACATGAGTATCGTGACATCCCAATGGTTTTATGATTTCACAAAGGTATTATACATCACAATGTAATTATGACATCACATTAGTATTATGACATCACAATGGTATTATCATTTCACCATGGTATTATAATATCACAATGTTGTTATGATATCACAACGCTATTATGAAACCAAAAATTTAAGGAATATGAACTAAAGAAAACTGGGACAAGGGATGGAGAGGAGGCTCAGAAGTTAAGAGCATTGGTTAGTCTTACAGACATCCTTCTTCAATTTCCATCAACCACAACTGACATACTAACATACTGTGCTATATAGTGGCTCACAATCATCTATAATGAATTCTGGTACCATCATTCAGGAAGCAGGCAGAACATTCTCAATATAATATAATATAATATAATATAATATAATATAATATAATATATATACATATTAAGTAAATAAATTGTTGGTACAAAGTTCTTTTGGAATGTATACAATTTACCCTTGTTCATTCAAATGCTGAGTTCTGTCCCCCACTCTCAGGTTTCAATCCAGAAATTGCACTATGATGCTTGTTCTATGAATCACCTGTCTCAAGTTTGTGTAAACATGCCACCATTTGTTCTCTGTATTTTCAACCGGATACAATGCTGAGCAATGGGGAGGATAGGGTGGGACATCCTGGTCCATAGTGGGAGGAAGAGGAAGGAAGCAGTGGAGGGGAGGTGGAGAATCAGGAGAAGAGGTCTTGGAAACACGTGTAGAGATGGACCATACAAAAGATATGACTAAAGCACGTATAATGAGTGAAATCTGAATGTTAGGAATCTATGCAGTCTTTAAGGTATAGGATGAAATAACTATTGCCCAGCATTGTGCTCTAGGTTAATTAAATAAATCCCAGTCTCTGTGTTGTGATTGGGGTATACAGATAGTTTAGGAATAACTACTGCTTAACTAAAAGATATTTCAAATAGTAAATATTAATAACTATCAACAAATGGCACAAAGCTAATCTAACTGTACAATAAATGACCACCAACTAATCTAAGTATCCACAGCCTTTGAATCATACTTTAACATCATTTGGTGGGGGGAATAAGCTCTCAGTAAATCCAACCCCTATAACCTAAACTTAAAACCTAAAAATTCTCAGGTCAATTACTATCTCTTTAAGAGAGACTCTTAAACTGGCCCAGGAGCAAAAGACAGCCTATTGTGGATAGACCTGAGACTTAATATAACAAAACTGGCTGCTGCTATATTCTAACAGGAGGATAAACAAGCCATAGCTCCCTTTTACTGTGGTTGGCTCAGCTCAGCTCAACTCAGCAGCCATCTCTGGAAAGAAAGAAATGCAGGCATCCAGACTTCTAGACTTTTAGGCCTAAAACTGCATCTAAAATTAAAAAAAATCAATAGCATAAGGTGTTTTGATCCACTTTGGATTTGTTTTGGTTGTCATAGTAATGGATCTACTTGCAATGTATTTAATGGTGGTGGCTCTCCTGGAGGACTTCTCTAAGAAAGTGAAAGGAGGAAATGGGGAAAATAACCAAGGAATGGAATATTAAGTTACAGACATTAGAAAGGGTACTCTTTCTAATAAATATTAGATTAATAATGGCTAAAATTCAAGCTCTCTGGCTACAAGATACTAGTAAACTCTTTCTGGTAAGGGTCCATCAATTCACTAAAACATCAACTAAATTCCAAAAAAAAAAAAAAAACAAAAACAATCAAATGCGCTCTATTTGTTACAGCATAACTGACCCAAAGCTTAAAATTTTCTTGTCTCTTTGCTTAATTTTCATTTAAAGGCTTTGAGTTACAATTACATTGATTTGAGGAAAAAAATATTTGAACAGGTTGATGAAGGCACATGCCTTTAATCCCAATACAAACTAAAAAGAAACAGGCATATCTGTGAGTCCTGGATCAGTCTAATTTACACAATAAAAGCTAAGAATGCAAATCCTCCTGTTTAGCCACTTGCAGAGATAGTCTAAGATTCAAAATGACAAAATTTTCCTTAATGTTACCATGTAAGTTCTTTTTTCTTAATGATAGATGTTATATTCTTACTGTTTTAAAGATTGAATTCACATCAATTTGAGGTTTATATGAGGAGAGATCATGTCACAATGCTTTGAAAAGTTCAGCCGATCTCAGAAAGTGGGACATCCATAGAAAAACTGGTGCCAAAAGTCATTTTGGCTTAAGAGATATGTTATGTTGGTCAGTGTAAGGACCTGAAATTAGGCTGGGAGAATATCATGCAAAGTGTATGGCTGCCATGTCAAAAAACCTTTTACATGATGACTAAATTAACATGTCATACTGCTGTGGAAGCTGACTTATCCTTTCAACATGAGATATTTTCAAGGGGGATAGATATTGGTCATGCCTAATGCAAGACAGACACAGAAGGCTTACAACTGGCAAAGTACACACCAGCCTAGTTAAGTACTGAATACTCAAAAAGAATACTTCATATGTTTAAAAAGCAAAACTGTCCATCCCATATCAAAATGGGCACAAATAAAAGATAGCCAAAAAATGGCAGAACCCAGGTATACAATGCCTACCCTAAGTATAAACCTAATCCCTAACAATAACCCTAACAATAACCTTAGCTCTAACACTAACCCTAAGTTTATGGTATGCTGACATCACAATGGTATAATGGCTTCAATGTGGTATTGTGACATCACAATGGAATTTTGACATCATTATGGCATTATACCTCAAAATGCTATTATGATATCACTATGGCTTTTAGAAATCACAATGATAGTATGACATCACAATGGAATTATGACATCACAATGCTTTGATGGCATCACAATAGTGTCATGATATCCCAATGTTATTATCACATCATAATGTTATTATGACACCAAAATGCTATTACAACATGATTGTTGTATGATATCAATGGAATTTTGCCATGACAATGTTATTATGACATAAAAATACTATTACATCATCACAACACTCTTTTAACATCACAATGATATTATGACATCACAATGGTATTTTGATATCACAATGGTATTATGATATCACAATAATATGACATCCAAATGCTTTTACAAATCACAATGTTATCATTATAGCCCAATGGAATTATGACATCACAATAGTATAACATCCACATACTTTTATAATATCACAATTATATGATATCACAATGGTATTATGACATAACATTGGTGTCATGATATTAGAATGGCATTATGATATACCAATACTACTATAACATCAAAATACTATTATGACATCACAATGTTATTATGTATTCACAATTATATGACATCATAATTGTATTATGATATCACAGTTGCATAATCGCTTCAGAATGGTATTAAACATCACAGTGCTATGATGACAACACAATGCTATTATGAAATCACAATGGCATTATGACATCAAAATGCTATTATGACATAACAAGGGTATTTTGAATTCACAGTGGTGTTATGGCATCACAATGGTGTTACGACCTAAAAGTTATTATGACATCTAAATATTTTTATAGCATCAGAATAATATGACATCATCATGCTATTAGGATATCACAATCCTGTTATGCCATCACCATGGTATTTTGACATCAGAATGCTATGTTGACATCATAATGGTATTTTGACTTCAAAATGGTTATATTACATCACCATGCTATTAGGACATCATAGTGTTATTACAACATGATTGTGCTATGACATCACAATGGAATTTGGACATCAAAATGCTATTATGACTTCACGATGATATGACTTCACAATGCTATGATAACTTCACAATGATATTAAGACACACAAAACTATTAGGACTGAAAACATAGTATGACATCACAATACTATTATGACTTCACAATACAATTATGATATCTCAATTTTATTACAATATCACAATGGTAGGAAATCACAATGCTATTAGGACATCACAAATGTATTTTGATATCACAATGTTATTATGCCATCACAATATTAAGACATTACAATGCTATTATGACATCACAATGGTATTACATGATTTTGGTATGACAAGACAATGGAATTTTTACATCAAAAACTATTTTGAACTCACTGTAAGACTTCACAGTGATAGTAGGACATCCAATGCTATGATGACATCCTAATACTATTATGATATCACAGTGGTTAGATGCTGATTTGCTGAGAGGCAGAATGATGTCAAGAAACAGTTGAAAGCCAGTAAGAGGTTCCAGAGTGAGTTATTAAAAGTGCCAAGGGGACAGTCTTTTTGAGAAAAAGGCTGACCACCATACATGCCTCAATCTGGGCAGCTGAAAGCACACAAACCAGAGACAATAGTTCCTGTGTCCAAGAATCTTAGTTCAAGAAAAGTATCACATATATATTTCTTTAAGAGGTCCTCAATAAAGTCATGTGCCCTTCACATGTGACATTCACATTATCACAGATTCCATTATCATTTGTTAAATGCACAGACATGTACTCAGTCAGTGAATTTACTAGGAAAATGGTCCTTGACCAAGGCAATTCTTTGAACAAATCATTTTTAATTGGGAACTTGCTTATATTTTTACAGAAACCATCTAGGATGTCACATCAGCAAGCAGACAACTGAGAGGTTTTCATACTAATCCACAAGTGGCAAGCAGAGAGAGGGGGACTGAGAGAGAAAGAGCTAGAGAGAAATATACAAAATAGTGAGACCAATCAAAACAGAAACAAAGATATAAAGTGAAAGAGACCAAGAGACAGAGACTCCATTTTGTCTGGTCACAATCATTGGCATATCAACATCAAGCACATCTTTCTATAATATAACTCCTATAGGTATTATATTATCTAACAAGGCCATTCCTCCTAACACTTCTCAGACATTTCCTCACTTTGGACTCACAATGTTAACAGGTGACATTCAAGGGAAAATTGCAATTCAAACCACCAGGGAATGGAAGAAGATAGAGGGAATTCTAGGCTAAAAGAACATAGTCATTCTGATAATTTGACATTAAATACAGTGATTAAAGTCACAGCAACTTCCAAGGACTAAAGAACAGAACTGACAATCTCCTTTAGTGAAAATGTGGAACATTTCCTAAAAGGAGTATTATTCAGCTAAGAAAATTACATCATATTTTCAGGCAAATGAATGGAACCAGGAAAAACCATCCTGGGTAAAGTAAATAACAGTAGATAGACAAATATCTTATGTATTCACTTATTAGTAGGTCTCCTAATAGTGAAGATAAAGTTCCAATACACCATCTATTGTGACAACCAGTCTTCCAGTAGGGTAATTAGATGGCAGTTAATTTAATTGTTGGCCCAGGGCATCCTATGGAAATTTTCAAGCAACCCAGGTTGTTGTTATTAAAATATGTGGCTCTCTGCCCTCTACTGATAGATCAGTGCCATGTTCTTGTATCCACAGGTATGCTTCCTTCTGCATCAAATGTGATTGTGTACAGAGACACACAGTCTGATATTATGAAGACAGAAAGACCTTAAAACACCCAACGCTAAATGTGATTTCCCTATGAAATTCTGCCTCCCCTCAGATCCCTGGGAAGCCTGCCATAGAGGAGGAAGGAAGAGTGTCATAAATAGAGGAAACTGAGAACACCCAGAGAAAAATGCCCTGAGAATCAGACCACAGAGGAAGATGATGCAGCCAGCCTTGATAAGACCTGACAAGCTAGGGTCAGATAGAAAGGGGAGGAGGACCTAACTTATCAGGGAACTAAAGAAAGGGCATATGGGTAGAACAAGAAGTGGCGGTGGGCCTGGTGGGAGAAGAGGAAGTGGGCAGCAGTGGTGATACAAAGTGAACAAATCGTAATAAATAAATACATAAGAAAAACTGTGATCAAGGTGATGAAGTATAAAGCTCTTCAAAACTGATTGCTTCTTCTTGGGGGAAGTGCCAGGGTGCAGCAATGATGAACTCAGTATTTTTTTAAGGGATTTGGCACTGATACTCTGATCATGTTCCAGTAAGTATATGAATAACACATACTTCAATTGATGTATTAAAAAAAATTCTAGTGTGACATATGGGTAGGAATTTGAACCTAGGAGCAATGACAAAGGACCGTAATGTATATTATATGAAATTACCACATAATCAAAAAAATAATATGCTGACAACTTTAACAATGACTTTTAACATGGAAAAAGAATCCACTAAAGGAAGGCAGAGTTTGAGTTTGTAAGGCATGCTTTCAAGGATCTCATGTAGCAGAGAAATGTAGCCATAAGCAAGTGGTTACTTAGCTACCTCAGATCCCATGAGTTCAGGGAGTAATGAGTTCAGCAGCAATGGCCCTAACACAACATTCAGATGTATTGTCTGGAGGACCCCAGAAGGAAACACAGCAGCTCTTATATCCTAGGCATATAACAATGACCCATTTCACTGTCTTAAAGGCCCAGTTTTAACTGTAAATCACAGGACCAGGAGTATTGCTCACTGACCACTGAGTAGTACACAGCTACCAATCCAGCCAGGTCAGTGAAGGCAACCCTGCTTTTAGAGGTTTGGCATCACTGGTGTGGAACATCATTAGCAGTCAAATAGCTTATTGCCCTTCAGTTTTCCTTTTACATTCAAAGACCTTTCTCCGTTTCAGCCAAACAAGTCCCAGGAATTATCTGGTTTCCTTCTCTTTTCCCTGCTCTTAAAGGCTCAATACACCAGTGAACCCTAGACTTATATAACCCAGTCTATTATATCAGTAAGAATGTTAAGGTCCATTTAGTCAGTATGCCAGTAACTGCTCAGTTCAAAGTCACAACCTAGGAAATTTCAGAGCCAAGACCACAGTAGGAGACCACAGTGTCATCACATACCCAGAAATGACAGTTCCTGTGTCCAAGAATCTTAGTTTAGGAAAAGGGTCATGTGTATCTTTTAAGAGGTCACATGTCCTATACATGTGACTTTTACATTATCACAGATTCCATTATTATTTGTTAAATGCACAGATATGCTCTCTGTCATGGAAATATTTACTGGGAAAATGCTCCCTGACCAAGGTAACTTAATATATATAAGGCTTTTAATTACGATCTTTCTTATATTTTTACCCAGACCATCCAGGATTTCACGTCAGCAAGCATTCATCTTGTTTTACTCTTCCAGCAGAGCTGAGAGATTTTCATCCTGAACCACCAGTGGCAGGCAGAGAAGGGGAGACAAAAAGACACACAGAGAGAAGATCTAGAGACACAGATTCAGAAATAAAGAGACCAAGACCAACAAAAACAAAGATACAAACTGACAGAGACCAAGAGACAGAGACTCCATAATTTTTATAACTTTCATTGCCATATCAACCTTAAATTATGCCCTCCTATAATAGAAATCCAAAAGGAATTATATTTTTTTAAATATTTTTTAATTTTAATTTTTTTCAACTACACTTTATTCAACTTGTATGCCCCCATAACCCCTCCCCCCATTCTCACATTCCCTCCCACTTGTCCATGCATGCCCCTACCCAAGTCAACTAATAGGGGAGGACCCCCTCTCCTTTCTTCTGATTGTGGTCTATCAGATCTCATCAGGAGGGGCTTCAATACCTTCCTTTATGGCCTGGTAAAACTGTTCCCCCACAAGTGTGAGGTGACCAAAGTGGAGGCCAATCAGTTCATATAAGAGGAAGTCCCTCTTCCCATGGTATGGAATCCACTTACACACTGAATTGCCATGGATTACTTATGTGCAGGGGTTCTAGGTTATCTCTATGTGAGGTACTTGGTTGGAGTATGAGTCTCCTCAGGAAAGACCCCTGTGCTCAGATTTTTTGGTTATGTTGCTCTCCTAGTAGAGCTTCTGTCCTCTCCAGATCTTACTATTTCCCACTTCTTTCATTAGGTACCATACACTGCCAAATAGTTGGCCAAATTCTCAGCATCTGCTTGGATAGTAAGTAGGGAAGAGCCTTTCAGAGGTCCTCTCTCTGTGGCAGGTTCCTAAATTGTTCACTGTTCTCTCCTTCTTCTGATGTCCATCCTCTTTGTCTTTTGGGATGGGGATTAAACATTTTAGCCAGAGTACTCCCTCTTGAGTAGTTCTTTAGGTGTATAGATTTTAGTAGGGTTATCCTGTATTTCATGTTTATATGAGTGAGTATATACCATGTCTGCCTGTCTGCTTCTGGGTTGCTCACTTAGGATGATCTTTTCCAGTTCCCAACACTGAACTGCAAATTTCATGATTTCCTTATTGCTGAGTAATATTCCTTTGTGTAGCTGTACCACAGTTTTTGTATTCATTTTTCACTGGGACATCCGGATTCTTTCTAGGTTCTGGCTATTGCAAATAAAGCTGCTACAAATATGCTTGAGCAAATGTCCTTATTGTGTACTTGAGCCTCTTTGGGTATATGCCTAGGAGTGATAGAGCTGGATCTTGAGGAAGCACTATTCCTTGTTGTTTGATTAAGCATCAGATTAATTTCCAGAGTGGTTGTACAAGATTACATTCCCACCAACAGGGGAGGAAGGTCCCCTTTCTCCACAATATCTCCAGCATATTTTATCACTTGAAATTTTTATCTTGGCCATTGTGATGTGTATACGGTGAAATCTCAGGACCATTTTGAATTGCATTTTCCTGGTGGCTAATGATGTTGAACATTTCTTTAAGTTTTTTTCTCATTTCATATTCCTCTATTGAGAATTTTTGTTGAGTTCTGTTCCCCATTTTTAAATTGGATTGCTTGATTTGTTGCTTTTCAACTTCTTTAGTTCTTTATGTATACTGGATATTAGCCCTCTATCATATAAAGGTTTGGTGAAGAGTTTTTCCCAATCTGTAGGCATTTGTTTTGTTTTGATGACTGTGTCCTTTACTTTACAGGAATTTCTAAGTTTCCTGAGATCCCTTTTACTGATTTTTCCTCTTAAAGCCTGTGTTGTTGATATTCTGTTCAGGAAATTGTCCCCAATTTTATTTTAACTAATTTAATGTATCTGGTTTTATTTTGAGTTCTTTGATCCACTTGGACTTTAGTGTTGTACAACATGATAAGTATGGACCTATTTCCACGTTTCTATATGTAGACTCCAGTTGAACCAGTACCATTTGTTGAAGATGCTATCTTTTTTCCATTGTATGGTTTTGGCATCTTTGTCAAAACTCAGTTGTCTATAAGTGTATGGGTTTATTTCTTGGTCTTCTCTTCAGTTCCATTAATACACCATTCTGTTTCTATGCCAGTACCATGCAGTTTTTATTACTGTTGCTTTATAGTACAGCTTGAGATCAGGAATGGGGATACCTCAAGAAGATCTTTTATAATAGAGGATTGTTTTAGCAATTCTGTTTTTTGTTTGTTTGTTTTTGTTTTCTGTTTTTTCATATGAAGTTAAGACCTTTTTTTCAAGGTCTGTAAAAATTGTGTTGGTAATTTGATGGAACCTGCATTGAATCTACAGATTGCTTTTGGTAAGATGGCCATTTTTACTATGTTAGGCATGCTAAACCTTGAGCATGGAAGATCTTTCCATCTTCTTATATCTCCTTCTAATTCTTTCTTCAGATACTTAATTTTTTTACATAAAAGTCTTTGACTTCCTTGGTTGGGGTCATACCAAGGTACTTTATGCCTTTGACCAAGTATAGAAACACATCAGATATATCATCCACATGACCAAGTAGCCTTTATCCAAGGTATGCAGGAATGGTTCAATATATAGAAATCCAGCAATATGATACACCATATTGAAAAAATGAAAGAATAAACACATGACAATCTCTTTAGATGCATAAATCTAAATCCAACTTTCATTCATGTTTAAATTATTTGAGAGATCAGAAATACAAGGCACATATCTAAAAATAGTATGGGCAATATACATAAAGCCTATAGACAACATCAAACTTAATGGAGAGAAACTTATAGCATCCCCACTGAAATCAGGGACAAGGCAAGACTGAAAACTCTCTCCATATCTCCTCAGCATAGTCCTGGAAGTCCTTGCTAAAAAATAAAACAATTGAAGGGGATCAAGGGGATACAAATCAGAAAGGAAGAAGTCAACATATCACTCTTTGCAGATATGATAGCTGAGTGACCCCCAAATTCTACCAGGGAACTCCCACAGCTGCTAAACACCTTTAGCAACGTGGCTGGATACAAAATTAACTTAAAAAATCAGTATCCCTCCTGTATACAAAAGATTAAAGGGCTGAAAGAAATTAGGGAAACAAAAATAATTATATTATCTAACATGGCCACATGTCCTAACCCTATCCAGATATTTCATCACTGGGGACTCCTCATATATATAGATGGGCTTTAAGAGGACATTGCTAATCATATAACCAGAAATTAGAAGAAAATTCTAGGCTAAAAGAACATTCTTTTTCTGAAACTTTGTCATTCAATACAATGATTAAAGTCCCAACAACTTACAAAGACTAAAGAACAGGACTGACAATCTCCTTCAGGGAAAACATAGAAAATTTCTTTAATGGAGTATTATTCAGCTAAGAAAATGAAAACAATACATTTTCAGGCAAATGGATATAACCAGGAAAAATCATCCTGTGTAAAGCAACTAAAATGCCAAAAGACAAATATGATATGTATTCAATTAGGAGTTCTTCTAATACTGGTGGATATAGTTCTCATAGGGCATCTATTGAGACCAAACCAGGCTTCCACTAGGGGTTTTTGGGTGGCAGTTAAATGAGTTTTGAGTTCAGGCCATACTAATTAGTTTTTCAAGCCACCCAGGCTGTTGTTTTTAAAATACATTGATCTCTGCCCTCAACTGATACATCAGTGTCATGTTCTTGGATCCACAGATATGCTTCCTTCTGCATCCAATGGGTTGCATACAGAGACCCACAGTCCGATATTACGCAGATAGACCTTAAAACACACTGCACTGAATGGGATTTCCTAATGAAATTCTCCCTCCCCTCAGAGCTCTGCTAAACCTGCAGGAGAGGAGGCAGGAAGAGTGTCGTAAATAGAGGGAATTGAGGACACAAGTAGAACAATGCCCTGAGAATCAGGCCACAGAGGAAGATGATGTATACCACTTCATAAGCTATGATCAGACAGAAGGGGGAGAAGTAACTCCCCTATTATGGAAGTAGAAATTCATAGGGGTATAAGGAAGCTAGGTGGAAAGGAAGGAGAGGAGGGAGGGAGCAGCAGAGGATACAATTTGAACAAATTGTAAGAATAATTTCATAAGAAAAACTGTGATCAAGGTCAGGAAGCATAGAGCTCTACAGAACTAAAGTATTCTTCTTGCGGGTGTTGTCCGGAAGTGGCAAGGATGAACTCAGTTTTCTTAAAGGGACTTGACACTGATACCCTGAACATGTTCCAATGAGTATATGAACAACACATACTTGTATAGATTTATGTTAAAGTGAAAAAAATTTAGTGTGACACAAAGTTAGGAATTTGAACCTGGGAGCAATGGAAAAGAAGTGTAATGTATATTATATTAATTTCCCATGAAATCAATAAAAATGAGATGTTGACAACTTTTACAATGGAGAAAAGATTCCACAAAAGGTGGGCAGTCTCTGACTTTGTAAGGTCTGCTTTCCAGGAAGGTATTATGTAGCAGAGAATCCTAACCATGAATTAGTGGTTTCCCAACTACCTCAGACTCCATGAGCTCAGGTGGCACCTCTGAATGATAAGTCCTGGCACTAATGCTATATTTGGAGTGTTTGTCTGGAGGACACAGCTGTTCTTGTGTCTGAGGCATTTAACATGGACCCATTTCTCTGTCCTGAAGGCTTAGTTTTAAATGTATAACTTTATACCAAGTGCGTTCTTCACTGACCACTATTATGACACAGCTGCTAATTCAGCCAGGTCAGCCAAGGCAACCCTGCTAACAGAGGGGTGGCAATACTACTGTTTAACAGTACCAGCTGTCAAAAAATATCTTGCCCTCAATTCTTTATTTACACTCATCGATCTTTCTCAGTTTCAGCCTAACCATTCCTAGGAAATGTCCAGTTTGCTTCTCTTTTCCCTGTTCTTAAAGACTCAATAACCCAAATAACCCTAGGGTTGGTTTGCCTATTAATATCAATAAAAATGTGAAGGTACATTTAGTGGGTATGCGAGTAACTGCTCAGTTCTAAGTCAAACCTAGGAAATATCAGAACCAAGACCACAGTAGGAGACCATTTTCCCTTAATCCCACATTTTTTGAAGCTTCCCTACAAAGGATGCTGTTCAATGAATAAACATTAAAGTTTCATTTCTAACCTGACATTGTCACAGAGGTAAAGAGGAATAATGGTGTGGGATCCTGATAAAGGGATGAGATAAAGGCTTGTTGGGTTTCACAAGAAAAATCCTTGTTCACAGGATCAGAGATACTGGGCACTGAGGAAAGTTTGTTTACTCATCTCTATGGAAACCTCAAGATTCTCTCAGGTGCTGATTGGCTGAGAGGGAGAATGATGTCATGAAACAGGTAAAAGCCAGTAATAGTGTCAGGAGCCAGTTACTAAAATGGCCAAGAGGACAGCCTGCTAGTGTGAAAGACTGAGCAGCCCTACATGCCTCAATCTGTGCTCAAGTAAGCAACACAGAGATGTCAGTTCCTGTATCCAAGAATCTTAGGAAAAATGACACCCATGTCTTTCAAGTTGTCATTAATAAAGTCATGTGTCCTTGACATGTGAGTTTAACATTATTACAGATTACATTATTAGTTGTTGAATGCACAGATATGTCCCCAGTCAGTGAATTACTGAATGAGAAAATGTTCCCTGAAAAAGGTAACTCTTTGAACAAAAAGTGTTTAATTGGGACCTTTCTCATATTATTTACAAGATCATCCAGGATATCATGTCAGCAAACAGTCATCTTGTTGTAGTCCATCAGCAGAACTGATAGATTTTCCATACTGAAACACAAGCAGCAGCAGAACTGATAGATTTTCCATACTGAAACACAAGCAGCAGGCAGAGAGAAGGAGACTGAGAAAGGCAGAGAAATACCTAGAGAAGCAGGCTCAGAAATACAGACCTAGTACATGCTTTCCAGGAACTCATTATGTAGCTGAAAATCCTAATCATGAACTAGTGGTTACCAACTACCTCAGATCTCATGAGCTCAGGTGGCACCTCTGAACAAGCAGTCCAGTTACTAACAATATATTTTAAGGGTTGTCTGGAGGACACAGTTGCTCTTCTGTCCTAGGCCTATAACATGGACCCATTTCTCTGTCCTGAAGGCTCAGTTTTAACTCTAAACACCAGTTCCAAGAGGGTACTTCAATGACCACTGTTAGAACACAGCTGCTGATTCATCCAGGTCACCCAAGGCAATCCTGCTAATAGAGTGCTGGCAACATTATTGTATAATAGTAACAGCTGTCAAAAAATCTCTTTCCCAAATCTTCACCAACCCTTTATCTGACAGAGGACTCATATCCAGTATATATAAAGAACTAAAGAAGCTGAAAAGCAGCAAACCAAGTCATCCACATAAAAAATGGGGAACAGACCTAAACAGAGAATTCTCTGGAGAGGAATACCAAATGGCAGAGAAGCACTTAAAGAAATGCTCAACCTCATTAGCCATTAGGGAAATGTAAATCAAAACAACCCTGAGATTTCACTTACGCCCATGAGAATGGCCAAGATCAAAAACTCAAGTGAGAACACATGCTGGAGAGGTTGTGGAGAAAGCGGAACCCTTCTGCACTGCTGGTGGGAATGTAAACTTATACAACCATTCTGGAAATCAATCTGGTGCTTTCTCAGACAACTAGGAATAGCACTTCCCCAAGATCCAGCCATACCACTCCTAGGCATATATCCAAAAGAGGCTGAAGTACACAAAAAGGACATTTGCTCAACCATGTTTGTAGCAGCTTTATTTGTAATAGCCAAAAGCTGGAAACAACCCAGATGCCCCTCAACTGAAGAATGAATGCAGAAATTTTGGTACATCTATACAATGGAATATTACTCAGCAATGAAAAATAAGGAAATCGGGGGGCGGAGCCAAGATGGTGACTAGCACACACAGTTTCTGAGCGGTGAGATACCTGATCTTCTGAGTTGGAGAATGGAAGGACCCCCAACCCAGGAAAACCACAGGGAGGCTTTCTGAACACCAGGGAACATCGAAGGAGGTGAAAACTTTGGCCTCCAGTCACCCGGAGACTTGCTTGGGGAAGGAGAGAAACGATTCTTTGTTCTTGCGGCACTCCCTTCCCCCAGACCTCCTTCCTCCTCTGCACAGTGGCACAGCGGACTCATCTTTCGCAGCGCAGACCTAACTGCTTGGGGTATACAGCCACTGAGACGGAGCCCCAAGCACTTTAGCGGCAGACAAAAGCCAGCAGTACGTGCCCCGGACTCCCAGATTCTCACAGTGGCTGCACCATCCTCCCAGGGCGCGAATCTGCTAGACACCATACTAGCTCCACAGGATCGCCATCACAGACAGTACGGCCCGCCCAATCCCACAGCGACAGAGACTACGCTATATACTCACCAAAACCAGGCAGAAACATCATACAACCTGGACACACCAGGTGCTGGGCCTCCCAAGCTTGGAGAGCACAACGAAGAGATCCCAGGACTTCCCAGAAAGCATAGGGACTAGCAAACCAGTCTCCAGTTACAGCTGGAAGTGGCAGCCGAGCAGCACTGAACTGGCAGGGCACCACAGCCCTCCAGTTTAAGACTAACCAGGGCCAAACCAGAGAACAGAGAGCCGGGTTACCCCATCCCTGCTGAAGTGACCACCCTGAAATCGCTGCAGCAAGACCTCAGAACCTGGCAGTGACAGCAGCACAGAACTGGCAGAACACATCAAAGAAGCAGGGCCAAACCAGAGAGCAGAGAGCCCCGGATACCAAGATCTCTGCCAAGAGACCTGCCTGTAAGTGAGTGCACCCTTGAGAATCTGCAGTTCCCCAGATCCTGGGTCCTTCTAAATCAGAAGCCAGGCATCGAACCCCCCTCCCACCCACATACCCACTTTGGGAAACAGAGGGGTACTAGGGACATTGAAGTTCCTGCCCTGTGGGCCTGATTGAGGAGTTAAGACAGTTAATGCCAAAAATTGCGCTGAGATCATCATTAGCGCCTGCGACATATACAGTGCAGAGCCCCTCCCACACACTCAAGGGTTCAACATTAGCCATCACTCTGTCCCTCAAGAAACTCATCCACGCACACTTACACACACAGACACACACACACACGCATGCACACACACGCTTACATTTGCCCTGCTTACGCCTGCTTACTTTCCTCCCACAGGTACAGCTAGTCCTCAGCACATGCTGAGAGTGCTCAGCTTCCTGAAGAACTCTCCAGACACCAGAGAGAGACAGAACCAGTCTGATCTGCAGAATCCAAAAACAAACAGGGAAGGTTTCAGATAAGCCAACGGCCAGAGGTAGGCGAAAGAACACTTCCAACATAAATCAGGACATCATGACTTCACCAGCAAACCCCAAAATCGATGGATACACCAATTCAGCAGAAGCACAGGAAAATGATTTTAAAGCCATGCTTGCCCAATTATTTGAGGCTCATAAGGAAGAAATGAACAAGTCTTTCAAAGAGATGGCCAGTCAATTGGAGGCAAAGAAAGAAGAAATAGACAATATCCTTAAAGAAACACAGGTACACTAAGCCAAACAAATAGATACAAAAGTAGAGGAAACATTAGTGGCATATAAGAAGGAAATGAAAAAAGAAATAGAGGCCATTGTAGAGAGACAGGAATCCAAATTCAAATACATGAAAGAAATGGTGCAAGGCATGAAAACAGAATTAGAATCAATAAAGAAAACACAAAATGAGAAAACCCTTGAGCTGGAGAACTTGGAGAAAAGATCAGGAACCACAAAAGTAAGCATCACCAACAGAATACAAGAGATGGAAGAGAGACTCTCTGGAGCTGAAGACACACTTGCAGAAATGGATACTTCTCTCAAAGAAAAAGTAAAATCAGAAAAGTTCCAATCACAAAATATCCAAGAAATCAAAGATGCTATGAAAAGACAAAATCTAAGAATAATAGTAATTCACGAAAAAGAAGACTCCAGACTCCAAGGTCCATAAAATCAAGAAAATCATAGAAGAAAATTTTCCCAACTTAAAGAAAGAGATGTCCATAAATATACAAGAGGCCTACAGAACTCCAAATAGACTAAACCAGAAAAGAAACACATCACGACACATCATAGTCAAAACACTAAATCTACAGAACAAAGAAAATATATTAAAAGCAGCAAGGGAAAAAGGCCAAGTAACATATGAAGGTAGACCTATCAGAATCACATTGGACTTCTCATCAGAAACTATGAAAGCCAGAACAGCCTGGGCAAGTATCATGGAGACTCTAAGAGATCACAAATGTCAACCCAGACTACTATACCCTGCAAAGCTTTCAATCAACATAGATGGAGAAAACAAAATATTCCATGACAAAACTAAATTTACACAATATCTACACAGCAAACCATCCCTACAGAAGATACTAGAAGGAAAACTCCAATCCAATGAAAACAAATTCACCCAAGAAAACAGGGCATACAAATAATGTCCCAACAAAAATGAAAAGAAAACAAGCAATGAAACAGGGTTTGATCATCGACTCCATTACAAAAGGAACTAACATGCATTGGTCACTATTATCTATCAATATCAATGGACTCAACTCACCAATAAAAAGACACAGGCTAACAGAATGGTTAAGGAAACAGGATCCAACATTCTGTTGCATCCAAGAAACACACCTATGCAACAAAGACAAACACTACCTCAGAGTAAAGGGCTGGAAAACTGTTTTTCAAGCAAATGGTTCCAGAAAACAAGCTGGAGTAGCCATCCTAATATCTAATAAAATAGACTTTCAACCCAAGTTAATCAAAAAAGATAAGGAGGGCCATTATATTCTCATCAAAGGAAAAATCCACCAAGAGGACATCACAATCTTGAATATCTATGCCCCAAACACAAGAGCACCGACATTCATAAATGAAACATTATTAAAGCTTAAATCATACATTGATCCTAATACCTTAATAGTGGGAGACTTCAACACTCCACTCTCACCAAGGGACAGATCAACTAGACAGACACCAAATAAGGAAATAAAAGCACTCACAGAATCCCTAAATCAAATGGACCTAATAGACGTCTACAGATCATTTCACTCAAACTCAAAAGAGTACACCTTCTTTTCAGCACCACATGGAACCTTTTCCAAAATAGACCACATAGTGGGTCACAAAGCAAGCCTCAACAGATAAAAAAGGATTGAAATAATCCCTTGACCACCATGGACTAAAGCTCGACCTCAACAACAACAGAAACAACAAAAAGCTGACACGCACATGGAAACTGAACAACTTACTACTCAATGACAGCTGGGTTAAGGAAGAAATAAAGAAAGATATTAAAGACTTCCTAGAATTCAATGAAAAGGAAGGCACAACATACGCAAATTTATGGGACAAATTGAAAGCAGTGCTCAGAGGAAAATTTATAGCACTAAGTGCCTGCAAGAAGAAATTCGTAACATCACATACAAACAAATTAATGGCCCAACTGAAAACCCTAGAAAAAAAAGAAGCAGATACACCCAAGAGGAGCAGACGGCTGGAGATAATCAAACTAAGGGCTGAAATCAATCAACTAGAAACAAATAAAACTATCCAAAGAATCAATGAAACAAAAAACTGGTTCTTTGAGAAAATCAACAAGATAGACAAACCCTTAGCCAAACTAACTAAAAAGTAGAGAGAAACTATCCAGATCAGCAAAATCAGAAATGAAAATGGGGACATAACCACAGACATTGAGGAAATCCAAACAGTTATTAGGTCGTACTACAAAAGCCTATATGCCACAAAATTTGAGAATCTAAATGAAATGGATAATTTTCTTGAAAGATTCCATCTACCAAAACTAAGTCAAGATCAGGTAGAAAGACTGAATAGCCCTATATCTCCCAAGGAAATCAAAGCAGTCATTAACAGTCTCCCCTCCAAAAAAAGCCCTGGACCAGATGGCTTCAGCGCAGAACTCTACCAGACCTTCAAAGAAGTGCTAACTCCAATTCTCCTCAAGCTATTCCACAAAATAGAAACAGAAGGAACAATACCAAACTCATTCTATGAAGCCACAGTCACCTTGATAACTAAACCACACAAAGACCCAACAAAAAAAGTGAACTTCATGCCCATCTCTCTTATGAACATTGACACAAAAATACTCAATAAAATACTTGCAAACCGAATCCAAGAACACATCAAAGATATCATCTACCATGACCAAGTAGGCTTCATCCCAGGCATGCAAGGGTGGTTCAACATACGGACATCCATCAATGTAATCCACTACATAAACAAACTGAAGGAGAAAAACCACATGATCATCTCCTTAGATGCCGAAAAAGCATTTGACAAAGTCCAACATCCATTCATGTTTAAAGTCTTGGAGAGATCAGGGATACAAGGCACATACCGTAACATATTAAAGGCAATATATAGCAAGCCTATAGCTAACATTAAACTCAATGGAGAGAAACTTAAATCAATCCCACTGAAATCAGGGACAAGACAAGGCTGTCCATTGTCCCCATATCTCTTCAACATAGTACTTGAAGTCCTAGCCAGAGCAATAAGACAACTAAAGGAGATCAAGGGGATACAAATCGGAAAGGAAGAGGTCAAAGTGTCACTATTTGCAGATGATATGATAGTATACATGAGCGACCCCAAAAATTCAACCAGAGAACTCCTTCAGCTGATAAACACCTTCAGCAAAGTGGCAGGATACAAAATCAACTCAAAAAAATCAGAAGCCCTTCTATATATCAAAGACACAAAGGATGAGAAAGAAATTACGGAAACAACACCATTCACAATAGCCACTAATAACAGAAAGTACCTTGGTGTGACTCTAACCAAGCAAGTGAAAGACCTGTTTGAGAAAAACTTCAAGTCTCTGAAGAAAGAAATCGAAGATCTCAGAAGATGGAAAGATCTCCCGTGCTCATGGATTGGTAGGATTAACATTGTGAAAATGGCCATACTGCCAAAAGCAATCTACAGATTCAATGCAATTCCCATCAAAATCCCAACTCAATTCTTTACAGACCTTGAAAAAAAGTTTCTCAGCTTCATATGGAGAAACAAAAAACCCAGAATCTCCAAAACGATCCTGTACAACAACAGATCATCTGGAGGTATCTCCATTCCTGATCTCAAGCTGTACTACAGGGCAACAGTGATAAAAACTGCATGGTATTGACATAGAAACAGAAAGGAGGATCAATGGAACCACGTAGAAGACCCAGAAATAAATCCACACACCTATGAATTCTCGATATTCTACAAAGAAGACAATTCCATTCAATGGAAAAAAGACAGCATCTTCAACAAATGGTGCTGGACCAACTGGATATCTACATGCAGAAAAATGAAAATAGAGCCATATTTATCACCCTGCACAAAACTAAAGTCAAAGTGGATCAAGGACCTCAACATAAAACCAGATACCCTAAATCAATTTAAAAAAAAAAAAGTGGGGAACAGCCTAGAACTCATTGGCACAGGAGACAACTTCCTGAACAGAACACCAAAGCACAGGCTCTAAGAGCAACAATCAATAAATGGGACCTCATGAAACTGAAAAGTTTCTGTAAAGCAAAGATTACCGTCATCAAAACAAAACGACTGCCTACAGATTGGAAAAAAATCTTCACTAACCCTTTATCTGATAGACGACTAATATCCAGTATATACAAAGAACTAAAGAAGCTGAAAAGCAGCAATCCAAGTAATCCAATTAAAAAATGGGGAACAGAGCTAAACAGAGAATTCTCGACAGAGGAATATCAAATGGCAGAAGAACACTTAAAGAAATGCTCATCCTCATTAGCCATCAGGGAAATGCAAACCAAAACGACCCTGAGATATCACCTTACACCCATCAGAATGGCCAAGATAAAAAACTCAATCGATAACACATGCTGGAGAGGTTGTGGAGAAAAGGGAACCCTCCTCCACTGCTGGTGGGAATGTAAACTTCTACAACCACTCTGGAAAGTTATCTGGCGCTTCCTAAGACAACTAGGAATAGTGCTTCCTCCAGACCCAGCTATACCACTGCTAGGTATATACCCAAAGTTTGTTCAAGTACACAAAAAGGACACTTGCTCAACCATGTTTATAGCAGCTCTATTTGTAATAGCCAGAACCTGGAAACAACCCAGATGTCCATCAACGGTGGAATGGGTACAGAAATTTTGGCATTTTTATACAATGGAATACTACTCAGCAATCAAAAAGGAGGAAATCATGAAATTTGCAGGCAAATGGTGGGATCTAGAAAAGATCATTCTGAGTGAAATATCCCAGAAGGAGAAAGACAAACATGGGATATACTCACTTATATAGACCTATAAGACATGATAAACATAATGAAATCTATACACCTAAAAAAGATAATCAATTGAGCGGACATGGGGTAAGATGATCAATCCTCATTTAGAAAGACAGATGGGATGTGCATCGAATGTATGACAGGAGTCTACTGAGCGCTTCTGAAAGACTCTAACTAGCAGTGTTTTTAAAGCAAAGACTCATGACCAAACCTTTGGCAGAGTACAGGGAATCATAAGAAAGAAGGGGAATTAGTCTGATGGGGAAAGGATAGGAGCTCCACAAGGACCAAATATATCTGGGCACAGGGTCTTTTCTGAGACTGACATTCAACCAAGGACCATGTATGGATATAACCTAGAACCTCCGCTCAGATATAGCCTGTGGTAGCTTAGTAACCAATTGGTTTCCCAAAGTGAGGGGAACAAGGACTATTTCTAACAGGAACTCAATGCTCTTTGGCCTACCCATCCCGCAAGGGAGGAGCAGTCCTGTTAGGCCACAGAGGAGGGCTTTGCAGCCGGTCCTGAAGATACCTGATAAAACAGGATCAGATGAATGGGAAGGAGGTTCCTCCATCAGTGGACTTGGAAAGGGGCACGGTGGAGATGAGGGAGGGAAGGAGGGAGGGAGGGACTGGGAGGGAATGAGGGATCGGGACATGGCTGGGATACAGAGTTAATAAAATGTAACTGATAAAAAAAATAAAAAAAAATTAAAAATAAAAGAAAAATTAGGAAATCATGAAACTTGCAGGTAAATGGTGGGACCTGGAAAGGATCATCCTGAATGAGATGTTCCAGAAGCAAAAGACACACATGGAATATACTCACTCATATAGACATACAACATAGGACAAACCCACTAAAACCTGTGCATCTAAAGAAACTGAGCAAGAGAGAGGACCCTAACTAAAATGTCCAATCCCCATCAGGAAAGGCAAAGAGGATAGACATCAGAAGAAGAAGAAAACAGGAAACAACCTAGGAACCTGCTACAGAGGGCTTCTGAAAGCCAGAAGAAAAAAAATAGGAAACAGGCTCGGAACCTGCCACAGAGGGCCTCTGAAAGCCTCTGCCCCACAGACTCTCAAAGCAGATGCTGAGCCTGATGGCCAACTGTTGGGCAGAGTGAATGGAATTTTATGTAAGAAGTGGGAAATTGTAAGAGCTGGAGAGGACAAGGTCTCCACAAGAAGAGCAACAGAACAAGAAAATTTGAACACAGGGAACTTCCCAAAGACTCATACTCCAACCTAGGACTATTCATGGAGATAACCTAGAACCCCTACACAGATGTAGCCCATGGCAGTTCAGTGTCCAAATGGGTTACATAGTAATGGGAAGAGGGACTGCCCCTGACATAATTTGATTGTCCTGATCTTTGACCACCTCCCCCTGAGGGGGGAGCAGCCTTACTAGGCCACAGTAGAGGACAATTCAACTACTTTTGATGAGAACTGATAGACTAAGATCAGAAAGGAAAGGAGAACCTCCCCTATCAGTGGACTTGGGGAGTGGCATGCATGCAGAAAGGGGAGGGAGGGTGGGATTGGGAGGGGAGGAGGGAGGGGCTTATGGGGGGATACTAAATGAATAAAGTGTAATTAAATAAAAAAAAAGTCAAAAAATACATTTTCAATAAAAAGAATCTAATCTATAACAAGGGGGATCTTAATAAAGGAGTCAAGAAGAGGTGGAATGGTCCTCAATTGCCTCTAAAAAAATCTCTTTCCCTTAGTTCTCATTTTACACTTACCAATCTTTCTCAGTTTCAGCCATACCAGTCCTAGGAACTGTCTGGTTTGCTTCTATTTTCCCTGTTCTTAAAGAACCCCAGGGAACTCTAGGCTTGGCCTACCTATTAAATCAGTAAGAATGTGAACATACATTTAATGAAGACTGGATAAGTGCTCATTTCAAAGTCACAGTCTAGGAAATTTCAGATCCAAGACCACATTATGAGACCACCTTGTCATTCAGTACACTCCCCTTATTCACACATTACTTTGAAACTTCCCTTCTTAGGAAGCTGTCCAATTAAATAAACATTAAAGTTTAATTTCCTACCTGACATAGTCACAGACGTAAACAATAGTAAAGGTGTGAGAGTTGGATAAAGGGATCGGATAAAGGCTAGTTGGAGTTCACAAGAAAAATTCACATGTACACATGACCAGAGGTACTAGACACTGAGGAAATTTTGTTTACTCATCTCCATGGAAACCTTAAGATTCTCTCAGGTGATGATTGGCTGAGAGGGAGAATGATGTCATGAAACAGATGAGAGCCAGTAAGAGTTTCAGGAGCCAGTTATTAAAAGGGCCAAGTGGAGAGCCTGCCTGTGTGAAAGGCTGAGCAGCCTTACATGACTCAATCTGGGCTGCTGAAAGCACACAACACAGAGATGTCAGTTCCTTTGTCCAAGAATCTAGTTTAGGAAAAGTGTCACATATTTCTTTTAAGTAGTCATTAATAAAGTCACTAGTCTTTGACATGGGAGTTTCATATTATAAGAAATTCATTATTATTTGTTAACAGCAACGGACATGTCCTCAGTCAGGAAAATGCTTTAAAAATGCTCTCTGACCAAGGCAACTCTTTGAACAAAACTGGGTTAATTGGACTTTGCTTATATTTTTACAGAGACCCATCCAAGATGTCACATCACAACCAGTCATCTTGTTTTGGTCCTTCAGCAGAACTTAAGAGTTTTTCATACTTAACCAAAAGTGGCAGTCAGAGAAAGAGTGACAGAGAGAGATAAAGAGCTAGAGAAACATATTCAGAAATATTAAGACTGAGACAGAACAAAACAAAGATACAAATTGACAGACTCCAAGAGACATAGACTCCTTTCTGTCTAGTCACTTTTATTGGTGTAATAACCTCTAAGCACACCCTCCTATAATACAACACTTTGTATACCCCCATAACCTCTCCCACCTCCCTCCCAATTTCACCCTTCCTTCCTCTTGTTCACGAATGCCCCACCCCAAGTACACTGATATGGAATGTCTTCCTCTCTTCCTTCTGAACCTAGTCTATCAGATATCTTACTCTTTCCCACTTCTTTCAATAGATTCCATGCACTTTGGCCAACATTTGGACATAAGTCTCAGCATCTGCTTTGATAGTCTTAGGGCAGAGCCTTTCAGAGGCCCTCTGGGGCAGGTACCTTTCTTGTTCCATGTTTTCACTTCTTCTGATGTCCATCCTCTTTGCCTTTTGGGAAGGGGATTGAACATTTTAGCCAGAGTCCTCCCTCTTGAGTAGTTTATTTAGGTGTACAGTTTTAGTAGTTTTATTATATATTATATGTCTATATTAGTGGGTATATTCTATGTGTGTCTTTCTGCTTCTGAGATAGCTCTCTTCCAGCTCCCATAATTTACCTGAAAATTTCATAATTTTCTTGTTTTTTTATTGGAGAGTAATATGGCATTGTTTAGTTGTACCACAATTTTTGTATCCATTCTTCAGTTGGTGGGTATCTGTTTCTTTCCAATTCCGGCTATTACAAATAAAGCTGCTACAAACATGGTTGGGCAAAGGTTCTTATTGTGTACTTGAGCCTCTTTTGGCTATATGCCTAGGAGTGGTATAGTTGAATCTTGACAAAGCACTATATCTAGTTGTCTGAGAAAGCATCAGAATAATTTCCAGCGTGGTTTTACAAGGTTACATTCCCACCAGCAGTGGAGGAGAGTTCCTCTTCTCCACAACATTTCCAGCATGAGTTGTCACTTTAGTTTTTCATCTTGGCCATTCTGATGAGTGGGAAATTGTAATTTTCAGGGTAATTTTGATTTGCATTTCCCTGATGGCTAATGATGTTGAGCATTTTTTTAAGTATTTCTCTTCCATTCCTTATTTTCACTGTATATTAGACTTCTTTCCCATAGAGGCTTGGTGAAGATCCTTTCCCATTCTGTAGGCATTCATTTTGTTTTGATGGCAATGTCCTTTGCTTTACAGAATATTTTCAGTTCCATGAGGTCCCATTTACTGATTGTTGTTCTTAGAGACTGTGTTGTCCGTGTTCCCCAGTTTTTCTTCTGACATATTTAATGCATCTGGTTTTATGTTGAGGTCTTTGATCCACTAGGACTTTAGTTTTGTGCAGTGTGATCAGTATGGATCTATTTGCACTCTTCTATATGTAGAGATCCAGCTAGACCAGCATCATTTGTTGAAAATGTTATCTTTTTTCCCATTTTATGGTTTGACATCTTTCTCAAAACTCAGGTGTCCATAAGTGAATGGATTTATTTCTGGGTCCTTTATTCAGGTCCATTGATTCTCCATTCTGTTTCTATATTAGTACCATGAAGTTTTTATTACATTGAGATCAAGGATGGAGTTACCTGCAGAAGATCTTTTATTATAGAGGATTTTTTTTTTTTAGAAATTCTGGGTTTCATTTTTTTATATATGAAGTTGAGAACTTTTCTTTCAATGTCTGCAGAGAAGTCTGTTGGTATTTTGATGGAAACTGCATTGAATCTGTAGATTGCTTTTGGTAAGATGGCCATTTTTGCTATGTTAAGCCTGCCAAGCAATGAGCATGGTAGAACTTTACATATTCTGATATCTGCTTCTAATTCTTTCTTCAGAGACTTGAAAATTTTTTCATCCAAGTCTTTGACTTGCTTTTTAAGGTCATACCAAATACATAAAAGATATCATGCACTATGATCAAGTAGGCTTCATCCAAGGTATGCAGGGGTGGATAAGTATATGGAAATCCATCAATGTGTTCCACCATATTAAAAAAAATGAAAAAAAAAGATAATCTCCTTTGATGCTGAAAAGCATTTTACAAAATCTGACATCCATTAGAGATCACAGATTCAAGGCACATAAATGAATATATTAAACACAATATACAGAAAGCCTATAGCCAACATCAAATTAAACTGAGAGAAACTGAATGCAATCCCACTTAAATCAGGGACAAGGCTGCCCACTCTCTCCATATCTCTTCAACATACATCTGGTAGTCCTTGCTATAGAAATAAGAAAATTAAAGGATTTCAAAGGGATACAAATCAGAAAGGATGAATTCAAAGTATCACTATTTGCAGATGAAATGATAATATGCCTTAGTGAAGCCAAAAATTCTACCAGGGAACTCCTACAGCTGATAAACGCCCTCAGCAAAATAGCTGGATACAATATTAACTAAAAAAAAATCAGTAACACTCCTGTATACTAAAGATAAAAGGGCTGAAAGAAATTAGGGATGTAGGAGAAGATGGAGGGAATTATAGGGGACATGGCAATTCAAGTCACAAGGAGGTAGGAGAAGATGGAGGGAATTCTAGGCTAAAAGAATGTTTTTATCCTGAAAGTTTGTCATTCAATACAATGATTAAAGTCCCAGGAAATTCCAAGGACTAAAGAACAGGACTTACAATCTTCCGGGGGGAAAACATGGAATATATCCACAAAGGAATATAATTCAGCTAAGAAAATGACAAGATCTTTTCAGGCAAATAGATGGAACCAGGAAAAATCATCGTGGGTGAAGCAACTAAAATGCAGAAAGACAAATATGGTATGTATTTGCTTATTAGGAGGTCTCCTAATAGTATGGGATTAAGTTTCAAGACATCTCTTGTAACCAAACCAGTCTTCCATAGGGGGATTGGATAGCAGTTAATTGAGTTGTTGGGCCAGGGCACCCTACCGACATTTTCAAGCAATTCAAGCTGTTGTTCTTAAGATATATTGCTCTCAACTGATATTGACCTCAACTGATAGATCAATGCCACGTTCTTGAATCTGCAAAGATGTTTCCTTCTGCATCAAATGGGATTTCATAGAGATCCACAGTCCAATATTATGCAGAAAGAGTCCTTAAAACACTGACCTCTAAATGAGATTTTCCTATGAAATTCTCCCTCCCCTCAGATGAAGGATAGAACTCTCTAGGATTGATGGCTTCTTCTTGGGGGTGGGGCCAGTGTTCAGCAAGGATGACCTCAGTTTTCTTTAAGTTTTCTGAGACTTTAATTATTTCCAATGAGTATATGTACAACACTTATTGCAATTGATATATTTTACAGAAAAAAAAAGAGTGAATGGAATTTTATGTAAGAAGTGAGAAATAGTAAGAGCTGGAGAGGACAGGAACTCCACAAGGAGAGCAACAGAACAAGAAAATTTGAATACAGGGAACTTCCCAGAGACTCATTCTCCAACCAAGGACTATTCATGGAGATAACCTAGAACCCTGACAATGCAGCCACTTCTGATGAGAACTGATAGACTAAGATCAGAAAGAAGGAGAGGAGGACCTCCCCTATCAGTGGACTTGGGAATGGGTATACATGCAGAAAGGATGTGGGGGAGGGTGGAACCAGAATGGGAGGAGGGAGGGACTTATGGGGGGATATAAAATGAATAAAGTGTAATTAATAAAAGTTAAGTAAAAAATTAAAAAAAATAGTGTGGCACATAGGTAGGAATTTGAATCTGGGAACAATAGAAAACAGTGTATATATACAATATGAAATTCCCACATAATCAATAAAAATAATATGTTGACACCTTTTACAATCACTTTTAACATGGAGAAATTATTTCACTAAAGGAGGGCATAGTTTGATTTGTCAGGAGTGCTTTCCAGGAATTCATTACATAGCAGAGAATCTTTGCCTTGAACTAGTCATTACCCAGCTATGTCTGACCCCATGAGCTCAAGTTGGCATTTCTGAACAAGGAGACCTGTCTCTATCACTACATTTAGAGCATTTCTCTGGAGAACCACAGCAGGTAATACAGCTGCGTTTGTATTCTAGGAATATAACTCCCACCCATTTCTCTGTCCTGATGGCCCAGTTTTAACAAACAGTAAGCCCTGGACCAGGAAGATTTCTCACTGATCATTGAGTATCAAGATACAACTGCCCATCCAGCTAGGTCAGCCAAGACAACTCTGCTCATAGAGGGTTGGCAACACTAGTGTGGAATAGCACCAGCTCTCATATCACCTCTTGCCCTTCAGTTTTCCTTATATAGATACCCATATTTCTCTATTACAGCTAAACCAGTTGCAGGAATTAATCTGGTTTCCTCTTTTCCCTGTTCTTTAAGACTCAATACCCCAGTGAACCCTAGACTCTACCTGTGATTTATATCCATAAGAATGTGAAGGTCTATTTAGAGAGTACACTATTAACTGCTTAGTTCAAAGTCACAACCTAGGAAATTTCAGATTCAATGCCACAGTTGGAGACCACCTTCTTATTCAGTACATTCCCCTTTATCCCACATCACCTTAAAGATTCCCTACTTAGGAAGCAGTCCAATTAAATGAACATTAAAGTTTCATTTCCTACCTGATATTGTCACAGAGGTAATCAGGAGTAAAGGTGTAGGATCTGGATAAAGAGATGAGATAAAGGCTTCTTGGGATTCACAAAAAAAAAAAAAAAAAAAAAAATCACTTGTTCAAAGGATCAGAGATCCTGGACACTGAGCAAAGTTTGTTTGCTCATCTCTATGGAAAACTCAAGATTCTCTCAGGTGCTGATTGGCTGAGAGGGAGAATGATGCCATGCAAAAGGTGAAAGCCAGTGAGAGTTTCAGGAGCCAGTTTTTAAAAGGACATAGTGGACAGCCTGCTTGAGAGAAAGGCCCTACATCCTCTATCTAGGCAGCTAAAAGCACATAACACAGAAATGACAATTCTTGTGTTCAATACTCTTAGTTTAGGAAAAGTGTGAAATATTTCTTTCAACTGTTCATTAATAAATTCACATGTCCTTGACACGTGAGTTTTACATTATCACAGATTCCATTATTAATTGTTAAAAGCACAGATATGTCCTCAGTCAGTGAATTACTGTCAAAATGCTCCTTGAGTAAAGTAATTCTTTGAATAAATAGTATTTAATTGGGTCCTTGCTTATATTTTTACTAGACTCTACATAATGTGCCACCAGCAATCACTCGTCTTATGGTAGTCCTTTAGCAGAACTGAGAGCTTTTCATACTGATCCACAAGCAGCAGGCAGAGAGAGGCAGAATAAGGGTGATAGAAAAAGAAAGAGCTAGAAAGACAGATTCAGAAATAGAGAGAACCAGACCAACAGAAACAAATATATAAAGTAACAGATACTGAGAGACACAGACTTCATTATGTCTGATCACTTTCATTGGCATATCAACCTTACAGCACACCCTTCTAAAATGTAACTTCAATAGGAATTATATTATCCAACAAGGCCATATCTCCAAACACTTCCCAGACATTTGCTCACTGGGGACTAAACATGTAAATAAATGAACTTCAATGGGACATTACAATTCAAATCATCAGGAATGGAAGAAAATGGAGGGAGTTCAAGACTAAATAACATAGATATTTTGATACTTTGTCATTCAATAGAATGATTAAAATCCCAGCATATTCCAAGGACTAAAGAACAGGACTGAAAATCTCCTTTGGGAAAAATATGGAATATTTCCATAATGGAGTCTTGTTCAGCTAAGAAAATGATATCATGAACAGTTTGAGGAAAATGGATGTAACCAGGAAAAATCATCCTGGATGAATAACAAAAATGCAGAAAGACAAATATGGTATGTATTCACTTAAGAGGTCTCATAATAGTTGGGGATAAAGTTCCAAAAGGCAGTCAATTGTTAAACCACTCTAGCACTAGGGGAATTGGGTGGTAGTGAATTGAGTTGTTGGGCCAGGTCGTCCTGGAAATTTTCAAGCAATCCAGGCAGTTGTTTTTAAAATATGTTGCTCCCTACCCTCAACTGATAGATTAATATCATGTTCTTATATTCACAAAGATACCTCCTTCAGCACCAATTGGGATTATATACAGAGATCCACATTATGATATTATGCAGAGAGAGACCTTAAAACACCCAGATCTAAATGGGTTTCCCTATGAAATTTTCCCTCCTCCAGAGCTCCTGGCAGCATGCAGGAGAGGAGGCACGAAGAGCGTCAGAAGTACACGTAATTAAAGACACATGGAGAAAAATGCTGTGAGATACAGGCCACACAGGAAGATGATGCAGCCAGCCTTGATAAGACCTGATAAGCTAGTTTCAGATATAAGTGTGTGGAGGGCCTCCCCTACAAGGAAACTGAGACTGGCATAGGGGTAGATGAAGGAGGCTGGTGGGGGGAACTGGAAGGAGAAGGGGATTGGGCAGCAGACAGGATTCAAAATGAATAAATTGTAATAAATAAATATATAAGAAAAACTGTGACCAAGTTGATGAAGTATAGAGCTCTTCAGGATTTATTGCTTCTTCTTGGAGTTGGTACCAGGGTACAGCAAGGATAAACTCATTTTTCTTTAAGGGACATGGCTTGGAGACTCTGATCATGTTCTAATTACTATATGATCAACACATAATTTAACTGATATATTTTAAAGAAGAAATAATTCATTGAGACACATGGGAAGTATATTATGATTTCACAATTGTATACTGACATCATACTGCTATTATCATTGTAAAATGGTATTATGAATTCATAATGGTGTTAAGACATAAATGGTGTATGATATCACAATGGATTTTGACATCAAAATGATATTATGACTTTCTGAGCAGTATGACTTCACAATGATATTAAGACATCACAATGCGATGTTATTAGGACATTACAAAGCCATAATGACATCAAAATTCATCTTGACATCCCAATGCTATTATAACATCACAATAGTATTATGACTTCACACTGGTATTATGACATCAACATGTTATTAAGACACCACAATGCTCTATCGTCATGATTGTTGTATGATATCACAAAGGAATTTTGACCTCAAAATGCTATTATGACTTCACAATGTAGTTATGACATCACATGTTATGATTACATCACAATGCTATTATGACATGATGATTGGGTTATGATATCACAATGGAATGATGACATTACAATTCTATTATGTCTTCACAACTGTATGACTTTACAAAAATATTAGGACAGAACAATGCTATGTTGACATCACAATGCTATTTATGACCTAAACATACTATTATGACAACACAAATGTATGACATCTAACTATTATGACATCACAATAATATGACATCACAAAGGTTTTATGAAATCAGAATGGTGTTATGACATCTTAATGGTATTATGAAGGAACAATGCTATTATGACAACACAAAACTATTATGACATCAAAAAGCTTTTATGACATCACAATCATTTGACATCTAATGCTATTATGAGTCAAGATGATATGATATCACAATGTATTAGGAAACGGCAAAGCTATTTTGACATCCTAAATCTATTATTACATCACAAAACTATGATGACAACACAATGCTATTATTCTATGACAATGATTTTTATGACATCACAATGCTATTATGACATCACAATTCTATTATGATATCACAATGTTATTATGACATAACAATGCTATTATGCTGTTAAAATATTATGATGACTTCACAATCCTTTTATTATACCACAGTTCTATTTCAACATGATTGTGGTATGACAACACAATGGAATTTGTACATCAAAATGATATTATCACACCAAATTGTATTATGTCTTAATAATGCTATTATGACAGCACAAGGCTATTATCATAACACAATATTATTATGACATGATTGTGGTATGACATCACAATGGAATTTTGACACACAATGCTTTTATGATATCACCATGTTATTATGACATCACAATGCAATGATGATATCATATGGTACAATGAAATTTTGGCATCACAAATGTATAATGACATCACAATGCTATTTTATCATTACAATGTTTTATGACCTCACAATTATATTATGACATCACAGTGCTTTTATGCTATCACAAAGGTGTCATTACTTCACAATGCTATTATGGCATTCCAGGGATATTATGATATGACAGTGTTATGATATCCAAATGGTATTACTAAGCCCAATTTTATTATGACATCACAATTATGTTATGACTTCACAATGGTATTATGACTTCACAATGGTACTATTACATCTCAATACTATGAGGACATCACAATTCCATGAAGACATCCTGATACTCTTATTTCAACACAATGCTATGATTAAATCACAGTGCTATTATGTCATCAAATGGTATTCGGACATCACAATACTATGATGATATCACAATGCTATGATGACATCACAATAGTATGAGATTACTATGCCATGATGAAATCACATTGACATTATGACATCCCAATATTATTATAATATCACATTGGTGATAATATCACATTGGTGTCATGAGATCTCAATGCTATTATGACATTACAATGATTTGACATTACAAAGGTTTTATGACATAATATTATTATGAAATCACAATGTTATTATTACAACAATTAATATCATGACATCCTAATGGTTTTATGATTTCACAATGGTATTATGACATCACAATGATATTATGAGCTCACATTATTATTGTGACATCCAAATGGACTTATGATTTCAGCATGGTATTGTAACATCTCAAACTTATTATGACAACACAATGTTACTGTGGCACTAAAAGTTTAATGAATATGAACTAAAGAAATTTGGGAACATGGCTGGAGATGTAGCTCAGAGGTAAAGAACAGTAGTTACTCTTAAAGATGTCCTTCTTTAATTCCCAGAAACCACAACGTGGCTCACAAATATTTATAATAAGATCTGGTGCCCTCTTTCAGCATGCAGGCAGAACACTGTATATATATATATATATATATATATATATATATATATATATATATACTGTTATATATATTTACATATAAATATATATACAGTGGTATATATATTTATATATAAAATAAATAAGTAAATGAATTGTTGGTAAAATGTCTTTTTGGAATTACCTATATATACATATTACCTATATTCATTCAAATGCTGATATCTGTCCCCCACTCTTTGTTTTCTATCCAGAAATTGCAATGTGATGGCTTATTCTGCGCATCACCTGTCTCAGGTTTCTGTAAACATGCCACCATTTGTTCTCTGTATTTTCAATAAAACAACTAGCTACAATGCTGAGCAATGGAGAGGATAGGGTGGGACATCCTAGCCCATAGTGGGAGGAAGAGGAAGGAAGCAGGGGATGAGAATTGGAGAATCAGGAGACCACATGTAGAGATGGACCATACGTAAGATATGACTAAAAGCACTGGTAATGAGTGAAATCTAAATGTTAGGAATCTATGTGGTCTTGGAGGTTTAGGATGAAATAACTATTGCCCAGCATTGTGTTCTAGGTTAATTAAATAATTCACAGTCTCTGTGTCATGATTTGGGTATACAACTGTTTTAGGAATAACCGCTGCTTAACTAAAATTATTTCAATAGTAAATATTAATAGATATAAACAAGGGCCAAGGTCATCCTATAGAAACATTCAAGAAACCCAGTCTGTTGTTATTAAAATATGCTGCTCTCTGCCCTCAACTAATATATCATTGCCAAGTTCTTGGATCTACAAAGATGCTTCCTTCTTCATCAAATCAACTTGCATACAGAGACCCACAGTCCAATATTATGCAGAGAGAGACCTTACTACACCAGCTATAAATGGGATTTCCCTATTAAATTCTCCCTCCCCACAGAGCTCTGGGAAGCCTACAGGAGAGAAGGCAGGAAGAGTGTCATCAGTAGAGGGAATTGAGGACACAAGGAGAACAAATCTCTGATAATCGGCACACAGAGGAAGATGATGAGACCTGATAATTAGGGTCAGATAGAAGTGTGAGGAAGACCACAACTATCAGGGCAAATTTAGAAATTGCAAAGGTGAAGAAGAAGGAGACTTAGTGGTAGTGGAAGAAGATAAGTGAGAGGGCAGCAGAGGGGATATGATGTAAACAAATCATAATAAATAAAAACATAAGGAAAACTGTGATCAAGATGATGAAGTACAGAGTTCTTCAGGACTGATGGCTTCTTCTTGGGCTGGTGGCAGCATGCAGGAAGGATGAACTCATTTTTTTAAGGGACCTGGCACTGAGACTCTCATTATGTTTCAATGAGTATATGAACAACACATTCTTCAATTGATGTATTTAATTTTTTTTTTTTTTTGGCACTCATGGGTAGGAATTTGAACCTGGAGAAAGGGAAAAGTAGTGTAATATACATTATATAAAATATCCAAATAAGAAAAAAAATATGTTGTCCACTTTTACATGGAGAAAAGATTCTGCTACAGGAGGGCAGATTTTGACTTTGTAAGCCATTAACTAGTGTTTACCCAGCTATGTCAGACACCAAGAGGTCAGGTGGCACCTCTGAACAAGCAGTCCTGGTACTATCTCTACAGTTTTTCTGGAAGATCTTAGAAGGAAACACAGCTACTCCTGTATCTTAGGCATATAACAGAGACATATTTCTTTGTCCTGATGCCACAGATTTAACTCTAAAATCCAGAATCAGGAAGGTACTTCACTGACCACTGAGTAGGATATAGCTGCCAATTCAGCCTAGTCAGCCAAGGCAACCCTGCTCATAGTGGGTTGGCAAAACTAGTGTAAAATAGCACCAGATGTCAAAGAGTTTATTGGCCCTCAGTTCTCATTTTACATACACTGATATTTCTCAGTTTTGGCCAAATCAGGCCCAGAAATTATCTTGTTTCCTTTTCTTTTCCCTGCTCTTAAAGACTCAGTACCACAGAGAATTCTAGATCCTTCCAGCCTATTATATCAATAAGAATGTGAAGGTACATTTAGTAATTATGGTAGTAACTGCCAAGTTCAAAATGAAAACCTAGGAATTTTCAGATCGAAGACAACAGTAGGAGTTCTCATTTGGTACAGCTCTTTAATCCCATGTCACTTTGAAACTTCTCTATTTAAAAGCTGTCCATTAAATAGACATTAAAGATTCTTTTACTATTTGACATTGTCACAGAGGTAAACAGGAGTAATGGTGTATGATGTGGATAAAGGTATGAGAAAAAGGCTTGTTGGGTTTCACAAGAAGAGGTCACCTGTGCACAGGATCAGAGATACTGGACACTGACTAAATATTGTTTGCTCATCTCCATGGAAACCTCAAGATTCTCTCAGATGCTGATTTGTTAAAAAGTAGGATAATGTCATGAAACAGGTGAAAGGCAGTAAGAGGTTTGGGAGCCAGTTATTAAAGGGCCAATTGGACAGCCTGCCTGAGAGAAAGGCTGAAATGCCCTATATGTCTCATTCTGGACAGCTTCAAGCACACAACCCAGAGATAACAGTTCCTGTGTACAATACTCTTAGTTCAGGAAAAATGTTACATATTTCTTTCAAGTGTTCATTAATACAGTAATGAATCCTTGACATGTGACTTTCACATCATCACAGGTTCCATTATTATTTATTAAATGCTAAGATATGTCCTCAGTCAGTGAATTACTTACTGTAAAACTGCTCCATGTGGACAGCAACTCTTTGAACCAAAAGCTTATAATTGGGACCATGCTTATATGTTTAAAGAGAACATCAAGGATGACACATCAGCAAGCACACACCTTTTTAAGTCCTTCAGCAGAACTAAGAGCTTTCCATACTGAACCACACTGGCAGGCAGAGAGAAAGAGACAGTGAAAGGAAAGACACAGTGAGATAGAGAGACAGATATAGAAAATAGACCGAGACTGACAAAATAAATAAATAAAGTGACTGAGAGACAGAGACTCCATTCTTTCTGGTCAATTTCATTGGCATATCAACCTCAAAACATACCATCTTATAACTCCAATAGGAATTATATTATTTATCTAGGCCATACCTCCTAAACCATCCAAGAAATTTCCTCAGTAGGGACTAAACATGTAAATAGATGAGCTTCAATTAGATTTTGCAATTGAAATCATGAGGAAGTGATAGAAGATGGAGGGACTTCTAGGCTAAAAGAACATAGTTTATCATTCAATAAAATGATTAAAGTCCAGAAACTTCCAAGTTCTAAAGAACAGGGCTGACATTCTCTATTGGGGAAAGTATGGAATATTTCCATAATAGAGTATTACTCTGCTAAGAAAATGACATCATGATATTTTCAGGCAAATGGATGAAACCAGGAAAAATCATCCTGGGTGAAGTAACTAAAATGAAGAAAGAAAATATGGACTGTATTCACTTATTAGGATGTCTCCTAATAGTGGAGGATAAAGTTCCAAAAGGCCATCTTTTGTGAACAAACCAGTCTTAAAACTTGGTTGATTGGGTAACAGTTAATTGAGTTTTGGGGCCAGGGCATCCTAAGGACATTTTCAAGCAACCTAGGCTTGTTATTTAAATATGTTGCTCTCTGCCTTCAACCTATAGATCAGTTGCATGTTTATGTATCTAAAGTGATGCTTTCTTCTTCCTCAAATGGGATTCCATACAGACACCCACAATCTGATATTATGCAGAGAGAGACCTCAAAACACCAACCTCTAAATGGGATTTCACTATGAAATTCTCCCTCATGTCAGAGCTCTAGAGGCCTCCAGGAGAGGAGGAAGAAAGACTATCATAGGTAGAGGGAATTTAGGTCACAGTTCCCAGAGAATCAGGCAGCAAGAGAAAATAATGAAGCCAATCTTAATGAGACCTGATAAACTGGGGTCAGATACAAAGAGGTAATTAGAGAAAGGCGTAAGGGTAGAAGAAAGAGGGTGGGACTGGAAGTAGATGAGAGAGGGGGCATCAGAGGGGATACAAAGAGAACAAATCCCAAATCTGAATAAATAAATACATAAGAAAAACTGATCAAGATGAAGAAGTATAGAGCTCTTCAGGACTTACAGCTTCTTCTTGGGGATGGTACCAGGGTATGGTCAGGATGAACTCAGTTGTCTTTAAGGGACTTGGTTATGATCATGTTACCGATGAGTATATGAATAGCACATACTTCAGTTGATGTATTTTAAAGAAAAAAAAATAGTGTGACACATGGGTACGTACTCAAACCTGGGAGCAATAAAATAGGATTATAATATATGTTATATGAAATTCCCACATATTCAGCAAAATAATGTGTTGAAAACTTTTACAGTGACTCTTACCATGGAGAAAAGATTCCTCTAAAGGAGGGCTTTTGTTTGCATTTTTATGGCAGGCTCCCCAGGAACTCAATGTAGCAGAGAATCTCAGCCATGAACATGTGGTTATCCATCTACCTCAGACCCCGTGACTCAGGTGACACCTCTGAACAAGCACTAACAGTATGTTTAGAGGAATTGTCTCCAGGACCACAGGAGGAAACACAGCTGCTCTTGTGTCCTAGGCACATAATACAGACCTATTTCTCTATCCTGAAGACCCAGGAATAACTGTAAAACACACAAACAAGTGGTTACTCACTGACCACTGGGTAGGGCACAGCTGCTGATCCTGCCAGATTAGCCAAGGCAACCTTGCTCATATAGGGTTGGAAACACTGATATGGAACAGCAGCAGCTGTCAAATCATTTATTGCCCCTCAATTCTCCTTTTTTACTTACAGATATTTTACTTTTTTTTTCAGCAAACCAGTCCCAGGAATTATCTAGTTTCCTTCTCTTTCCTCTGCTCTTAATATTCCATAACTCAGGAAACCCTAGACCTTGCCAGCCTATTATATCAATATGAATGGGAAGGTACATTTAGGCAGTAAGCCAGTAACTGCTCAGTTCAAAGTCACAACCTAAGAAATTTCAGATCCAACATCACAGTAGAAAATCACTTTGTCATTCAGTACATTCTCTTTCATCCCACATCATGTTGAAGGTTGCCTACTTAGGAAGCTGTCCAATTAAATAAATACTAAAGTTTCATTTCCTACCTGATATTGTCACAGAGATAAACAGGAATAAATGTGTGAGATCTGGATAAAGAGATGAGATAAAGACTTGATGGGTTTCACAAGAAAAAGTCACATATGCACATTATCAGAGATATTGGACACTGAGGAAAGTTTGTTTACTCATCTCCATGGAAACCTCAAGATTCTCTCAGGTGCTGATTGGCTGAGAGGGAGAATGATGCCATGCAAAAGGTGAAAGCCAGTAAGAGTTTCTGGAGCCAGTTATTAAAAGGGTCAAGTAGACAGCCTTCTTGAGAGAAAGGCTGAGCAGCCTTACATTCCTCAATCTGGGCACCTGAAAGCACAACACACAGATGTCAGTTCCAGTGTCCAAGACTCTTAGTTCAGGAAAATTGTCACATATTTCTTTTAAGTGGTCATTAATAAAGTCACGTTTCCTTGACATGTGAATTTTACATTATCACAGATTCAATTATAATTTATTGAATGTACAGATATGTCCTCAGGCAGTGAATTACTTACAGGGAAAATATTCACTACCAAGACAACACTTTGAATAAAAAGTATTTAATTGGATCCTTGCTTATATTTTTAAAGATACCATCCAGTATGTCAGGTCTGCATGCAGTCATCTTGTTGCAGTCATTCAGCAGAACAGAAATCTTCTCCTACTGAAACACAAGTGGCAATGGAGAGAGAGGGAGAATGACAGACAGAGAGAGAAAGAGGTAGAGAAAGTGATTCAGAAATTTAGAGACCAACACAGACAGAAACAAGAATATAACGTGGCAGAGACTGAGAGACAGAGACTCTATTCTGTCTGGTCACTTTCTTTGGCACATCAACCTCACAGCATACCCTCCTATAATATAACTCTAATAGGAATTATGTTGTCTAACAAGGCCATACCTCCTAACACTTCCCAGAAATTACCTCAACAGAGCCTTAGCATGTAAACAGATGAGCTTCACATTGACATAGCAATTCTAATTACCAGGAAGCAGAAGAAGATGGAGGGACTTCTAGGTTAACAGCACATAATTATCCTAACAGCTTGTCATTGAATACACTGATTAAAGTCCCAGCAAATTCCAAGGACTAAAGAACAGGAGTGACAATTGCCTTTGGGAAAAATGTGGAATATTTTCATAACAGAATATTCTTCAGCTAAGAAAATGAAAAGATATATTCAGGGACATGGATGGAACCAGGAAAAAAAAATCCTGTGTGAAGTAATTAAAATGTAGAAAGACAAATATGTATTTGCTTATTTTGAGGTCTTCTAATAGGGGCAGAAAAAGTTCCAATAGGCTATCTATTTTGGCCAAACCTATCTTCCACTAGGGTGATTGGGTGGCAGTTAATTGAGTTGGTGCCAGGACATCCTACAGGAATTTTAAAACAACCCAGGCTGTTGTTATTAAAATATGTTGCTCTCTGCCATGTTCTTCTAACCACAAAATGGCTTCCTTCTCCATCAAATATGATTGCATCCAGTGCTATAATATACAGAGACCTTAAAACACCTAGCCCTAAATGGGATTTCCAATCAGAGCTCTGGGAAGACTTCAGGAGAGTGGACATGAAGACTGTCATAAAGAAGAGGAAATTGAAGACACAAGGAGAACAAAGCCCTGAGAATCAGGACACAGAAGAAGATAATGCAGCCATCCTTGAGGAGACCTAATAAGCTAGGGTCAGATAGAAGGGGGAGGAGGACCACCCCTACCAGGGTACTAGAGAAAGAACATAGGTGTAGAAGAGGAGAGTGGGTGGAACTGGAAATGAGAAGAAGGATGGACCAGCAGAGGGGATACAAAGTGAACAAAACAAAATAAATAAATACATAAGAAAATTTGTGATCAAGGTGATGAAGTATTAAACTCTTCAGAACTGATGGCTTTCTTTTCTTGGTGGTGTCAGGGTGTGGCAAGGATGAACTCAGTTTTCTTTAAGGGCAATGGAACTGAGATTCTGATCAAATTCCAATGAGTATATAACACATAATTCAATTGAAATATTTTACAGAAAAACAAATTTTTAGTTTGACACAGAGATAGGAATTTGAAACTTGAAGCCATGGAAAAGGAAGGTAATATATGTTATATGAAATTCCCACATAATCAATGAAAATACTATGCTGACAATTTTTTATAATGACTATTAACATGTAAAAAAAAGAATCCACAAAAGGAGGGCAGAGTTTGACGGTGTAAGGCATGCTTTCCAGGAACTCAGTATGTATCAGAGAATCAGAGCCATGAACTAGTGTTTACTGAGCTACATCAGACCCCATGAGCACAGGTGGCATTTCTGAACTAGCCCTGGTACAAACACTACATTTAGAGGGTTTTTCTGGGAGACAACAGCAGAAAATACAGTTCCTCTTGTGTCCTAAGCCTCTGACACCAAAACATTTCTCTGTCCTGATGGCCTAGTTTTAACTCTAAACCCCAGGACCAGGATGATTTCTCACTAACCATGGAGGAAGACACAGCTGCAAATCCAGGCAGGTCATTCAAGGCATCCCTGCTAATAGAGGTTTGGCAACAGTAATTTTGAATACCAGCTGTCAAAGAGTATATTGCCCCTCATTTATACTTTTAAATGCATTGATTTTTCTCTGTTTCAGCCAAATCAGGCCCAGGAATTGTCAGGTTTCCTTCTCTTTTTCCTACTCTTAAAGACTCAATACCCTAGGGAACCTTAGACTCTGCCCAGGCTATTATATCAGTAAGGATGTAAAGGTACATTTAGGAAGTACACCAGTAAATGCACAGTTCAAAGTCACAACCATGGAAAATTAAGATCCAAGACCACAGAAGAAGACCACCTTGTCATTCAGTACATTCCCCTTAATCCCACTTCATTTTGAATCTTCATTACATAGGAAGCTGTCTAGTTAAATAAAGTTTTTTTTTTTTTCCTACGTGAGATTGTCACAGAGGTAAACAGGAGTAAATGTGTGGGATCTGCATAAAGTGATGAGATAAAGGCTTTTTGGGTTTCACAAGAAAATGTGACCTGTGAACAGGGTCAGAGATACTGGACACTGAGGAAAGTTTGTGTACTCATCTCCATGGAATACTCAAGAAACTCTAAGGAGTTGATTGGCTGAGATTGAGAATGATGTCATTAAACTGGTGAAACCCAGAGAGAGTTTCAGGAGCCAGTAATCAAAAAGGCTAAGTGGAAAGCCTACTTGAGAGAATGATGAGCAGCCCTGCATGCCTCAATCTGGGCAGCTGAAATCACACAACTAACAGGTCACAATTCCTGTGTCCAAGACACTTAGTTCAGCAAAAGTGTTACATATTTCTTTTAAGTGGTCATTACTAAAGTCATGTTTCCTTGACATGTGACTTTTATGTAATCACAGATTCCATTATTTGTTAAATACACAGGTATGTCCTCAGTCACTGAATTACTTACTGGAAAATGCTCCCTGACCTAGGCAATTCTTTGATCAAAAAGCTTTTAATTAGGACCTTGCTTATAGTTTTACAGAGACAGTCCAAGATGTCATGTCAGCCAGCATGTTGTAATCCTTGTTGTAATCCTTCAACAGAACTGAGAGCTTTTCATACTGAGCCACAAGCAGCAGGCAGAGAGAGGGAGACAGACAGAGACACAGAGAGAAATAGCTAGAAGGACAGATTCGGAAATGGAGAGACCTAGACCAAAAAAAAAAAAAAAAAAAGACAGTGTAAAGTGACAGAGACCTAGAGACTCCATTCTGTATGGTCACTCTCATTGGCATATTGAACTCAAAGCACACCCTCCTATAATATAAATCCAATAGGGATTATATTATGTAAGAAGTCCATAACTCCTAATGCTTCCCAGACAATTTCTCACTAGGGATTCAAAATTATGAGCTTCAAGGGGACATTGCAGTTCAAATCACCAGGTAATGGAAGAAGATAATCAACTTCTAGGCTAACAAAACACAAAATATAGTTATCCTGATAATTTTTCATTCAATATAATGATTAAAGTTCCAGCAAATTCCAAGTTCTAAAGAACAAAACTTACAATTTCATTCAGGGAAAATGTGTAAAATTTCCATAATGGATTATTATTCAGCTAAGAAAATGGCATCATGATATTTTCAGGCAAATGGGTGGAACCAGGAAAAAATCATCATGGGTGAAGTAATTAAAGTGCAGAAAGACAAATATGATATGTATTCACTTATTAGGATGTCTCCTATTACAGGGGAATATAGTTCCAATTGGCCATCTATTGTGACCAAGCCAGTCTTCCACTAGGGCTTATGGGTGGCAGCTAATTGAGTTGCTGGTTAGGGCACACAAGAAAACATTTTCAAGCAACCCAGGCTGTTGTTATTAAAATACATTGCTCTCTTCCCTCAACTGACAGATTAGTCAAATGTTCATGGATCCACAAAGATGTTTCATTCTACATCAAATTGGATTGCATACAGCGACTCACAGTTCAAAATTAGGCAGAGATAGACCTTAAAACACCTACCTCTAAATGGGATTTCACTATGAAATTCTCCCTACCCTGAGAGCTCTGGGAAGCCTGCATGAGAGGAGGCAGGAGGAGTGTCATAAGTATAGGGAATTGAGGACACAAGGATAAAAATGCCCTGAGAATCAGACCACAGAGGAAGAGGATACATCCAGCCTTGATGAGACCTGATAAGCTATAGTCAGATAGAAGGGGGAGAAGGTCCTTCCAAATCAGAGAACTAGAGAAATGGCATAGGGTAGAAGAAATAGGGTGGGTGGGACTGGAAGGATAATAGGGAGGGGGAGGAAAGGGAATACAAAGGGAACAATTTCTAATAAATAAATGCATAAGAGAAACTGTGATCAAGGTTATGAATTATAGAGCTCTTCAGGACTGATGGCTCTTCTTGGGGGTGGTGCCAGCATGCAGCAAGGATGAACTCAGTTTTCTTTAAGGGACTTGGCAATGAGACTCTGATCATGTTCTAATGAGTATATGAACATCACACACTTCAATTGATGTATTTTAAAGAAAAACAAATTTGAGTGTGACACATGGGTAGGAATTTGAACATGGGAGCAATGGAATAGGATTAAAATGTACATTATATAAAAGTCCCACAAAAATACTATGTTGACAACTTTTACAATGACTTTTAAGATGGAGAAAAGGTTCTGTTGAAGGAAGACAGAGTTTGAATCTATAAAGCCTATTTTCCACAAACTCATAGTGGAGCACAGAATCCTAGCTATGAACTATTGGTTACCCAACTACCTCAGACCACTCAGTTGGCACCTCTGAACAAGCAGCCCTGACACTAACACCAAGGTTAGAGTCTTTCTCTGGAATACAAAAGCAGGAAACACTGCTCCTCTTGTGTCCTAGGCATATAAAAAGGAAACATTTCTCTTTTCTGAAAGCCCAGTTTGAATTGCAAACCTCAGCAACAGGAGAGTTCCCCACTGATCCAAGAGGAGGACATGGCTGCCTATCCAGGAAGGTCAGCCAAGGCAACCATGCTCAAAGAGGGCTGGCAACACTAGTGTGGAAGAGTACCAGCTTCCAAATAATTTATTGCCCCTAAGTTCTCCTTTTACACTCACCAATTTACATTGTTTCAGCTAGACCAGTCTGGGAATTGTCGGGTTTCCTTCTCTTTTTCCTGATCTCAAAGATTCAATACCCCAGGAAAGTGTACACCCTGTCAGCCTATTATATCAATAAAATGTTAAAGGTACATTCAGTGAATACACCAGTAGCTGTTCAGTTCAAAGTCACAACCTAGGAAATTTCAGATGGAACACTACAGTGTGAGACCCAATTGTCATTCTATACATCCCCTTAATCCCATATCACTTTGACACTTTCCTACTTAGGAAGCTGTCCAATTAAATAAACATTAAACATTCCTTTCTTAACTGAAATTGTCACAGAGGTAAAGAACAGTAAATGTGCAGAATCTCCATGAAGAAATAAGTTAAAGGGTTGTTGCGATTCAGAAGAAAATGTCAAGTGTGCACAGGATCAGAGAACATTTGTTTACTCTTCTCCATGGAAACCTCAAGATTCTCTCATGTGCTGATTGGCTGAGAGGGAAATAGGAAGGCTGCACACTCTCATATCTCCTCAATGTAGTTCTGGAAGTCCTTGCTAGAGAAATAAGATAATTGAAGGAGAATAAAGTATACAAATCACAAAGTAAGAAGTCAAAGCATCACTATTTGCATATGATATGATAGTATACCTGAGTGACCCCAAAAATTCTACCAGGGAACTCCTACAGCTGATAATTACCTTTAGCAAAGTGACTTGATACTAAATTAACAGAAAAAAAAAATCAGTAGCCCTCTGGTATTCAAATGACAAAAGGCCAGAAAAGGAAATTAAGGAAACAAAAGTAATTTTATTACCTAACAAGGCCATACCTCCTAACCCCAACCAGACATTTCCTCACTGGGGACTCCACTTGTAAATAAATGGGCTTCCAGGGTACATTGCAACTCAAATCACCAGGAAGTGAAAAAAGATGGACAAATTTTTTTCCTAAAGTAAACTGTTATTCTTAAAGTTTATCATTCAATACAATGATTAAAGTTCCAGAAAATTCCAAAGACTAAAGAACAGGACTGACAATCTCCTTCATGGAAAATGTGAAATATATCTATAATGGAGTGTTATTCAGCTAAGAAAATGACAACAAGATCTTTTCAGGCAAATTGTTGAAACCAGGAAAAAAATCATCCTGTGTGAAGTAAGTAAAATGGAGCAAGACGAATATGGTATGTATTCACTTATTAGGAGATCTCCTAATAGTGGGGGGTTAAGTTCCAATAGGCTATCTACTGTGACCAAAGCAATCTTCCACTAGGGAGGGCAGTTAAGTAGGTTGTTGGGCCAGGACATCCTTTTTAAATTTGCAATCCACCCAGGCTGTTACTATTATAATATTATAATTAAAATATGTTATTATTATAATATGTTGTTCTCTGCCCTCAATGGATAGATCAGTGTCATATTCTTGCTTCCAAATTGATACTTCCTTCTGCATCAAATGGGATTGCATACAGAGACCCACAGTCCCATATTATGTAGAGAGAGACCTTCAAAAACAAAGAGCTAAATGGGTTTTCCCTATGAAATTCTCCCTACCCTGAGGGCTCTGGAAAGCCTGCTGGAGAGGAGACAGGAAGAGTGTCATAATGAGAGGCAATTGAGGCCACAAGGAGAATTCTCAGGCCATAAAAGATGATGATGCAGCCAGCCTGATGAGAATTGATAAGGTAAGTTCAGATAGAAGGGGGAGGAGGGCCTTCCCTATCATAGAACTAGAGAAAGGGCATAGGGGTAGATGAAGGAGCCTGGGTGGGACTGGAAGAAAAGGGGAGGGGCAGCAGAGGGGATACAAATGAAAAAAAATAGTAATAAATAAATATATAATAAAACCTGTGATCAAGGTGGTGAAGTATAAAGCTCTTCAGGACTGATGGCTTCTTCTTGGGGGTGGTGCAAGGGTGTGGCAAGAATGAACTCAGTTTTATTTAAGGGCCTTGACACTGAGACTCTGATTATGTTCCAATGAATATAAGAAAAAATACATACTTCAATTGATGTATTTTAAAGAATAAAGAATTTAGTATGACACATGGGTAGGAATTTGAATCTGGTAGCAATGGAAAAGGAGTGTAATGTTTATTATATGATATTTCCACATAGTCAATAAAACTAATATGTTAACAACATTTACAGTGACTTTTAACATGGGGAAAAGATTCTGCTAAATGAAGGCAGAGTTTGACTTTGTAAGGCATGCTTTCTAGGAACTCATTACGTAGCAGAGAATCCTAGCCATAAACTAGTGGTTACTCAGCTACCTCGGACAACATTAGCTCAGATGGCACCTCTGAACAAGCAGTCCTGGCACTGACACTACTTTTAGAGGATTTGTTTGAAGGACAAGAACAGAAAACACAGCTTATCTTGAGTCATTGATATATAACAGAGACCCAAATCTCTGTTCTGAAGGCACATTTTTAACTTTAAACCCTAGGATGAGGAGGGTTCCTCACTGACCACTGAGTAAGACACAGCTGCCAATCCAGCCAGGTCAGGCAAAGCAACCATGCTTATTGAGGTTTGCCAACACTAGTATTGAATAGTTCCATCTGTCAAATCTTTATTTCCCTCATTTCTCTTTTTACACTCACTGATATTTCTCAATTTCAGCCAAAACAGACTCAAGAATTGTTAGGTTTCCTTCTCTTTTCCCTGCTCTTAAAGACTCAATATCCCAGGGAATCCTAGACCTTGCCCACTTATTATATCATAAGAATGTGAAGGAACATTTAGTGAGTACATGGGTAACTGGCCAGTTCAAATTCACAACCTAGGAAATTTCAGATCGAAGACAATCATAAGAGACCATCTTGTCATTTGGTACAGTCCTTTATTCCTACATTACTTTTAAGCTTTTCTACTTCATAATATGTCCAATTAAATAAACACTAAAGTTTCATTTCCTACTGAGATTCTCATAAGGTAAACAGGAGTAAAGGTGTGGCTCCTGGATAAAGAGATGAAATAAAGACTTGTTGATTTTCACAAGGAAAAATCATGTCTGCACATGGTCAGTGATACTAGATTCTGAGGAAAGTTTGTTTACTCACCTCCATGGAAACCTCAAGATTCTGTCAGGTGGTGATTGGCTGAAAGGCAGAATGATGTCATGAAAAAGGTGAAAGCCAATAAGAGTTTCAGGAGCCAGTTATTAAAAGGGACAAGTGGACAGCTTGCCTGATTAACAAATTCATGTGTCCTTGACATGTGACTTTCACATTATCACAGATTCCATTATTATTTGTAAAATGCACAAATATATCCTTAATCAGTGAATTACTTCTTGGAAAATGCTCTTGTGCAAGGGAAATCTTTGAACAAAAGGCTTTTAATTGGGGCCTTGCTTGTATTTTTACAGAGACCATCATGATATCACTTCAGCAAGCAGTCATTGAGAGATGAAATTACTATTATTATTAAAGTTTAAGGCCTTAAATACCTGGGTGAGGTCCACTAATTCTCTAAGAGGAAGAACCCACCTTAGTGCATTCTTTCCCCACTCACTAGAGATACAGTTGCTAGGAAACTGGCCCATCCCTCTAGGAAGGGAGACAGATCATTAATGGTTTAGGGACTTTCCTATAGCCAATTAATTCAAAATGCAGCATTTTGACCAATAGATGCTACCAGGAAGGAATCACCACTGCCTTGGACATGCTGGGAGGGACCAGAATCTTTAAATCACCCATCTATCTTGAGCTTGGGGCTCTGGGCTCTCAATGCTTTGGAGTGGGCGGTGTGGGCCCAAGCTGCAGCTTGTAGTGATTTATAATAAAAAGAATCTCATGTGATTTGAAACGGACTAAGCTCCTGGTGCTGGTTTTTTGGGGTATCATGATATGGGCACAAAAAATTTGGAGGCTCTCCTGGATCCCCAAGACCTTGCACGACTCATGAGCCAGAGGATTGGAAGCCCAGGTAAGTGTATTTTTTTGGCAAATTTCTATTTCTCTCTTCTGTTGTTCTATGTATTTTTGAGATCTCAAGGTAATATACAGTGAGTGGCCAGGGATTGGTTGTGTCACAGTGCTGACATATTGGCATACCACAGTGGATCTTGGGAGACATTCTAAATCCCAGTGGGGCAGTGCTCCCCAATAGCACTGTGAGGGACACGAGGTACCAAAACATGTTTGATAGGCCTAGCAAGTGGGTCGCTACCATAGAGACAGGAAGTACTGGTGGAATCTGTTCTTTTGTCTCTGTGTTTCTGGTTGTCTAGCAGCTGCTGAGTGTAAAAAGAAAGTGCTTAAAATGAAAGTGCTGGAGGAAGTAAGTAAAGTTTTGACTTTTTGTTTAAATGTATATATGGCCATCATGTTTGTTTTTGACTAATCCTATGCTCTGTAGGTCCTGGTTAATAAGATAAAAAATAAATGGGTATGTTTAAAGGTTAAATTCATATTTGTTTAAAATGTATATATGTCCCTATGTGTTTATGAGATCTAAAAACACATCTGTTTAAATAGCAACAATATAGGTTGCCATGTGGTATGTGATGTGCCTCACTGCCATCTTGAAGTTGCCATGTGGGCTATAATGAGACCACCATGTTGAGACTATCATGTGCACTGTAATGTGATCTTGATGGTTTGGATCAAAATATAAAAGAGGGAGGAGGAACCTTAGTCGAATAATTTTCATTTCATTCTAGATTAATTATTTATTTTATGAGGGTGTTGGTTTTAAAAATTAAATTGTTTTCATTGGTAAATTCTGGATTTAAAATCTGGTTTTGACTTTTTTTTTCATTTTTTTTAACTTTTATTTATTACACTTTATTCATTTTATATCCCCCCATATGCCCCTCCTCCCCTCCAGGTCCCACCCTCCCCCCCCTTTCTGCATGCATGCCCCTACCCAAGTCCACTGATAGGGGAGGTTCTCCTTTCCTTCTTTCTGATCTTAGTCTATCAGTTCTCATCAAAAGTGGCTGCATTGTCAGGGTTCTGGGTTATCTCCATGAATAGTCCTTGGTTGGAGTATGAGTCTCTGGGAAGTTCCCTGTGTTCAAATTTTCTTGTTCTGTTGCTCTCCTTGTGGAGACCCTGTCCTCTCCAGCTCTTACTATTTCCCAGTTCTTACCTAAAATTCCATTCACTCTGCCTGTCAGTTGGCCATCAGTCTCAGTATCTGCTTTCACAGTCTGCATGGCAGAGGCTTTCAGAGGCCCTCTGTGGCAGGTTCCTAGGTTGTTTCCTGTTTTCTTCTTCTGGCTTTCAGAGGCCCTCTGTAGCAGGTTCCTAGGTTGTTTCCTGTTTTCTTATTTGGATGTCCATCCTTTTCGCCTTTCAGGATGGGTATTGAACATTTTCGTTAGGGTCCTCTCTTTTGCTTAGTATGCTTAGATGTACAGATTTTAGTGGGTTTATTGACTTTTAAAATTATGTTTATGCCTTGAGACTTCTTTCCTACAAAAGGGGCACTTTATTTTGATATTGTAAAAGCAGGTTTTAGAAAATGTTTAAATGTTTAAGACTTTAAAACATTTAAAGTTTTTCATATATTTTCGACAACGATGTTGGGTAGTCTAACAAAAATTTGAAATAATTTCTCAATTGATTTGGGGAGAAAAAATGGTATTTATTTTATTAGATTTTACTAAATGAAACCAAGCTATATGGTTTGCAGTAATTGAAAAAAGAAATGCAGCTTTTACAATGTATCTTGTGGAGAGCTATTTGTTTGTTAAGTTTCTTTGTTTATTGAAAAATATGTTTCTACCCTGGCCCTCACCTTGAGACAGAGAAAAGAGGAAATTTCACCAAGTTCCATATAATGTCTTCTAAGTACCTTAGAGTATGTTTATATAACTTTGGACCATATCTGCTAAACAGAAGTAATTTTAGAAAAAGAGTTTAGCAGTTTCAGAACTTCTTTTGTATTAATACAACTGTTTTTTCTTTGCCTATAAAAAACAAATTGTGGATGCTGGGCTCCAGCAGGATCAAGACAGAATGGAAAGAATTTTGATGAGAGTTTTTATGTTTTCTAAAATGCAAGAGAGAGAGAGAGAACAAGAAATATTAAAGAAAGTAATAGCTTGTCTAAAGTAAGAATGTTTGGTTAAGCCAGAAGAATGAAGCTAGGAACCTGAAGATATATAGAATGTTGCAAAAGATTAGTGTATGTATAAATAACCAGAGGGTAAATATGATTTGAGAAAGAACTGTATTTAAAAATATGTTGTACTTCATTTAAAGGGCTGGTGATTCTGCATTGGAAAATGTTTTCTTATGCTCTTTTAAGGGGAAAGAACTCTGGCTGATAGGTTTGGTGTGGCCAGAATATTTCATATAGTTTAAAATTGTTCTGTACTGTTGTTATGTGGTTGATTCTAGGGCTTGTTTGGTTACATTGTTAGAACTTTTGGTTATTGCAGATTGTGGATGCTCCACACTGTTTGCTATATCATCAGCAGCACCTAATGGCTATGTTTTATTTTGCCAGCCACAGCCTGTGGCAACAGGTGGCTAGCACAGGCATAGCTTGGTTATGTCTTGGTTCAAAGATAAAGGGAGTAGAACCATTATATTTTTGGAGCAATCTTAGTTTAGGGCTGCCAGCTGTATTCAGTTTCCTGTTTAGTGCTAAGTTCAACTTTTGTCCTTTAAGTTTTTTACTGTTCAATTTTAATGCAAGACTTGCTAGTCTCTCTATAAACTGTATCTGATTAAAAGATTTGCTCTGATTTCAGTTCAGAAAGAGCAGATTTAAAGTTATGCTAACAACTCCAGTTGGTTAAGATGTTGAGCTTTACCTAGTGTCTTTGTTTACTTTTTTTTTAAGGTTAAGCCTAGGATGGGTAATCATAAAGTTTGTCTATGTAGATCTACTTAAAATACATAGTTCTACTACAGCCACCATTGTTACTACCATCTCATTGGTGGCTGTTGGAGCTACCACCGTGGTATTAGCCATGAGTCATACTGTGCAGACTGCTAGACCCTGAATAATCATTTAGCCAATGTAGCTCATGCCTTAGTTGTACATAAAGGAATTAATGCTCAAATAAAAGGAAGCTTGATGGTGTTCAATCAGAGGATTGACCTCGTGCAGGAGCAAATTGATACCCTATGGCAAATCACTCAACTTGGCTGTCAATGAAAATATGCTGGACTTTGAGTCACTAGCATATAACATGAGAATTTTTCCTGTGCTGCAAATCTGTCTAAACAATTGTCGAGCTATATTTTAGGTAATTGGACTGGAGAATTCGATACTACGATGGAGCAGCTGAGAGTGGCCATTGTCACAGTAAATTCTACCAGAGTGGACACAGGACTAGCCACAGGATTATCATCATGGATTGCTGCAGCCATGAATCATCTGAAGGAATGAGCAGGCATGGGAGCGTTAGCAGGCCTTCTGGTGTTGGTCACCTTGGTTTGCCTGTGGTATATATGCAAGATTAGAGTCTCACAACAATGTGATGCAGCCATGATCATTCAGGCCTTTACAGCCATTGAAGCAGGACATTCGCCCCAAGCATGGTTGGATACCATAAAAAGCTAAAATGTTACGCTTAGGATGTGAGGCTAAGCACTGCACTCAGTGTCAGCCACTTTGGACCCAGAGAAGAGCATGTCTGATTGCATGCGGGTTGATACCCCAGGTCCTGCCTCTGAGAAAAAGGTATCGGACGGGTCTGATGCTCTTTGGGTGGATGACACCTAAATGAACATCAGTACAAGTCCCAATTTATTTCTAATATCAGAGATCAGACCTCTACTCTTGCCTGATGCATCTAAAACAAAAAGGGGGAACTGTAGAGAGCTGCGTAATGCGGTGCCTTAAAGATGGAGCTGGTTTCCGCCGTCCACCTTCCCGATGGTGAGTGCTCTCTGTCACAAACAATTCCACATTTGGCTAAGGCTGAGGATCTGGCTTGCTTCCATGTATGTGGACCTATCTGCATTGCCCACGTGGCACACCTGGGTTGGCTCCCCAGAGGCTATTTAAGCTGTGGGCTGGCTTTCCCCCAGGGTCAGATGATTGTTCAAGGTTCCTGAATAAACTGCATTGAAAAAAAAAAAAAGAAAGAAATGCAGCATTCGACACACACACACACACACAAAAAAAAAAGAACACAAAAAAATACATAATTCTAAAACATGCATCTTAGGAATATGCCAGGATTAGATTATAGCATTCTGTTTTATAGTACACAGTTTAAAGCAGTTGATAAAGATAGACACAGAGTAACTCAGACATGCTGGCCCTCAAGCTTGTCAGAACCCCCATAAATATGGCATTTTAGCATGTGTAAGCTTATTGTGACAGAGAGTCCCAAAATCATGGCAGTAGCTCCTCCAAGGTCTCCGGGATTTGGCTTTGCCTTTAAAATCAACAGATGATGGCAACTCTGGATTGTGATATGCTAACCACTGGGTAATACTGCCTCAACTGGCCCACTGCTAGGCCCAGCCTAAACTTTGGACACCTGGAGATCCATTGTTTCACATTGTGAGAGGCAAGTTGAGGTCAATACTTCATGTTCCTATTTCCACAAAAGCAGTCCCTCATCTTCTGTGCCAAATGGCTGGACTGCCTCTGCTCATGATGCCATAAGGCCACAGGAGCCAGGGACAGTTTCTGGGTGATGGACTAACTCTGTCATTTTAATTGGCACATAGATTGGTATATATAATTTATCCTTCTCAGGTCTCTGATCAGTTTGATGGCTATGCTAAGCTAATGGTAGCTTTGCAGCTAAAGAGCAGATAATTAGAACCACTCATCTCTTTGGTCAGTTTATTACCTAGCTAGAACTACTGGGTACTAGATCTCATATTTAAAAAGAAAAACTGGTTTGCATTGCTCACAGAATTCATGTCAATTGCCTGTGTCTTAAGATATATAGCTGGATAAAAAGATAAGGAGTTTAACATTTTAAGTTATATAAATATGAGTTATAAAGCTATAAAAATAATTTAAAACATATTAAAAATGTTAGATACTTTAGAATCCACCCCCTTTCTACTGTTGAACTTATTTTATAAGATTTCAGAAGTTCAGAGTTTTAGTATTGATCAATAGAGTTACGATAAATTAATGGAGCGCTAGCAGTTTTTTTGTTTGTTTGTTTGTTTTAGTCACCAGTTTGAGATTTTAATTTTCTTTGGTAGTTTTCTAAACATAGATTTAAATATGCTTTTCATCATACTAAAAACATCTGTTTAATGTGTATATCTGACCCAAAAGCCATAGCCTTTATTATAGTATTCTTAATATCTGCCATTCTATGGTAAACAAGATTTAGGAATATCTTCAACATATCCTTCTCTTTGCTTTGTTAAGGAAAGTCCAAGCATCCAGGGTTTAGCAATAAATCCATGAATGTATTTTTGCCTAACTTTCTAGTGTAAACATGGAGATGGCTAAAGGTAGATACTGAGTGTATGAAAAATACCCTAGCTCCATTACTGGCTGATTACCAACAGCTGTGCCCACAGAAGAAGTGTTAGACTTTGAAACTGTGAGCACACTTAAGTTGTTTATAAAGGTTATAAAACAAACAGCTAACTGATATTCAGTGGGATGCAGATTTACCTGTTACTTTCAGAATGTTGTTATATTAGATTTGTTGATATGTTATTTTTCTGAGTTTTTTTTAAATATATATTTCCTTTTGTGTACCAAAAAATTCATATGAGTTTCTGGAAATCAAAAAGTTATATTACCTGTATCTGGAATAGCTCAAGTGGATCCCAGAGGAATTTTTCCCTTGTCTTTAGATTCCTCATTTTCGCATTTAATAGACAAATTTTAACTTCTGTCTCCAGTTTAAATTTGTCTCAGTAGATTTTCACCTGTTTGACTCTGTTCCAGGATCAGCTATGGACTGCAAGCTGAAATCTGGATTTCCTGGAAACTGACACAATTGCTCCTGGCCTTTTTGGGTGGATCAACTAACCAGATGCTTCTGAGGACTACCCTGTTGCCCAGACTTTGACTGGCATTTCAGCTTTCCTAGTCTCTGATGCCAATGGTCCTTTGTTAGCACTGCAGCAATTTCATAAGAGGAGACCCTCGTCCTGAAATCCCTCCTAGCAGGCTTAAAGGCTATGTCAAAAGGGGCTCCCTGACATTAGCTATTATCTTGGGCATCTGCTAAGCTGAAATGGCAACTAATATTGCAGCAACTGGGCTAAAGGCCTAGAGAAAACCTAGAGAGAAAGGATAATAATTCCCCTTGGCTTACTACCCCTATATCCTCCATGAAGGGACCCCTACTCATTTTGATTTTTATCTTTTGGCCTTGTATTTTAAATTGCTTGATGGTTCTCATGAAAAAAAATATTTGAGAGCAATACACTAATTGTACTCAGATCCCAGTGTAGAAAGGTAAATCTATGAAATACAAAGGATCATATCTGGAAAAAACAAGATTGGGTCTTCAAATGAAGGGGGGAGGAATGAGCAGTTATTATTAAAGATTAAGGCCTATGCAAGCTGGGTGAGGTCTAGTAATGCTCTGAGTGGAAGAACATACCTTTCCCCACCCATTAGTTGCTAGAAACTGGCCCATCTCCCTAGAGAGGGACACCAGATCCTTAATGGTTTGGGGACTTTCCAATATTCAATTAATTAAAAATTCAGCATTTTGACCAATAAATGCTTGTCAGGAAGGAATCGCCCCTGCTTTGGGCATGCTGGGAGGGACCAGAATCTTTAAATCACTCAACTATCCTCAGCAAGGAGCTTTTAGCCCTTACTACTTTGGTGTTAGGGGATGAGACCCCAACTGCAGCTTGTAATGATTTCTAATAAAAAGATCTTCATGTGGTTTACAATGGACTTGGCTCTTGGTGGTGATCATTTGTGGTACCACAATTCTGGCACAACACCATCTTGTTATAGTCCATCAGCAGAACTGAGAGCTTTTCAAACTGAAGCACAAGCTTAAGGCTGAAAGAGGGAGACAGAGAGAGAAAGAGAGAAAGAGCTAGAGAGACAGATTCAGAAATGGAGAGACTGAGACCTACAAAAAATATATATAAAGTGACACAGACCAAGAGACAGAGACTCCAGTCTGTCTTCTTATTTTCATTGGCATATTAACCTCCAAGCACACCATCCTATAATATAATTCCAATAGGAATTCTATGATCTAACAAGGCCATTACTCCCAAAACTTGCCAGACATTTGCTCAACTGGGGACTAAATAGACGAGCTTCAAGGGAAATATGAAATTCAAATCACCAGAAAGTGGAAGAACATGGAGGGAATTCTAGACTAAAAAAAGATAATTATCATGATAGTTTATCATTCAATACAATGATTAAAGTCCCAGCAATTTCCAAGATATAAAGAAGAGGATTGCCATATTCATTTGAGAAAATGTGGAATATTTCCATAAAGGATTATGTTTCAGTTAAGAAAACAACATCATAATATTTTTGGCAAATGGATGGAACCAGGAAAAATCAACCTGGGTGTAATAAGTAAAATGCAAAAAAATAAATATGTTATGCTTTCAATTATGAGAAGGTATCCTAACAGTGTGGGAGTAAGTTCCAATAGTCAATCTATGGTGACAAAACCAGTCTTCCGCAAGGGGGATTGTTGACATTTAATTAAGTTGTGGGGCCTGTGAATCCTAACAAAATTTTCAAACAACCCAGGCTGTTATTAAATATGCTGCTCTCTGCCCTCAACTGATAAATCAGTGCTATGTTCTTGTATTCACAGAGATGTTTCCTTCTGCATCAAATGTGATTCCATATAAATAACCAAAGTCTGACATTATGCACAGAGAACCTTAAAAAACCACAGGTCTAAATGGGATTTCCCTATGAAATTCTGCCTCCCCTCAGAGCTCTGGGAAGTCTGCAGGAGAGGAGGCAGGAAGAGTGTCATAAATAGAGGGAATTGAGGACACAAGGAAAAAAATGCCTTGAGAATCAGACTGCAGAGGAAGATGATGCAGCCAAACTTGATGAGACCTGATAAGCTAGGAACAGATAGAAGAGGGAGGAGGACCTCCCCTATCATGGAACCAGAGAAAGGGCATAGGAGGAGGGTAGGTAGGAATGCAAGGAGAAGGAGCAGAGGGCAGGAGTGGGTATACAAACTGACTAAATCATAATAAATACATAAGAAAAATCTGTGAACAAGGTGATGAAGTATAGAGCTCTTCAGACCAAATGGCTTCTTCTTGGGGATGGTGCCATGGTGAGGTGAGTATGAACTCAGTTTTCTTTAAGGGACTTGGCACTGAGACTCTGATCATGATCCAATGAGTATATGAACAACACATACTTCAATTCTTGAATTTTAAAGAAAAAAATTAGTGTGACACATGGGTAGGAATTTGAACCTGGGAACAATGGAAAATAAGTGTAATGTATATTATTTGAAATTCCCACATAATCAATAAAAATAATATGTTGACAACTTTTACAATGACTTTTAACAGGGAGAACAGATTCTGGTAAAGGAGGGCAGATTTTAACTTTGTAAGAAATGCTTTCCATGAACTCATTATGTAGCAGAATAACTTAGCCATGGACTAATGTTTACCCAGCTAGCTCAGATACCAGGACCTCAGATTGCACCTCTGAACATTCAGTCCTGACTCCAACACTATGTTTAGAGGTTATGTCTGGAGGACCACAGCAAGAAACACTGCTGCTCTTGTATCTTAGGCATGGACCAATTTCTCTTTCCTGAAGACCCAGTTTTAACTGCAAAACTTTAGGACCAGAAGGATTGTACACTGACCACTGAGTAGCACACAGCTGCAGATCCAGCCAGGTCAGCAAAGGCAACCCAGCTCATAGAGGGTTGGCAACATGAATGTGGAACAGCACCAGCTGTAAAATAGTTAATTGCCCCACAGTTCTCAAATTACATACACATGAATCTTTTGCTGTTTCAGCCAAACATGGCCCAGGAATTGTCCTGTTTCTTTCTCATTGCCCTGTTTCTAAGGAATCAATACCACAGGGAAACCTTGACTCTGCCAGCCTATTATTCAATAAAAACATCAGGGGACATTAATGAGTATGTGAGTAACTGCTCAGTTGAAAGTCACAAACTAGGAAGTTTCAGATCCAAGACCACAGTAGGAGACCACCTTGTCATTTGATACATTCCACTTAATCCCACATCACTTTGAAGTTCTCGTACTTAGGATGGTGTCCTACTGAATAAACATTATAGTTCTTTTTCCTACCTGACATTGTCTCAGCGGTAAACAGGAGTAAAGGTGTGGGATATGGATAAAGGGATGAGATAAAGGCTTGTTGATTTTCACGAGAAAAAAGTCTCATGTGAACAGGATCAGAGATACAGGACACTGACAAAGTTTATTTACTCATCTGCATGGAAACTTCAAGAAGCTCTCATGTGCTGATTGGCTGAGAGAGAGAATGTTGTCATGCAACAAGTCAAAGGCAGTATGAGTTTCAAAAGCCAGACATAAAACGGGCCAAGTGGATAGCCTGCCTGAGAGAAAGGATGAGCAGCTACATACCTCAATCATGGCAGCAGAAAGTACACAACCCAGAGATGTCAGTTCCTGTGTCCAAGACTCTCATTTAAGGAAAAATATCACATATTTCTTTCAAGTGGTCATTAATACAGACACATGTCCTTTACATGTGACTATCATATTATACCAGATTACATTATTGTTTGTTAAATGTGCAGATATATCCTCAGTCAGTGAATTAATTACTGGGAAATTGTTGCATTAACAAGGCAAATCTTTGAACAAAAAGGGTTTATTGGGACCTTGCTTATATATTCACAAAAAATATTCCTGATATCACATAAGCAGGCAGTCATCTTGTTGTAGCCTTCAGCAGAATTTTGAGATTTTCATACTGAACCACAAGTGGCAGACAGATAAAAGGGAAACTGAGAGAGACAGAGAGAGGAAAACCTAGAGGGAAAGATGTAAAAATAACAAGACTAAGACCAACAGGATCAAAGATATAAAGTGACAGAGACTGAGAGACAGAGACTCGATTCAGTGTGGTCACTATCATTTGCATATCAATATCAAAGCACACCTCCCCTACAATATAACTCCAATATGAATTATATTATCTAACAAGGCCATACCTCCTAACCCTTCCCAGATATTTCATTACTAGTGATTCCACATGTAAATACATGAGCTTCAAGCAGACATTGCAATTCAAATCACTAGGAAATGGAAGAATTTGGAGGGACTTCTAGGATAAAGGAACATCGTTATTCTGGTATTTTGTCATTCAATACATTGAATACAGTACCAACAACTTAAAGGACTAAAGAGCAGGACTGACAATCTCCCTTGGGGAAAATGTGGAATATTTCCATAGAGAAGTATTATTCAGCTAAGAAAATGACTTCATGGAAGAAGGAGGGCAAGATGGCAGCACCAGGATGACTCTCATTCTGACCAGGAGCACAGCAGGATCAGCACAGTGA